>NW_028182157.1:0-315000 GCF_964271855.1 Acomys minous
AGTCTATTCAATTTGCCCTGTCTGGGAGATTTGGCTTTTTATTCGTCAAACACGGATAAGATTTTAGGCAAGGTAACACACTTTTGGGAGATGTTTGAGCCTTCTCATTTGGGAAGCAACCAGACTAACCACCAAGAGAAGAGTGGGTTGTGAATGTGAGAGTGGGAAGGGAGAAGGAAGAGGCCTGTGATCTGGTTGTAAAGTGATTAAATAAATTGATTAATGAAAAAACTCTAAAACTAACAGTAAAGACTGATAAAAATAGTCATATGTCCCCATATGCCTAAATTTGTGTGTAAGCAAATATAATTATACTATTCTATATACATTTGCGTAGTATAATACTCTAGATTCAGCTTATCCTTTTGAACACAGTTTAAACAATGCAATAGCACTTCTGTAAACAACAGAGAAAATTAGTGTACTAGTACATTTCTGAAAAAGCCAGAGGAAACCAGTGTAAAATAAAAATATGAGGTATGTTTTGTTTAAGATTTTAGAGAATTAGCCGGGTGTGGTGGTGCACGCCTTTAATCCCAGCACTCGGGAGGCAGAGGCAGGCAGATCGCTGTGAGTTCGAGGCCAGCCTAGACTACAAAGCCAATCTAGGTCAGCCAAGGCTACACAGAGAGACTTTGTCTCAAAAGACCAAAAAATAAAAATAAAAATAAAAGATTTTCGAGAATTAAGGACTTGCTGCAAAAAAAGTTGGCTCCAATCCCTAGGTGTTGCATTAATGGTACAGGTACTGCTGAATGAGGAATCCTGCCCATCTCACAGTGATTTGAGAACAATAAGAAGGCAAAGTACATGTCATAAGAAAATGCATATTTTCACACCCAAAACTTTAAGTATGGCCTAAACCATTATATGTAACAGTTTTGAAAGAAATTCTCAAACTTAAAACCAACATATGTACATGTAATTGATGGGTGTCTACAATTTACAAACAAAATTGAGTTATTTATAATCACCGTCTATAGTGATGATTTGTAATATTTCATGTAAATATTTCAGAAATGATAATATAAAAGAAGTATTGAATCTGAATTTTAGGCAATTCGTTATCTTACATAATCAAAAAAGGTAAAATGATATGGGCATGTAATGCCTTTATACATTTGAAGAATTCCTCATCATTTCCATTCATATTTTGCATTGCATCTTTTGTTAATTATTATTTGTTTACATCACATCTGGAAATCATATGTCCCCATTTCTCCATGTCCTTTCCTCTCATCTCATCTCCTGTACCTTACTAACCATCCTCTCCTTCTTCTCAGAAAAGGGGAGGCCTCACATGGATATCACCAACCTTGACATGGCAAGTCCCACAATAATAGGCTCATCTTCTCATAAGGTTAGACAAGGTATTTGAGTTAGGTGATAGGGATCCAAAGGCAGGCAATAAAATCTCCATTCTTTGCTTTTGAAGGCAAGAGGTTATTCGGACTCAAATTTATGGGAGTGTAATCACACAATTGAACTCTAATTACCTGTTGATATTGCTTGTTTAAGATGAACTTTCTTATTGGTCTATGATATCATGAATCTTTTGGTTCTAAACAGATTCTCTGAATGGATCTACCATGTGCTGTGGGTGAAATAAAATAGCCTCAAAATTAGTGTAGGTAGACTTCCTGATCTTTGTAATCTTTCTTTAGAAATGTTTCTGTGCATAAGTAATATTTAGTAAACCATCTTGCAACAGTGATTTCAAGTCTATGACAGGCTACAAATGATCCCATCTATAAAACAAAAATAATCTATGAAAATAATAATATTAACCCATACCTGATTGAAATTCAAACCTTGTATTTCAGAGAAAACAAAATTATAATAGAAATAGTACAATTCATAGTTTCCATTTTCTTCATATTTTCCAAATCTGGAGGTTTTTATCTGATTTAACAGTGAGATGTTATTCTACATTATCATTGGTCTTGACTGAGTGGATTATAATTATCTGCAGAGTGTTGGAGCAGAGTGATAGGAAGCAGGTTTGCCCACGGATCCTATTTTGTAACTGAGAGTCATGACATAGATCTGAACATCAGTGAAAACCATCATGATTTAGTCATCTATTTGTAGAGAATAACAAGAAATTGTTAGCATATCTGACTACATCCCATTTTAAATATAAATCCGAGTGCATGTCTAGAGAATAACTTTAATTAAAATAAAAGTTAGGAAAGTTGTACTGTTGTTATATGATAAAAATCATGAATATTTATTTTGCATCTAGTCCAGGAAATTAATACATCTTTGTATTTACTAATATGATTTTAGTGATATTAAATAGTACATGTAGAAATATATGCACACAGCAGGAACAGAGGCATTGAAGATGTGGTTGTCACAGTTCTTTCTCCATTCCATTATAAAAGACATGAAGATAAGTCAACATTGTTGACCTTATTTTGATGTATCTGTATGTAACTTCACCACTTTTATCATATCAATATTCACACAGTATGATTTGCATGTATAATAGAGTAATGTCACATCATATTCCAATACTGACCTCTTAATGTATGCCTTCAAAAGCACCAGACTAACAGGATGAGGAATGATCAACGCTGATGATTCATGATCTTGCAAAGAGATGAATTGCTTAAATGTGTCATCTGTACAGACTCTCTCCAAGTAGTGCACTGCTCTGCGTCTGCAGAGGCAGAAAGAGAATCAAGAAGATGAGAGCAACTCTGTTAGCTGCTGCAGACTGTTGCATTTATGCTTCTTGGAAGCCCTGAGATGGACCATCCATATGCTGGCCCAGGAATGGGTGTTAGTGTTATGGATTGTGGTCATTTCTATTCCTGTTTAATTAATAAGAAAATATGAGTGTCTGAGAATATGAATTCACCTTACTCATTACTTTTCATAAACTTCTGTTTTTACATGCTTATAATGCTTCAATTGTATTTTAATAAGGAAATTATAATATACATTTTCTATGATATTTTCAATTTTTTTCTCATTAGTATAATTTAGCTCATTTTTATGACTTACATGGAATAGCTGTCTAGAAAATAGTTCATTGTCATGAAAGAATTCAGATATAACTTTTAATAACTACAGACAGAAGTGAGAAAAGACTGTACTCTTCTGTTTTCAACACTATAAATTCTTGGGTCTAATTTATTATATATTATGGTTTTGGGAGTTATTTCACACAAGGTGACTTCTATCTTTGAAGCAAGTGCCAATAATTTGCTGAAATGTTCTAGTGTGCAGATACAGAATATATGTCGATTCAAAGCTTATCATCCATTTAAAACTCCCAAGAAAATTTAAAAGGAGAATTAATGATGAAATGGAAACAAAAAACATGTAGTACTGAGCACTTGCACTGCTGAAAAAAAAGGCTATTTTTTTCAACCTAAAATAGCCACAATTGAAAGAGTAAATTAAATGTACTTTCTAAAAATTATCTCTTCACTGAGCTTTCTGCTTATTAAAAACCCCAGGTAGCTGCCTTCCACAAGATTTCACATGTGAAATTATCTTAGCCATTGAGGACCAGAGTAAGTTCTCTCAACTTGTCACAGTGGAATTACTTGGGATTGAGAATTGTACAAGAATCGCAATTCAATGCACCGAATCATATGTCTCGTTGGACCAGCACCATCAGACTTCTCACTGACAATACTTAGAGAAATATTAATGTTTCATTCATATAACATGGGAAGCATATTACACCACTGAATGGGACTTCATGAAAACAAGATTTTTTTACATAGGAAGAAAATAATGGGACCCTGGGCAGTTTTCCTCATGTTCCTACTTTTCATATGAAAACTTCTGGTCCCCTACTTCTTCACACTCATATTTATCATGAGAACAACTGATACTGGAATACTGTGTTTTTAGTATATACTAGGTCAAAATTTCACTACTTCATAAAGCTTTACACAGCTATATCATAGTCACTAGTCCTAAAATCCCCATAGATTTCAAAGCCAGAAGGAATCCTGACCTTGTGCTACTATAATCAGAATTGCCTAATTCAAGCCCTGAAAATAAAACCACAGAAAACACACTGTGTACACCAGCAAGACAATTTTGTGTCAGTGTAGTGTTTCACCTGGAAAGGTTAGTTCTTCTTAAACAAGGTATACATCTGGTCCTGTGTTGTGCCAAGCACAAAAGTTAGCTGCCTAGCATAAGTCTACAGAGTTGTAATTCACTACCTTTGTGTATTTTAACCATAGGATGTTCTAAATCCTTCAGAGGGTGCAATGGTCTTCTGGTTGAAGTCTGTATAGGATTTCATTTTCATGGACCTGGGATACAGCTCTTTTCCAATAGGCACCATATTAATGCTCACAGACTGTACATATATAAAGATGAATAGAACTACATTTTTAGCCAGAAGTGAGGCCATGTCCACAGAATGTAAACAGAGGTAGTTCATCAGTCCTGTCACTATGCGGTTGTAAAATCCTAACCTGGAAATTGTTGAAAGAACTTCTGCTGAAATCTCTACCTTACGCTCAAGAGCAACCCACAATTCAATCAGTCTTCCTTCCTGATACTGGAGCTATTGATTCCATATAATATAAAAGACAGATAAATGAAGTAGGGCAGCTCCAGAATACAGTAGGACACCTGCTTCATCAACAAAGGCCTACTCTAAGCAAGGGGTAAAACTTTGTTGAAAATTGGTACCCAGTTGAAAATCCATCCTGTTTAGGAAACATCTGAGGAATGGATTTCTCAAACTAATGTTAAACTTCACAGGGGCAAAGAAGTCCCCCATGAAACAAACAGTTTATCTATAGACTCTAGCTTGTTTCATCAACTACCATATTGTGGGTGGTAGTTCCATATACAGGCTTCCTTCTGAGTCAAGGTTTAGGGCTTTGCAAATCAACATTTCATCACCTATGACTATGTTTTATGAGCAATTTTTATCTGTACTTGCTTTGAACAAATATCTCATATGAATTTAGGTCATTTGAGTTTGAATTTTCTTACAGAATACGTACAATTTGTACACACATATCAATATTAGGTCATCAGTCTGAATCAAAATTTTATATTGATATGTTTGAAGTTAAATGTAAACCTATCAAGATTTCTTTAATTGGATCACAAATGTGTAATTTAAAGTAAATGCAACTTGTTAATTATTAATTTTGATGATTTAACCATTAATAATCCATTCATAATATACTCAACATATTTAAATGACCTATACCACAATATCTCAGTAGTTCTTCGTATACACATTAATATAGAATTATAGAGGTAATTTTTGGTTTACATTTTGTCAACAGAATCCCTAGAGTAATCATCCATTGTGTCCCAATTACATAGGATCACACTCAGCATTGTTAAGAGGCAGGAATATTATGTATAACTAGGGATGAGGCATATTTGCCTCATCTTGGTAGCTACAGATTCTTTAGGGGAGCAATATTTTAGATCAAACTCCTATAAAGGAGAATGTGATGATGGATAATATTTCACATACTCTATTAACATAAACAAATGGACCAAAGAAAGATTTGTCCTCTTACAGCCTTAATCCCATCTTCCCACAATGGATCCAAATGGCAATGACTTTTCCTACAAAACGCACACGCTCAGGTCTTACTATACTCAATGTTTCCACTGCTCCCCAGATATTCTCTTCCTAATGCTTTTCAACAGGGATCAATTTTGTCTTTTTCTAACATGTTTTTCTTGGCATTATGAACTGTGTAATTAATGATATTAACAACAATATCCCAGCATGTAATGAATATTAATTCCAGTAATGCAGAATTAATAGAACACAGGTGTAATATATTTATTAATAATCATGACAAATAAGGGATTAGCTTCAGATTTAAAAGTATATATAGTGTATAATCCATAAAAAGCACAAAGACAACCAATAAAATAATTTTCATATATCTTACACTCACCAGTACTCTACCATATTAAACTATACAGAACATTATGCAACAGGCTTGTCTTAGCATAGATATTAGTAATATTATCCTGGCATAAATCCTTACATTTTAAAATATGATTTCTTTATTCAGTTTCACATGAATTCTATTGCACTACTAATTAATGGCATCAGATTAAAATAGTATGAAACATTTTTCTTATTTAATTTTCCAAATAATGATATGATAAAAATGTAAGGTGTATTTCTGGGTAAATCTTTCAACTCCTACAAATATTAGGATTCCTGCTATGGGTTCTCTGATAATGACTAAGATTTCACCATTGTTTAAATACTTACAAGAATTTTTCTCATTGAAAAACCATGGCTATCAACTGAACTCTGGGATAGTAATTACCTGTCAAGGTAGACTCTTATAGGAAATTTCTATGTGCTCTAAAGTTTTAGCTTGTACTAAAGTATTTGCCACATTTGTCATATTTGTAAGGTGTGTCTCCAGTTGGCATGATCTGTTGTTTTTGAAGATATGATTTCTGGGTAAAGGACATTCCATTCTTTACATTAATAAGGTATTACTTGATTATGTATTCTGTGGGGGCCTTGAAGAGTTTAGGAATTCCAAAAGTATTTCCTATATGCTTACACTTATCAGGTTGCTTTCTAGTTTGGATTCTTTGATGAACTTGGAGAGTTGAAGACAAGGTAAAACACTTGCCACAGTCTTAACATTTGTAATATATATCTCCAGTGTGGTTTCTGTAGTGAACTTGATAGCTTGATGAGTTGTTAAAGGATTTCTCACACTCATTATATTTGTAAAGTTTTTATCAGGTATGGATTCTTTGATGAACATGGAAAGTTGAGGATGAGGTAAAGAATTTTCCACATTCACTGCATTTGTAATGTTTGTTCCCAGTATGAATTCAGTGGTTAGATGAAATTATGAGTAATACGTAAAAGATTTACCACACTTATTATATTTATATGGTTTGTCTCAACTATGGGTTCTTTGATGACTTTGGAGAGATGAATATTGAGTAAAAGATTTCCCACACTCATTACAAATGTAAGGTTTTTCTCAAGTATGGATTCTTTAATGAGCTGTAAGATTTGAGGACACTGTAAATGATTTCTCATACATATTATATTTATATGGTATTTCTCCACTATGGATTCTTTGATGAACTTTGAGATTTTAATACTGGGTAAAAGATTTCCCCGACTCATTACATTCATAAGGTTTATCTTCAGTATGGATTCTTTGATGATGTTGGAGAGTTGAAGAGTGAGTAAAGAATTTCCCACAATCATTACATTTATAAGGTTTTTCTCTAGTATGGATTCTTTGATGATCTTTAAGTGTTGAGGACAGTCTGAATGATTTTTAACAGTTATTACATTTATAGAGTTTATCTCCAGTATGGATACTTTCATGGTCTCGGAGAGTTGAGTACCAGGTAAAGGATCTCCCACACTCACTATATTTGTAAGTTTTTTCTCCAGTGTGGATTCTTTGATGACGTTGGACAGTTGAGTATTGGGTAAAAGATTTCCCACACTCATTACATTTGTAAGGTTTTTCCCCAGTATGGATTCTTTGATGATCTTTAAGTGTTGAGGACAGTCTGAATGATTTTTCACAGTTATTACATTTATAGAGTTTATCTCCAGTATGGATACTTTCATGATCTTGGAGAGTTGAGTACCGGGTAAAAGATTTCCCACACTCACTACATTTGTAAGGTTTTTCTCCAGTGTGGATTCTTTGATGAACTTTGAGATTTGAGAACTGGGTAAAAGATTTCCCACACTCATTACATTCATAAGTTTTAGCTCCAGTATGGATTCTTTGATGATGTTGGAGAGTTGAAGATTGAGTAAACGATTTTCCACAATCATTACATTTATAAGGTTTTTCTCCAGTATGGATACTTTCATGATCTCGGAGAGTTGAGTACCAGGTAAAGGATCTCCCACACTCACTACATTTGTAAGGTTTTTCTCCAGTGTGGATTCTTTGATGACGTTGGACAGTTGAGTAGCGGGTAAAAGGTTTCCCACACTCATTACATTTGTAAGGTTTTTCTCCAGTATGGATTCGTTGATGACATTGGAGAGTTGAATTTTGGGTAAAGGCTTTTCCACACTCACTACATTTGTAAGGTTTTTCTCCAGTATGGATTCTTTGATGAACTTGAAGTTTTGAGGGCTTGGTAAATGATTTTCCACACAGATTACATTTATAAAATTTGCATCCAATATCTATTCTGTGTTGGCCTATAGGTTCACTACTTAATGTTTTCTTATTTTTGTGCAGAATCAAATTGTATTTCAAAACTTGTTGTGAACCTTTTCTCTGAGGAACCTCCAATTGTGAAGTTATGAATGGCAAACACTGAGGTCTCTCAGGGAAAGCCAGAGTTTCTTGATCTTTTGTTTCAGAAATGAAACACATGTATTTTTCACACAGATCATTTCCAAAATCACTTGTTTTATGAACTTTACTGTCACATAAATATTCACAGAACTTCTTTCTATCTAGCTCTGAAAGGCCATTACAACCAAATATTCTTGTTATTTCTTTCAGGAAGTAATCTTGGGTACACTCCTTTGGGAATTGCTTCTTAGTATGGTAACAAGACAAAACTGAAAGAAATGAAAGTAAATCACTACATGATATTTCAGATGCATATTAATATAATATAGATAAATACTACATAAATGGCATCAACCTGTGGATCATAGCAAAATGATATTATGCAGAACTGCAGCAATTTTTCTCTAAAGAAACAAATGTCCTGATCATAATGGATGTTAGAAGATATTTCATGAAACTATCATATATATATCTTCATTAAATATTCAGTGTATCAGATTATGTCAAACAAAATTTTTGTAACTATCACACATTAAGAAAAATCTACTCTGCACTGTGACATTCAATTTACAATATGGACACCAATTTCTAAATAAATGAAGAAATTAATGAAAGAAATGAGTAACTACAACACATATTTCAGTATTTCATCCTAATGCAAGATTAGGTCATGATTTTAAAATCAAAAAGAATATTAAAAAGAACAGAAGAAAAAAATGAAAAAATTTAAGTGTATCATGTAAAATCCATGCCCAGCACATGAAAATACAGGGTTTCAAACTTTTTACAAACCTTAAGGAATATTCACTGAGACTAATAAGATCTTTAGAAACCAAGGAATTCTTACCAAGTTAAACATCTTGATGTGCCTGAAATCAATTTTGAATCCATAGTACTATATATCTTTATTGTAAATTAAAGTAAGAAATTCCAGACCTGACATTTGAACAGTCAAACATTACTTAAAATATATTTTCTATTGAAGTGAAAATTCATTACATTTCCTTTTGCTTCTTTTGTTCCAGCATTACTCGAGTAACATTCTATTGGTCCCTACTCTCGTTTTCAAGGTGAAAAAATGTTTTACTTACAATTTGCTTCTATCTCTTTGTGTTTTTGGTTTTGGTGTGTGTGTGTGTGTGTGTGTGTGTGTGTGTGTGTGTGTGTGTGTGTGTGTTTGTGCAGATATATAGATATGTGTACTTACAAGTACATAAAATACCTCTGTGTGTGTGTTCTTCTTTTTTATGATTGTATATTTTTTAACATATGAAAACTATTCTTTCAAAAATCCATACTGCAGATGAAATGTATTTGGAAACTCATTTTCATTTCCATATCACTCATTTGTTTGGTATAGTTATTTGGAGGATAGGATAAATAGAGGTAATATAATGTGAGAAATGGGGAAGAGTTTCCCCACCGGAAGGAAACAAAAGATAAATATAAAAGAAGAAGAAATATTTTTGACAAATATTTCAAAGGTAGCACTCCAAGATGTTGCTCTAAGGCATGCATAATGTGTCAGTAGCAGAGATGGAGAGAGTGTGGACCAAGTGCGTAACCAAGTTGTAGACTCTAAAACAGCAATGCCTGTATTTCCTAGGTATGAGGAGGTATCCTAAGAGCTATTGACACATCAAGCAGGCCACATATGGCTGATACCCAGGTTCAAGAGTCACACTGTCCCAGGTTTTAGTCACCTAGTACCTTCCAGCCTACCTAAACCTGGGTTCTAGAGGTTCATGGCTACAGCTAATGACCTCCGCAAAAAAAGCTTCTGGAAACCAGGGACATGGTTTGAGCCTCTGGCCTGCAGTTCTACTTGTCTTAATGTTAATAACTGCTGGAAAATAGGAGTAGACAGGGCCTCATTCTACAAATGAGGACTCCAGCAGGCATGGAATCTGAGAACCAGGAGCTCAGTGAGTGCAGAGTAAGCAATGTCGCATGTTCCCTAGAGAAACTAGGGGATCCAAGGTGCTAACAGAAACAGTTCTATGCTCTGACCTTCTGGATAGTCCTGGAATCCTGAAAACAGACCTATCAGCCTATTTTTCACACTGTTAATAGCCACCTTGAAGAGACCTGCCAGATCTAAGGAACACATATCAGACATCCATATCCCAATCATCTCACTATAGGTCCAACTGGGACACAGCCTGATGTGAAAAGATACAGGCTACTTGAGTAGATCCAGAACCTAGCATATGACCAATGGCTCCTCCTGCATGCTCTAGAAGTCCAGAGATCTCCAGGAACAACCAGCCAAAGCAAGGAGCAAGCAGATGGCTAAAGGGCAGTATAAAAGGGCAATATGGCACCAACACAATCCAACTACCTTAATACAATATGCCCTCAACATACAAACACAGCTGACACTCAGGAAAATGGCCTTAAATATATGCTTATGAATATAATAGAGTATTTAATATATATATATAAATGCCGCCAAGAAATATAGGAAAATTTGTTCAAAAAGGTGAAGGAAGCAAGCAGGAGTGGCCATTCTAATAACTAATAAAAGAGAGTTTCAATGAAAAATAATCAAAAGAGATGAGAAGAATGGAAAATAAACAGAGGATTAATGAAAGGGATGTCATGAATCAAATGGACCAAAGAGATATCTATAGAACTTTCCACTAAACCACAACAGAATATACTTTTTTCTCAGTACCACATGGAACATTCTACAATATACAACCATATAGTTGGTCACAAAGCAGTCCTCAACATATACAAGAAAATGCATTAACATCTTTTATTTTAGCAGATCACCATGAATAAAAGCTGGACTTTGTCAACAGACATAACAAAATCTTATACACACATGGAACATCCCAGTACTCAGTGAAGAAACAAAAAAAGAAATAAGACTTCCTAAAATGTAGTGAAAATATTACACAAATAAAACAATGCTAAAAGAAAAGTTCCTAGCATTCAGTACCCTCATAAAGAAATTGTAGAGCTCTCATATTGGAAACTTACCAGTTCATGTGAATGCTCTAGAGAAGCAAACACAATCAAGAGAAATGGCTTGCAGGAAGTGACATCAGGGCTGAAATCAGTAAGTTAGTTATAAACAAAGAATAGTACAAAGAATTAATGAAACTAGAGCTGGTTCATGGAGGAAATAAAAAAAATGGATAATCCCTTAGACAATATCCAAATCATCAAAGTCAAAAATGAAAAGGGAGAAATAACAATAGATACTTAGGAAATCCAAAAAATCACTAGGTCTTATGTCAGAAAACTGTACTTCAAAAAACTGGAAAAATCTAAACAAAATCGACCATTTTCTTGATAGATTTCAAATACCAAATTTATATCAGAAATAAGTAATCAATTTAAATAGTCCTATAATCCCTAAGGAAACAGAAGCAATTGTGAAAATTTCTCATCTGAAAAGGAGAGGTCCTGATGGTTTCAGCGCAGAATTATATCAGACTTTCAAAGAACTAATAATAAAACTCCTGAAACTATTGCATAAAATATAAACAGAATGAATTTTGGAAAAACAAACAAATGACAAAGGGGCAATATACAAAATATATAAAGAACTAAAAAAATCAAATACCGTCAAACTAATTAATCCAACTAAAATTCGGGTACACAGAAGAAATGATAATTCTCATCGGAGGAATATTTAATGTCTGAGAATCACATAAAGAAATGCTCAACACCTATAATAATCAGGGAAATGCAAATGATTTTAAGATTCTATCTTACACCCAGCAGATTGATGAAAATTGAAACCTCAAGTGGTAGCACATGTTGGCAAGGATGTGAAGAAAGTGGAACATTCTTGCATTGTGGGTAAAAGTGCATCTTGTATGACATCTTTGAAAATCAATACGGTGCTATCTCAGAATATTGGGAATACCTCTACCTCACAACCCAGCTGTACAAATTCTGAGCATATAGTCTAAGTGTGATCCACTGTACATCAAAGAGATTTGCTTAACTGTGTTAACATGAGATTTAGTTCTAAGAGACAGAGACAGGAAACAATGTAGAGGCCACTCAACAAAAAATGGATAAAGAAACTGTGGTACAATGAGATCATGGGTTACTACTTATCTATTATAAACAAGCACACCATAAAATTTGTAGTTAGAGGCATGGAAGTATAAAAGATCATCCATAACGAGGTAATCCAGAAACAGAAAGATGCACATGCTATGTACGCACTTGTATGTGAAATTTAAAACAATAGTACAGGATAACCATTGGCCCAAAGAAGATAAGAACAAGGAGAACCAAAAGACATGGTTGCTTAAATATCAAACTAACTGAGATATACTAGAGACCATAGAAGACATTGCAAAGAATGAACAGTGTAGGAGAATGAATGCTAAAAAAACATGAGGGTGGAGATTAGAGCTGGTGAGAGTTGGGGAAGTAGGACAGAAGGTTTGTAAGGAAAAGAAAAGTCATATGGGGAGGCATTTCTGTGACAAGCTGAAGGCCTAAGACAGGGTATGCTTCTGGGAGTGTATGGAGGTGTTACTTGCTGCAACTTGTAGTAGAAGTCATGGAAATGCAAGAGGCTGAGCACTAACTAGACAGGTCTCCTAATGGAGGGAGGGAAACACCAACCCATCCACAAAAGTTTTGACCTAAAAGTTACCCAGAGATAAAGATAGAGCAGAGGGTGAGGAAATGTCCAACCTATGCCTGTCATGACCTGCAACCCATCCCATAAGAGAGAACCAACCCTGACACTATTGTTACTCTATTATGCTTGCAGGTGGGACCCTAGCATTGCTGTCCTCTGAGAGGCTCCACCCAGCAGCAGATCAAAACAGATGCTACAATTCACAGTGAAGCATTGTGTAAGGCACAACGAGTCTTGTGGAAGAGACAGTTGGAAGGCTAGAAAGATGTGGAAGGGACAGGGGCGTCAGAAGGAGACCACCGGAGCCACCTAACTGGGCCCAGTGTGGATTGTAGAGACTGAGGCATCAACCAAATAATATGCATGGACTGGGCCTATGGCCAGTACACAGATAGAGCCACAGGACATCTCATATTTCATTGGGATCCCCCAATAAAGTGACTGAGAAATATTTCTCACATGGAATTTTTTGCTTAAATTTCAATCATTTCCCAAAGACAGGCTACAAAGGAAGAGGATGGGCTCAGTACTCCTGTGACTTGATATGCTGGGGTGGGTTGTTGCTCTTGTCTACCATTTTCTGAGGAGTAGGGAAGAGAGATGGGGGAAGAGAGAAGGAAAGTGGAACCAGGTGGAAAGGGAGCTAATTTTAGGGTGTAAACCAAGCAAACAAACAAACTAATAAATAAATTATTAATTAATAAATAAAGGTCATATAGGTATAGCCCCATGAAAGCATTATTTTATATTTACACATATTATACAAATATATATATATATATATATATATATATATCATACATTATACATGTAGGGCATGTGTGTTTGTGTGTGTGTATGTGTGTGTGTGTGTATTATCACTAAGGATGACAGTGTTGTTCAAAAGAACCACAGACCAACAAAAACCTGAGTATAGAAGCAACAAATATCCTGTCAAATTTTATATATAAAATCATCATCACAAAGAATTAAGGATATTTTGACCTTCTCTATCCTGTGTTTATTCTACAAAAGTCATCGTAATATTTTTTCTCTAGATATGATTTCTACAAGTATATTTAAGAGGTAATGAAGATATGGACATCCTTCTATATTTCCTGATTTTAATGGATTTAGTTTGATTTTCTCTCCATACACCACAATGTTACTGTCTCAATGCTTGTGGTAAACCTCTTTAGGGTATAGAAATATAATGTAATGATGATGCATTTTGTCAAAGACATTTAACATTATCATAAGCTAGTTACGTGGCAGTCTGCTTATACTTTATTATTATTATTATTATTATTATTATTATTATTATTATTATTATTATTATCTTTTTATGTATCTTATTAAATTTTAAAAATAGAGTACTGACAATTTTTGCTGCAATTTTCATAAAGAATACTTTTACAAACATTTTTGTTTAGTTTTATAGCAACCTTATAGTGGATTCTTAAAGGTAAAAACTGGTAAAGTTCCATGAATTTCTACCTGAAGAAAACTTGAAGAATCCTGGGATTAGTTCTAGCGTGATAGTATGCTACATTCTGCCCTGAACCCATCTGGGCAAACAATCAGTGTAAATGAGGAACGTCAAAGAACAAACATTACATATTTTCTTTTGTGTGGTATGTTAGCTTTCAAGACTTGGATATTTTACTTAGAGTATCTATGGTCAGGTAGCTATTTAGGCACTAAATACACTTTTTATTGTTTTTCAAATAAGAAAACAATAAAGATAGTGTCATAAAGAAAAAATAATATCAGGAGATGGGGCACAAAATAGAACATAATTTTAGAGATCAAGAACACACTACTAAGATACAAGATGGCGGCGAGCAGTGTGGACCGTGTTTGAAAGCTCCAGCAAACAATTCACGGAATTGCACAGATTTCTGAGCCAGGAACACCAAGGTCCCCACACCACGGCAGCCGAAGTGCTCCACGGTTCGGAGGGACCAGGGTGTGGAGGACCTGCCTGCCCCTGCACACGGGAGGAGCGAGGACTTTCTTGGATCAGAGTAGCGGCGGTGGGGACAACAGTGCCACCAGCGGCACCAGCAGCGCCAGCAACTCCAGTGGTGCCGGCGGCGGTGGCTGAGGTTGGCAGCTCAGGGCCTTCCAGTGGAGGAGATTAGTGTGGTGGACGGTGGGAGTTGCTGCAGGAGAGGGGACTCTGGACAGGATTTGGGTCACGTGGTGCCTTGAGACCCAGGCTGGATTCAGCGGACAGTTCAGCCCCAGAGTCCTGGGTTTGCTCAGTGAGCTATGCCATGGAGAGGCTGGCTCGGCTTGGCGGGCAATTCTGCCCAAGGTGCAGCTCCCCTGCTGTGACACAGGCTGGGCAGAGTGCCCGCTTCCACCCTGGGCTCGGGCTCAGTGAAGCCACAGTTTTCCTGCTGTGACGCGAGCTGGGCAGAGTGCTCAGTTATACTCTGGGTGCTTGCTCAGCGCAGCCACGGTTTTCCTGCTGCGACGCAAGCTGGGCGGATCGCTCGCTTCTACCCTGGGTGCTTGCTCAGCGCAGACGCAGTTTTCCTGCTGGGACGTGGGCTGGGCAGAGCACTCACTTCTACCCTGGGTGCTTGCTCGGCACAGTCGCGGTTTCCCTGCTGTGACGCAAGCTGGGCGGAGCGCTCACTTCCACCAGGTGCTTGCTCAGCGCTGTTGCAGTTTTCCTGCTGTGACACAGGCTGGGTGGAGCACTCACTTCCACCCTGGGTGCTTGCTCAGTGCAGTCACAGTTCTCCTGCTGTGGCAGATAGTTCAGGCACTGAGAAACTAGCTGAGCTCGAAGCGTGGTTTGGGCCCAGTATCCCTGGCTGGACATGGCAGGGGACCCAAAAGGTAGTGGATACCTTGGCCTGACCCAACGATCATTCAGGGACCCAGAACGATTGCAGGACCCACAGCAAAGGGGAGCTGAGGATCACTGGCTGTGAGAGATCAAAACTACAGTGATAACCTCCTGCCATCCACACCAGTGAATTATCAGGGCTTCCAGCCTACGGAAATCATGAGAAAACAATTGAATCTATCATTAGACTCCCTCCACTCAACTCTGGAAGTTATGCAACAAAAACAGAGACAGCAAGATGTCTAAGGGACAGCATAAAAGCATACGCAAAAAAACCCAAAACAACATGGCATCTCCAGATCCCAGCTATCCCAAAGAAAACAATCCAGAGAACTCAAATACAACGGAAACACAAGAAAATGACCTCAAATCCTTGGTAATGAGGATGATAATGGAGGAAACAAATAAAATTCGAAATCAGATGCAGGAAGACGCAGCGAAGCAGGTGCGAGACATAAAAGAAGCACATAGAGTGGAACTGGAAAATTTTCAGGAAAATATAAACAACCAGATGAAAGAAATTAAAAAATCTGTTCAAGATATGAAGATGAAAATGGATTCAATGATAAACACACAGACAGAAAAAAAATGAGAATGTGAGGCCTCAGAGAAGAAGACGAATGACACAGTGCTGAGCTTTTCTAACAGAATCCAAGAGATGGAAGAACAAATCTCAAGTCTAGAAGATACAATAACAGATCTTGAAGCAACCATTAAAGAAAATGCCAAATCTGGAAAACTCCTGACACAAAACATCCAAGAAATTAAGGACACCATGAAAAGAAGAAATCTGAGGATAATAGGCATTGAGGAAAGAGAAGATATCAGACTCCAAGGCCCAGAAACTCTTCTCAACAAAATCATAGAAGAAAATTTCCCCAATCTAAAAAAAGAGATGCCTATAAACATACAAGAGGCATACAGAACACCAAATAGAATTGACCAGAAAAGAAAAACTGCCCGTCACATAATAATCAAAACACAAAACATACAGAACAAAGAAAAAATATTAAAAGCTGCAAGGGAAAAGGGCTAAATAACATTTAATGGCAAACCTATCAGAATTACACCCGACTTCTCAGCAGAGACCATCAAAGCCAGAAGGGCCTGGACAGAGATCCTTCAAACCCTAAGAGACCACAGATGCCAGGCCAGACTACTTTACCCAGCAAAACTATCAATAACCATTGATGGAGAAAACAAAATATTCCATGAGAAAACCAAATTCAAACAGTACCTATCCACAAATCCAGCTTTACAGAAGGTACTAGAAGGAAAACTCCATCCCAAAGGGTCAAGCTACAACCAAAACTACTCAGGAAATAGATAACTATACCATGGCAAAAACACAACTACACAAATGCTCGAGGGGAACCAACATCAAAATTAAGACACTTATTAGTAAGTGGCCATTAATATCTCCCAACATCAATGGTCTCAATTCTCCAATAAAAAGACACAGACTAACTGAATGGGTGCATAAACAGGATCCAACCTTCTTCTGCATTCAAGAAACACATCTCACCCATAATGATGGGCATTACCTCAGGATAAAAGGTTGGAAAAAAAATATTCCAAGCAAATGGTCACAAGAAGCAAGCAGGCGTAGCCATTTTAATATCGAATAAAATAGACTTTCAACCAAGATTAATCAAAAGGGATGAGGATGGACACTTCATACTCATCAAAGGTAATGTCAACCAAGATGACATCACAATTCTGAACATCTATGCTCCCAATACAAGGGCACCCACATTTGTAAAAGATCTGCTAAAAAGGCTTAAACCACACATCGATCCCCACACAAAAATAGTGGGAGACTTCAACACCCCACTCTCACTGAAGGACAAGTCATCAAAACAGAAACTAAGCCAAGAAATAACATCATTAACCAATGCCATGGGTCAAATGGATCTAACAGATATCTATAGAACCTTTCACCCAAACAAGAAAGAATATACCTGCACCCCATGGAACCTTCTCCAAAATTGATCACATTGTAGTTCACAAAGAAAGCCTCAACAGATACAAGAGGATTGAAATAATACCTTGTATTCTATCAGATCATCATCGGCTTAGTCTGCAATTCAACAGCAACAGGAATAACAAAAAGCCTACACGTATGTGGAAACTAAACAACTCTCTGCTAAATGACACCTGGGTCAGGGAAGAAATAAAGAAAGAAATCAAGGAGTTTCTGAAATTCAATGAAAATGAAGGAACAACATACCCAAATTTGTGTGATACGTTGAAAGCAGTGCTAAGAGGAAAATTTATAGCACAAAGTGCCTTTAAAAAGAAATTGGAAGCATCGCACATAAACACCTTAACGACCCAACTGGAAGCCCTAGAAAAAAAAGAAGCAGAAACACCCAAAAGGAGTAGACTTCTGGAAATAATCAAACTCAGGGGTGAAATTAACAAAATAGAAACTAAGAAAACAGTCCAAAGAATCAAGAAAACCAAGAGCTGGTTCTTTGAGAAAGTCAACAAGATAGACAGACCATTAGCCAAACTAACTAAAAGGCAGAGAGACAGTATTGAAATCAATAAAATCAGAAATGAAAAGGGTGACATAACAACCGACACTGAAGAAATATGAAGAATCATAAGATCCTATTTTGAAGGCATATATGCCACAAAATTTGAAAATCTAAGGGAAATGGACGATTTTCTTGATCAATTTCACTTGCCAAAGTTGAGTGAAGAACAGATAAACAAGCTAAATAGTCCCATTTCCCCTACAGAAATTGAAGTAATATTGATAGTCTCCCAACCAAAAAAAAGCCCACGCCAGATGGCTTCAGTGCAGAATTCTACCAGACTTTCAAGGGCGAGCTAATACCGATACTCTTCAAGCTACTCCAAAAGATAGAAGGGATGGAACATTACCAAATTCATTCTATGAGGCCATAGTCTCATTGATACCTAAACCTCACAAACTCTCAACAAAGAAAGAGAATTTCAGACCAATTTCTCTGATGAACATCGATGCAAAAATACTAAATAAAATACTTGTAAAACGAATACAAGAGCACATCAAAGATATCATTCATCATGACCAAGTTGGCTTCATTCCAGGCATGCAGGGATGGTTTAATATACGGAAATCCATCAATGTAATGCACCACATAAACAAACTGAAAATAAAAAACCACATGATCATCTCTGGATGCAGAGAAAGCATTTGATAAAATCCAACACCCATTCATGTTTAAAGTTTTAGAGAGATCAGGAATACAAGGCACTTTCCTCAACATAATAAAGGCTATATATAGGAAGCCAATAGCCAAAATCAAAGTAAAAGGTGAGATACTCAAGGAAATTTCTCTAAAATCAGGAACAAGGCAAGGCTGCCCACTCTCTCCATATCTCTTCAATATAGTACTCGAAGTTCTAGCCAGAGCAATAAGACAACATAAGGAGATCAAGGGTATTCAAATGAGAAAGGAATAAGTCAAATTATCCCTATTTGCAGATGATACGATAGTCTAAATAAATGACCCTCAAAGTTCCACCAGAGAACTCCTACAGCTGATAAACACCTTCAGCAAATTGGCTGGATACAAAATTAACTCAAAAAAGTCCGTAGCCTTCCTATACACAAATGACAAGCTTGCAGAGGAAGAAATTAGGAAAACTACACCCTTCACATTAGCCACAAGCAATATAAAGTACTTAGGAGTTACTCTAACTAAGCAAGTGAAGGGCTTGTTTGAAAAAAAATTCAAAACTCTAAAGAAAGAGATTGAAGATGACATGAGAAGATAGAAGGATCTTCCTTGCTCAGGGATCGGGAGAATTAACATAGTAAAAATGGCCATCCTACCAAAAGCAATCTACAGATTCAATGCAATCCCTATGAAAATACCTACACAATTTTTTAAAGACATTGAAAGTTCAATTCTGAACTTCATATGGAAAAACAAAAAACCCAGAATAGCTAAAACAATCTTGTACAATAAAAGGTGCTCTGGAGGAGTCTCCATACCTGATCTCAAACTGTACTATAAAGCAATAGTAATTAAAACAGCATGGTACTGGCACAGCAACAGGCTGGTTGATCAGTGGAATCGAATCGAAGACCCAGATATGAATCCACACACATATCGTCATTTGATTTTCTACAAAGAAGCCAAATCCATTCGATGGAAAAGGGATAGCATCTTCAACAAATGGTGCTAGTCTAACTGGATGTCTATGTGTAAAAAAATGCAACTGGACCTATATTTGTCACCTTGTACAAAACTCAAATCCAAGTGGATTAAACACCTCAACATAAAACCAGAGACACTACGTCACTTAGAAGAAAAAATGGGAAAGAGCCTGGAACATATTGGCACAGGAGACAACTTCCTGAACAGAATACCAACAGCCCAGGCATTAATGTCAACAATTAATAAATGGGACCTCATGAGGCTGAGAAGCTTCTGTAAGGCAGGAGACACTGTCAAGAGAACAATGCGACAGCCTACAGATTGAAAAAAGATCTTCACCAACCCTACATCTGACAAAGGTATAATATCCAAAATATATAAAGAACTCAAGAATTTAAACACCACCAAACCAAATAACCCAATTGAGAAATGGGGCATGGAACTAAACAGAGAATTCACAACAGAGGAATATCAAATGGCTGAGAAACACTTAAAGAAATGCTCAACCTCCTTAATCATCAGGGAAATGCAAATCAAAACAACTCTGAGATTCCATCTTACACCCATCAGAATGGCTAAGATCAAAAATTCAAGCGACACCACATGCTGGCGAGGATGTGGGGAGAGAGGAACACTCCTTCATTGCTGGTGGGAATGCAAACTAGTACAACCACTTTGGAAATCTATCTGGTGCTATCTCAGAAAAATGGGAATAGGCCTCCTCAAGACAAAGCTATTCCACTCCTTGGAATATACCCAGAAGATGCTCCAGCGCACAGCAAGAAAATTTGCTCAACCATGTTCATAGCAGCCTTATTCATAAGAGCCAGAACATGGAAACAGCCTAAGTGTCCCTCAATAGAAGAATGGATAAAGAAACTGTGGTACATATACACTATGGAATACTACTCAGCTATTAAAAACAAGGAATTCCTGAAATTTATGGATAAATGGATTGAGCTAGAAATGATCATAATGAGTGAGTTAACCCAGAAGCAGAAAGACTCAAATGGTATATACTCACTTATATCTGCATATTAGCCGAAGGGGCATGTCCTAGGAAAGCCTTCACTTACCAGGAAACTGAGACAGAGGAGAGGACATTCTAGTGGGACTCTAGATGAGAGAAGCATGGGAGAATGGCAAAGTAGAAGGATCCAGAGGGTCCTAGAAGCCTACAAGTAGAACATTATGATAGGCAGATTTGGGCACAGGGGTCCCGCTCAAACTAAGGCACCAGCCAAGGACAATACAGGTGGTAAACCTTAAACCCCTACCCAGATCTAGCCAATAGACAGAACACTCTCCACTCTAAAGTGGAGAGTGGGATATTACTTTCTCACATACTCTGGTGCCTCACCTTTGACCATGTCCCCTGGAGTGGGAGACCTGGTGGCACTCAGAGGAAGGACAGCATGTTACCAAGAAGAGACTTGATACCCTATGAACATATACAGGGGGAGGTAATCCCCCTCATTAACAGTCATAGGGGAGGGGAATAAGGGGAAAATGGGAGGGAGGGAAGAATGGGAGGATACAAGGAATGGGATAACCATTGAGATGTAACAAGAATAAATTAATAAAGGAGAAAAAAATGAAAAAAAAACAAAAGGTAAAGCAGCTATTTATACCCAGGGCTCCTCCATATGCAAATTTATGAGCTGGCCTCACTTTACGACACCAAGAATGAGCCAGAGACCACAAGCTGGTGATCTTCCTGGCTTCCTCCCAAGCTAAACTCCCGACCCAGACCATTCAGATGTCAATCTTTACAATCTAGGAAGAAGCTCAGAATTGCAATTTCAAGGCAGAATTTATTTTAAATGTGTGTTTTTATATGTTTTATTTTGTTTTCCGTATCAGTGGTATTTTTTAAATTTCAAATTCCTCCCTTACCCCAAAAGTTGTACATTGCTAATATTTATACCAAATAGTATCCCTTGTTTTGAAATTCTGTTTGTGTCTCTTTTTTTTATCATGATATTTATCTTTTTCAATTTTAGATGTTATGACTGTACTCGGACTACTATTCTTTTCATACTATCCTACAAATGTCTTCTATTAAGTGGCATTTTTGTTGTTGTTTAGCTGTCATTTGTTTATAGCACCTGCTTAACTCTGAACTATTTTACGTGATATCTTTGTTAGCCTTTGCCTAGTATATTAAGAAATGTTATTGTTTTTAAGAGATAACTATCTTCTCATAAACCACTGCATCTTATAGTTCTTATTAAAAGGTTCATTCATTCAAAAAAAAAAGAACATACTACTAGCATAGTTTTAAATTTATATTTATGTACTGCCTTTATGTGTGGGAACAAACATGTGACCAAGGGATAGTTAGTAGAAGTTTACTTCTCCCATGTGCATCATGGAGATTGAATTCATGTCATAAGATTAAATTCCAAAAGCTGTAACTTTGAACCATTTCTCTAGTTCACACTAAAGATCTTTTCAATAACTTATGGAAATATATTACTATAGAAGCTTCCTTACACATTTGCATATGAAAATCCATTTAAGAGACTAAGAAAGACAATAAAATAACTCAAAGTAAAATGCCACTAATTACAGAAAATAGAATAAAAAAATGAGCTAGAACATTTTGAGGTATTGGTTAAAGGACTTACGTTTCACTGAAATATCACAGGTAATTCCATATACATTTATTTTCTTTCTAAACCTGAGGAATTGAATCTATAGCTGAAGACACTTCATGCATATAGCAGCAAACATATTGAACTGGTGCTAAAGTGGATTTTTACCCCTACTGACTTGCACTCATAGTATTGGCAGCTAGTACTTGTGTAATAGAAAGACAAAATTAAGTGAGAGTCACATAGAAATGAACTCTATGATGTTCAATGCTGACCTTCCTGCAAGATATGCTCACTGGTGTGAATAGTTCTGCAAATACATTGTCAGTACTCAATACTTTTTGAATGACATTAAGGTGACTTTGTTACTTGTAACCCACATTTGATCTGTTTAGGAAGCCAATAATCTGAGAATAAAAAAGTCATGGGCTTGATATTAAAAGCTACTATTCTTGTAAATGAAAATGCCAATGATATGCCTCCAAAATGCATATTCCCTTTCAATAGATTTGTGCATTACTCAACTTTCAATAGAGAAGCTTAATATGAAGGTCAACAACTTGACAAAATGCAGATACTGAGAGACTTTGGGGCACTTGGTCCTTTGTGGATTATCTTTATCACACCCCTCCTGTCAAGGTTCAGGGACTTATATAGAAAATGAGGCAGAGGATTATAAAGGCCAGAGGTGTTGGGTGACTCTCAGTAAGTAGTACCTTATAGACAGACCAAGGCTACTTCCCATATTAACCCAATGACAACATGGACAAATTCAAGGCAGAAAATCCTCCTTTGAGAAGGGGAAAGAGGTACAAATATATGTTATGCCACATCTTTGGAAGAAGTTACTAGCACAAAAGTAATTCCATGTTTAAATTAATTTTGGCTTCTATTCTTCTCTTTTGCTCTCTCTCTCTTTCTCTCTCTCTCTCTCTCTCTCTCTCTCTCTCTCTCTCTCTCTCTCTCACACACACACACACACACACACACACACACACACATATATATATATATGTATGTTACACACAGAGAGAGAAACACATACATACACACACACACACACACACACAGAGAGAGAGAGAGAGAGAGAGAGAGAGAGAGAGAGAGAGAGAGAGAGAGAGAGAGAGAGATCATGATATTGAGTTAGTGAGGAAAGACTGGGTACTTTGGCTGATGTGAAAGAGAGAAAAACTAAGAGCAAAATATACAATATAAAATCCTTTTAAGGGAATAAGTAATTGAAACACCAAAATCTATCTATAATTCATCTGCAACAAAATATTTTCAGTAATTAGAACACAAAACAATCTACTAGTTTGTCAAATGTCTATAATATAATATACTTCATATCAACACTATTCAGGTAAAAAGTTAAAAAATCATATAAGATCCATGTTGTACTGTACATTTCATATATTGTTCTAAAAGAAATTCTTAGGCCTACTTTCTGATAAAGATTTTGTCTAAACACTCTTCAGGTCTAGATTGCTTCTAGGTTTAGAGTCATCGCAGGCTGTGTCATTTTATTTCATCTTACCTGGTTCTCTTTCTTCTATCTCCTCTTTATCATCAATCCAGAGTTCTTTGTTTTGTTCAAGACATGTTAATACCTCTGCTTTTGAAACAGAAATGCCTGTGAATTCAAAGAGAAAAACACATACACCATTCTATGTAGCTGTGCACTAGCATAGGATTGTACCAAATAGGGAAGATGGAAAAGAAGAAGTTATACATGAATGACTTACTAGTTCTCAATTCATTCAAGACATTTTAGACTCTTCATAACTCAATAAATTTTAAAATTCTGTATTTAATCTTCTTTAAAACAACATTAGAAAATGAAATAACAAGTAAAATAATAGTGAAAACATGATAACGATGGGGTCAAACTGGATTAACATATAAGTGCTACTAGCTACCAGCAGAAAAGTTATGAACTATTATTAGATTAAATGTAAAAATAAGGTAAAGGGATGTAAGAAGTTAGCTATATATAAGACAGTAATCAATACCTATAAAAATTTCTGAGATAAACTAAGCAGTGAAAATCAAGTCAAAATATTAGCTAGTAGAAGCTTTAGATATCCCTAAGATGAAGTAGAAAGCATGATATAAAAATATTCTCACCCACAGAAACCAGGTTGTTGTAGTTTTCCAGCATGACATCTCTGTACAAAGCCCTCTGATCAGAGTCCAGACATTCCCACTCCTCCTTGGAAAAGTTTATAGCCACATCCTTGAAAGTCAGTTGACCCTTAAAATAAAATTAACAGTATTTCCTCATGGCCATTGGATAAATTCTATGTTTGAAACAAGGAAAGATAAGTTAATTATAGAAATTGTTCTGTTATAAATAACTAATATGCTTTTTAAAACTAAATTATATTCTGAGAAAAAGACTTTTCTAACTTCTTTGCAATGATGCAATAGGCAAGCAGCACTGAACTTGTGGGTGAGGAGCCTTGTGGGGATCAAATGAAATGAGGGGTGCTACTAAAGTTTCAATCAATAGGAAGGATGAGAACTACCAAAAGAGGCCTTCAGGTGAAATATTCATAATATATTGGCTTTTATTCACTGTTAAATAATGACTCATCTCTCTCTGTGAAAATTGAGTGCCTGTATTTATCTTTGATATGAGAAAATTTGTGATATTTACAGATTATATTTTTATTTCATAGAAGTTGTCCGGAAAAAAAAAGGTTTGCAAATAAGTTGCCTTAAGCACACTGGTGACATAAGTTTTAAAGAGTTAATAATGAGAATCAAATGAGAAAAATATTTCTGAAAATTAGAGTCAGGACAGTGAAAGTTCAGAAGTCCTGACAATGAAGTAATTTTGTAAGGACAGTCAACCTGTCCCATACTCACAGATACTTTTACCTGTGAAGAAGCCATCTCTTCTTTCCCCTTCAGAATGGAATGTCCCATGAATGTTTACATTGAAATTTCTCCTTCCAGAATCCACTCTGTGTTTAAATGCGGCATATTTTCCCTGTCCCTGGTAAAGTGGAAGGGTGGAAAGCAGGAATCAAAACTGACCACAATCCGTGCTTCTTACCAGTGAAGAGATGCAGAAACAATGACCTCCTACAGGCTGAAAAACATATTCCTATCCTGAATTTAGGTGTTCTGTTTTCCCAGCATATTATGTTTTTCTCTACAAACCCAGTTGAGTTGCTGCAGTAACCTGCCTATACCTAACAGAGGCAGATTGGAATTTTAAAGGAAGGATAAATGCAACTGCCGTTTAAAATTCCTCTTCACACTTTCATCTCTTTGTCTTTGCCTGAGATAGCTCATTAGAACAAAATTAGCACATACGTTTGCAATCATGGCCAGGATCTGTGAGGTAACCCACACCTGAAAGTATTTCTTGTCCTGGGTAAGCAATATATTTGCCTAGAGCCAAGAGGAAAGAAGCCAATCACTGCCTGAATCACTATTTTCTCCACTGAGATTTTACTTTTGGCTTCCATGTCCCAGTCTAAAATACTACGATTTTGTTGCTTTGAAGAAAGCCCCATGGTTATATTATCTCGCAATTCCCCTTTAATACTGACATTGCTTTTTTGTTCCATCATCGAAACACTAACTGCTGATACCTAAATAAGTTACCTCTGCACCATTTCTAGTACATTTGGCTGTTAATGAAGATGGCTGGTCTTTATGCTCTTGTAACATATTCCTCCTTGACACTTTTATGTTAAACTGAGATTTCAAATACAATTATATCATTATATCATAGGCAACTTCACAAACCAAAATTTCATCATTCAATCTTTAAAAAGAAAATGCTGCATAACACAGACAGAATCACGTTGATCTATTGCAAATTTTACCCATACTGTCTTTTATTAATTTCCAAAGGAACAACTAATAAGAACTTAAATTGTGCCTCTATGTTTGGTGGGAATGTTTCATACATTTTCTATTTCCTCATTTTCTCTTTCATTTGCGCAATGTTTTACATATTAAGGACATATTCCATGGATGTAAGGATTCATAAAATTCAGAAATATAAGATGTAGGTCTAATCAACAGAAAGTTTCAAACTATATTTTATGGTTAAATTTATACATCCTACATAGAAAATTGCCTTTTCTTAGGAAAAGAAAACATACTGCATCTAAGATTATCTAGACTTATAGCAAAATAAAGGCAATTGGAAATGTTCATTACAACAGACTTGCAGTTACATAAAGATAGAATGTATTTTTTCTTTCGGAAATTAGATTAGGTATGGAGCCATTGTGAGATAGAAAAACATCGGTTTAGTAGTTGGGTGGTATCTTTGTATGCAATTGCCTCCAATATATACTCATCATTGAGGCTGAGTGTGGTGACACATTCTTTAATTCTGGCTCTTGGGAGGCAGAGGCAGGGAGATATCTGTGAAATTGTGACAAGACAAATCTAGAAAGCAAGCTCTAGGCTGTTTATATACCTTTTATTCTTCCTTCATTATTTAACACAGTAAATTACTAACCCACTAGTTTTCCTTAAAAAGCTAGTTCCCAAAGGACAGAAACAGAAACTGTAGAATATTTTTAATCTGCAAGCACTAGGCTGGGCAGAATGTGAGCAATTCTAATGTTAATATCCTTAAAGCCATCACATAAACCAAAACAGTGCCAGTGTGATGATTCCCTGGTGGATTATCTTCCCTCAGTCTCTTTTTTCCCACCATCCTCCTCATGCATCTCACCCAGAAATCCCTCCCTTCCACTTCCTGTCCTTCTGCCCAGTTGATTGGCCAAACTGATTTTTACTGTCAGTTGTTGTACCCACTCAGGGCATTCCTCCACACCAGGCTACATAGAAAGATCCTGTAGCAAAACAAACAAACAACACACACAAATACACACACACACACACACACACACACACACACACACACACACATACACACACAACTCCTTATCTCATGAATACATTTTGGACATGGTAGACATTAAGCTCACCAATAACTGAAAAGAATTCTTAATTTTTCTCCACTGCTAACAGCCAGGGAGAAGGACTGTAGCTCCTCTGCATAGAAGAATTCATCTCCATGTTGGACCTCCTTGTGTTACTACTAATCTTCGAATTCCAAGTACAGTCTACCTCTCATTCATTACATGAACATCCTATGATTCCCTTAGGCTGACCATGTGTTAAACATCTTTCAAACAGACCCATAGCTGTGGTCAGAGGACCAAACAGTCCTTGTAACTTCCTGGCTCCTTCTCACACCACTTATTTATCAGAATATGTTTCTTCTGTTTTCAATTTACATAGAACTCTGTGAGCTGCATGTGTTTCTCAAGTGCATTTGTCACACAGCCTCCCTCACATGATGCCACTACATCCCAAACAGAGTGAGACAGGCATCATTATAGAAGTTTATGGATAATTCTTAGCATCAGAGACAAATAAGCACACAGACCCTGTGACCCTGTGAATGGCTAGAAACGGAAACAAAAGAGCCAGCGTCCCAAAGTGAGCCTCTCACCCATCATAGGCCAGAGCCCTCTGACCCTCCATGCCACAATTCTTCACAAAACCAGAAGCCAAAGCCAAACTCTGCCTCAAGTACACAAGGTTTCGTAGTAGGACCTTTGACCTCCTGCTCTTATCCTCCTCTCTGCTCTCCCCGTACAGGATGAGTCTGCATTCACCAGACTACTCTTCTCTTTCTGACCCATTAAAGCCTTACTCACTTTAAAAAATGTCCCATGCTTGTGGTAAGCCAAGTCACTTCCCTGTTCTAGAAATCACATTTGTCCTAATTTGTCAGGGGGCATTCCAGCTTCCCTTCCTCCACACAGCCACTAATGTACAAAGGATGATGAAGACTCTATCTCCATGGACTAGCCTTAAAGAGGAGATGGAAGAATCCCTGCAAAGGAACATGAATTTATGAAGATTCAATGCCAAGACAAAGTGCATTTGAGCAGAAATGCCAATATATGATCGACAGATATATTTCTAGCTGGGCAGGCCTTGGAAGTAATAGCAGCCACCAGATGCAGAGCAGACAACCTGTCTGGATACCTGGGGATTATTGTCCTAAATTAGTAGAGATGAAAGGACTGAGGACCTTCTAAGAGGTACAAGAAAGGGACATGCAGACAAGGACAGGCCACTTGATAGCATCAAAGACGTTAAAAGTTGCAAACCAAACGTGGTGGGCAATGAAGTTCTGCATGTGGAAGTGAGTGAATATGACTAAAAAGGACAGGGTTGAATTCTACAGGTAGATGCTTATTACAACAGATGTAGCTATAGCCACTTTATCTGTAGAAGAATCTTCCACACTACTTTGGTGTCAGTGCAAGTGTCTGTCATAAACTAGGACATATAACAGGTTGGCTGCTTCAGGATGAGAGCCATAAGAGACCTGGCAGATGTGCATCCAATAATGCAGTGGAAGGAAAGAACAGTTTGAGCACTGCTGTATTTGGAGGACATAGGTATCAACCTGGAAAACAAGGACAAATGCAGTCCCGTATTGGGAATCAAAGAGCTTTCAGTTACCCACTGTGTGCTCTCAGAGCAGTGTTAATTACTGTCAAACCCTATGAAGGGTGAAACCTAGAACACTGGAGCCTCCCTGCCCTCTGCATGATAGCGCTGCCTGTTAGCCTCTGGAGAGCCTCCCACTGTTAATATAAAGCCATGAACAACGAAGATCATATTAAATCCTGCCCAGATCTTAAAACATCAACTTCATAAGTCATTCTCTGGGCTTTAGAAGAAGAGGCCTTCATTTTACCCTAATTCCTTTCCTATGGATGAGAGATAAGGCAAGGTTCACTAGGGTAGACTGTTGGAGTGAGCTGTTGGCTCATAGTTCCATATCTACAGGTTAGTTGCATAGCTTCAGGATATTCCTTGACCTGAGCTGATCCACTCTTCTTACACCTGAGAGTCAATATCTATCTGAACATGTGATAGGAAAGCCAGGGTCCATCTGGTGTATCTGAAGCAATCAAAGTCCCTAAAGTCCCCACCAGACCGTACCCAAGGGCTCCCAATATCTGATGCTTTTGAGAAGTCCAGCATGTAATCCAAAAGAGTCAACTGAGAAAATTATAATCAAAATACATTATATGAATATTTCAAAAATAATACCTAAAGAACTAGTTTTCAATCATTGTAAAAAGCAAGAACTATACCTGAAATTATTTTAGAGATATACGTATTTGCCAAGTTGCATAGGCATTTACATTTTTTCATGAATGGATACCAAATAGAAAAAGTGAAACAGATCTAGGGTAAATAATCTTGTTTTTAGGAAAAGAATAGACACAGTAAGGCACTGAAACATTACATATTAATAATAGATCAGATTCAGTCATGAACCTGTTACACTGATTTGAGATAATAATACATAATGAAAAGGGGATTTGAATTTATCTCTCATCCATATGAAGTTTTCATACTACATATTACTGTTTACAAGCAATATGTAATCTCTATCATTTGATAAATTGGGCTTCTGATGACTAAAACCCATATGATTATGCAAATATCAAATCCACTGACTTATCTTTAAAAGGAGTTCTTGTGGTATTTCTGATGGAGAATTCTTCAAGCTGAATCGCATCACTCAAACATGAATTCTTGTATATTCTCAAAACAATGATATTATTGTTATTTAATATACTTTCATTGATTTTCCAAATTTCACAGGTTACAAGATTGAGAGTACTTGCTGCATATTTGTCCACATAATCAAATTACAAATGTAAAGATGAACTAATTGTATTTTTCTTATTGCTTATTTAAGTTTCCTGCATAGATCAGAAATATAACTTAATAATTTCCTCAAATTTCATCCCTTGTTCTCATTTACTTTGTTTTTGATTTAGTAAATAAATTTCATCTACATGCATGAACTTTTAAAATAAAATTATTTATGATGCAATGTAGATAGTATTAAATATAAATCTTCAGTATGGGAGTTACTTTCATGTATGTATGTACATATAGTATATGCGAGCATGAGTATGTGTTTTCAATCTATGTGTAATATATCTAGGGCTTTGTGTCTAGTTCAAAGACAAAATTTGTGTGTGGTTCTTTCTGTCCAACTTCTCTTAGGTTCCAGGAATCCAAATGAGATTTTCAAGCTTCAGAATCCAAACCCTTTATTCACTGGACAATCTTGCTTGTTCATTGGCAAATTTTAATTTCATAAAATGTACTCACTGCCTGATGCATGCACCACATTGGTTGCTATTCAATATTTACATGGGGAAAATGTGAGAATCCAGAGTAAATGAATTAAAAAAATAATAGAGAATTTTTTAATTGTTCCAACATTATCTGACAAATGAAAGCTTAATTACTTCCACTAATAGAATAAAGACACACAATTTGCTCTATGAAAATCGGATGTGTGTTTCATCAATACATAATGATATAGCTTGCAGTCATGGAAATTAAACACAAGGAATAAAATATTTACAAGAGCCATGAGATCCACCTAGAATCAAATATTCCCCACATCATGGGTTTTGACCTGGATTAAAGCACATGACAAAACTTTCCTGTTGAACTCCCTCACATATAATTAGGCAATTGTGGTTTACTTCAATAAACATAATTTCAATATTGTACAACTGAGAATATTGTCAGAGGGTTAATATAACACTGTGTATGGTCCAATGATAAATAATACAACAGAACCCCTTTCTCCCCTAAAGGACATTGTTACTCATTATAAAATGAGATCATATGTAGTGGCCTTCAGTTATTCTTAGTTTCTATCATTATCTACTCTCTCTCTCCTTCTATTTCTATTCTTCTTAAAATTTTAATAGCAGATCATTTCCCACTGCACATTTAGGTTTGCTGTGTACTACTATCCCTATTAAATGAATAATCTTGGGGAATTGAATGAAGGTAGATTTTCATAATTGTTCTTCATACACTCATCATTTTTGGTCATTAATCAACAGACATCATATTTGCCCTTACACTTTTTTAATGCAAAAACTTTACCTAATATTTTACTTGCTTACTTTACTTACTTTTATATACTCTCTCATCCCTAAGACTGACTCCCAGTGGACAGCTTCCTGTTTCTATATTATCATTTTAACTTCACATTAAATGTGTAAAATGAAAAGATTGAAAGCTAACAGCTATATATTTGAAAATTAGACTCTGGATGTTAGGGTTGAATAGTGTGTTCTCTAGAAGAGGAATAAGTGCTCTTAGTTTCTTTTAGGTGAATTGACTGATAGGTAGGACAAACTAAATACTGATTATGTACAAAAAACCAAAATGAATACTTACTACACACAATATGTACATGTGTATTTTAATAATCTTTATTCAACTGCAGAGAATTATTTTGCTCATTTTTACTGACATCAATTTAAATGAGGATTTGAAGGCTACAGAAATATATAGATGATAGGTGCTGTATAATATGGATTCTATAAGGAAACAGATAGGTACAATATGAAATAACAGTAACAATGGCTATCTTATCTAAAGCAATCTACAGATACAATGAAATTTCCATCAAATTTCCACTAGAATTTTAAAAGACTTAGAATAATATTAAACTTCATATTTAAAAAAAAAAACATCTAGAACAGTTTAAACAATCCTGTTCAATAAAAAAGCATCTAGAGGTATCTCCATGCCTGATTTACAGCTACAGAGAAATAGTAATAAAAAACTGCATGGAATTGGCAGAAAAACAGAAAGTTTAATCAATAAAATAAAACCAAAGACCCAGAAGTAATGACAAGTACCTATGAACTCTTGATATTTGACAAAGAACCCAAAATTATAAAGTGGAAACATTAAATAGCCTTTAACAAGTGTTGCTTGATTAACAGGATGTCTTCATGTAGAAGAATGTAAAGGGATCCACAAATATTACCCTGAACAAAACTGATGTCCAATTGGATCAAAGTCAAAAAATTAAAATCTGATTAAAGCCTAATAGAAGAGGAAGTAAAAATATTTTTGAAATCATTTGTAGATATGACAGCTTCCTGAATAGAACACCAAAAGTCAGGTACTAACAGTAATAATTAGTCAATAGGACCCCAGGAAGCTGAAAAGCTTCTGTAAGTGAAATTACATCATCAAATGGAGAAAATGGCACCATGAGAGTGAGAAAATTTCTTCATTACCCCTATGTCTGAACGATGACTAATATCCAGTCTATATAAATAATTCAAGAAACAAAATATCAACAAACCAAACACTCCAATAAAAAATGGAGTACTAAAGTGAGAATTCTGAATACTAAAACTGAGAATCTATAGTGGCTGAGAAGCATTTAAAAAAATATTCACCTCCTCAGTCATCAAGAAAATACTAATCAAAATGACTCTGAGATTGCGTCTTAACCTATAAGAATAGCTGAGATTAAAAAAAAAATAAGAGGAGACTATGTGGAGCCACAGGACATTGTTTTATTGCTGGTGGCCATGTAATCTTATACAACTACTGTGGAAATTAATCTGCAAGTTTCTCAGAAAATTGGCAATAGATTTACCCGAAGACCAATCTATACCACTCCTTGGCATATACTCAAAAGGAGCTACCCCATACCACAAGGACACTTGTTCAACTATGTTGATAGTAGCATTCTTCATAATAGGTAGAGAATGGAAACAAACAGATGTCCCTAACCAAAGATTAAATAAAGACCAATGTTACTTTTCACGTGGAGTATTACTCAGCTATTAACAGCAAAGACATCATGCAATTTGGAGGAAAATAGATGAAACTAGAAAATATCATCCTGAGTATAGTGCCAGGATCCAGAAAGACAGTATGAGTTGTATGTATAATAAATTAATGCCACATCATATTCCAACACTGACCTCTTGATGTTTGTCTTCAAAACCATCAGACAAAGAGAGTGAGGAATGATCAACACTGACGATACATGGTCATGCAAAGGGAGGGGTTGCTTAAATGTCTTATCATTACAAACTCTCTCCAAGTAGTGCAATGCTCTGAGTCTGCAGAGGCAGACAGAGAATATAGAAAATGAGAGCAACTCTGGTAGCTGCTGCAGCCTATTGCATTTATGCTTCTTGGAAGCCCTGAGGTGGACCATCCACATACTGGCTAAGGTTTGGATGTTAGTGGTATGGATGGTGGTCATTTCTATTCCTGTTTAAGTTATAAGAAAATATGAGTGCCAGAGAATATGAATTCACCTTACTCATTAGTTTTCATAAAGTTCTATTTTTACATGCTTGAATTGCTTCAATGTTATTTTAATAAGGTATTTATATATTTTCCATGATATTTTCAATTTCTTTTACTCATTAGCATAATTTAGCTCATTTATATGACTTACCTGGAATATTTTTCAAAAAAATTTCACTGTCATAGAAGATTTCAGATACGAGTTTTAATAACTACAGCCAGAAGTGTGAAAGGACTATACTCTTCTGTTTTTCAACCCTATAAATTCTTGGGTATAATTTATTATGTATTGCAGTTTTAGGAGTTATTTCACACAATGTGACTCTATGTTTGCACTAAGTGCCAATAATTTGTAGAAATTTTCAAGTGTGCAAACAGAGAATATATGCTAACTCAAAGCTTAGCATCCGTTTACAACTCCCAAGAAGATTAAAAAAGAGAATTAGTGATTAAAAGAAAACAAAAGTATGTACTACTGAGCATTTGTACTGTGGAAAAAATGGCTATTTCTTCATCCTAAAATAGCCAGAATTGAAAGAGTAAAGCAAAGGTAGTTTTTAAAAATTATCTCCTCATTGGGTTCTCTGCTTATAAAAGACCCCAGTTTGCTGCCTTCCACAAGATTCCATATGAGAAATTACTATCTTAGGCAGTTATGACAAGAGAAAGTTCTCTCAACTTGACACAGTGGAATTACTTTGGATTAAGTGTTGTACAAGACTCACACTTCAGTGCACTGAAACACATGTCTGGTGGGGCCAGCACCACCACACATCTCACTGACAATACATAGAGAAATATTAATGCTTCGTTCATATAGCATTAGGAGAATATTGCACCATTGAATTGGACTTCATGAAAATAAGATCTGTTACATAGGAGGAAAAGAATGGGACCCTGGACAGTTGCCTCATGTTCTTACTTTTCATATGCAGACTTCTGTTCCCCTACTTCTTTACATTCATATTTATCATGAGAATATCTGGGACTGGAATATTGTGTTTTCAGTGTACACTTGGTCAAAATTTCACTACTCCATAAAGCCTTGCATATCAATAATAGTCACTAGTCATAAAATCCCCATAGGGTTCATAGCCAGACGGAGTCTGGACCTTGTGCTACTATAATCAGACTTGCCTAATTCAAGCCCTGATAAAAAACGTAGAAACACACTGTATGCATCAGCAAGATAATGTTCTGTCAGGGTAGTGTTTTCCTTGGAAAGGTTAGTTGATCTTAAACAAGGTATACCTCTGGCTCTGTGTTATGCTAAACACAAAAGTTAGAAGCCTCACATAACTGTACCAACTTATAATTCACTACCTTTGTCAATTTTAACCAGAGGATGTTCTATAACTTTCAGATGTTGCAATGGCATGCTGATTGAAGTTTGTATAGTATTTCATTTCCATGGACTTGGGATACTGCTCTTGTGGAATTGGCACCATATAAATTCTCAGGGACTGTACATATATTAAGATGAATAGAACTACATTTTTAGCCAGAAGAGAGGCCACATCCACAGAATATAAAAAGAGGAAGTTCCTCAGTCCTGTCAATATGCAGTTGTAATATCCTAACCTGAAAATTGCTGAAAGAACTTCTGTTGACATCTCTAACTCAAGCTCAAGAATGACCACAATTCAGTCTTCCTTCCTGATACTAATGCTATTGATACCACATAATGTAAAAGACAGTTTAATGAAGTAGGACAGCTTTCAGAGTACAGTAAAATACCTGATTCCTTAACAAATACCTACTCTAAGAAAGGGCTTAACACTTTGTTGAAATTTGGTACTTAGTGGAAAATCCATCCTGTTGAGGATGCATCTAAGGACTTGAGGTTCTCAAAACAATGTTAAAATTCTCAAGGGCAACGAAATTCTCCATGAAACATTAAAAAGCTTACTACCTATAGCCTCTAGCTTGTTTCATCAACAACCATATCATGGGAGGATTTTCCAGAGTCAGGTTACCGTCTGAGGCAAGGATTATGGCTTACAAATCAACATTTCATCATCTATGACTATGATTTTAGAAGCAATTTTAATCTATACATGGGTTGAACAAATATCTCATATGAATTTAGGTCATTAGAATTTGAATTTTCTTACAGAATATGTACTATTTGTACACACATAGCAATAATAACGCCTCTGTTTTAATCACATTTTTACCTTGATATGTTTGAAGTTAAACATAAACTTTACAAAATTTAGTTAATTGGATCAAAAAAGTGTAATTTAAAGTAAACACAATTTGTTAATTTATATTATTGGTGAATCACCCATTAATAAATTCATTCATAATATACTCGACATATTTATATGACCTATACAAGAACATCTCAGTAGTTCTATGTATAGACATTAAGATAACATTTTAGAGGTAAATTTTGGTTTATATTTTGTCAAGAGAATCCCTAGAGTAAACATCCATTGTGTCCCAATTACATAGGATCACACTTAACATTGTTAAGAGGCAGGAATATTATGTATAAGTAGGGATGAGGCATATTTGCCTCATCTTGGAAGCTACAGATTCTTTACGGGAGCAATATTTTAGTTCAAACTCCTATAAAGGAGAATGTGACGATGGAAAATGTTTCACATACTCTAGTAATATAAACATATGGACGAGAGAAAGATTTGGCATCTTAAAGCCTTAATTGCATATTCCCACAATGGATCCCATTGGCAGTGACTTTTCCCCCAAAACACATACACTCATGTCTTACTATCCTCAGTGTTTCCTCTGCTCCCCAGATATTCTCTTCCTAATGATTGTCTTGTAATTTTTCGACACGTATCAAATTTGGTTGTTTTTTAAATATATTTTAGTTGGCATTATGAACTGTGGAATTAATGATATGAACAACAACATCACAGCATGTAGTGAATATTAATTACAGCATGGCAGAATTAATAGAACAGAGGTGCAATATATTTATTAATAATCATGACAAATAAGGGATTAGCTTCAGATTTAAAAGTATCTATAATGTATAATCCATAAAAAGCATAAAGTCTACCAACAAAATGATCTTCACATAGAATATATCTTAAATTTGCCAGTATTCTGCCATACTAAAGTATATAGAACATTATGCAACAGGCTTGTCTTAGCATAGATATTAGTACTATTATCCTGGCTTAAATTCTTACATTTTAAAATATTATTTCTTTATTCAGTTTTGACATGAATTCTATAGCACAACTAATCAATAGCATCAGATTAAAATAGCATGAAACATTCTAATTAATTTTATTTTCTAAATAGTTGTGTAATAAAAATTTAAGGAGTATTTTTGGGTAAAACTTTTCCAACTCCTACCAAGTATTAGCATTCCTGGTATGGGTTCTCTGAGAATAGCTAAGATTCAACATTGTTTCAACACTTACAAACATTTTTCTCAATTAAAAACCACGTTCCTCAAATGAACTCTGGGATAGTAATTACCTATCAAGTTAGACTCTTGTAGGAAATCTCTTTGTGCTCTAAAGTTTTAGCTTGTACTAAAGTAGTGTGCCTCCAATTTGCATAATCTGTTGTTTTTGAAGATATGATTTCTGGGTAAAGGACATTCCATTCTTTACATTAATAAGGTATGTCTTGGGTATGTATTCTGTGGTGGGCTTGAAGAGTTTAGGACTTCCAATAGTATTTCCTGTATTAAACTTATAACGTTGCTTTCTAGTATGGATTCTTTGATGAACTTGGAGAGTTGAAGACATGGTAAAACACTTGCCACAGTCTTTATATTTGTAATGTTTATTTTCAGTGTGGTTTCTCTAGTGAACTTAACGACTTTATGAGTTGGTAAAGGATTTCCCACACTCATTATATTTATAAAGTTTTTATCAGTTGTGGATTCTTTGATGAACTTGGAAAGGTGAGGATGAAGTAAATTATTTCCCACATTCACTATATTTGTAAGGTTTGTCCCCAATATGAATTCAGTGGTAAGCTTGAAATTATGAGTACTATGTAAATGATTTACCACACTTATTATATTTATATGATTTGTCTCTACTATGGGTTGTTTGATGACTTTGGAGAGATGAATACTGGGTAAAGGTTTTCCCACACTCATTACAGTTGTAATGTTTTCCTCGAGTATGGCTTCTTTAACGAATTTTAAGATTTGAGGACATTGTAAATGATTTCTCACACTTAGTACATTTATATGGTTTGTCTCCAGGATGAATTCTTTGATGAACTTGGAGATTTGAGTACTGGATAAAAGATTTCCCACACTCATTACACTTGTAAGGATAATGTCCAGTACGGATTCTTTGATGACGTTGGAGAGTTGAAGAGTGAGTAAAGGATTTCCCACACTCATTACATTTGTAAGGTTTATCTCCAGTATGGATTCTTTGATGACCTTGGAGAGCTGAAGAGTGAGTAAAGGATTTCCCACACTCATTACATTTGTAAGGTTTATCACCAGTATGGATTCTTTGATGACGTCAGAGAGCTGAAGACTGAGTAAAGGATTTCCCACACTCATTACATTTGTAAGGCTTAACTCCAGTATGGATTCTTTGATGACGTCGGAGAGCTGAAGACTGAGTAAAGGATTTCTCGCACTCATTACATTTGTAAGGTTTATCTCCAGTATGGATTCTTTGATGATCTTGGAGAGCTGAAGAGTGAGTAAAGGATTTCCCACACTCATTAAATTTGAAGGTTTATCTCCAGTATGGATTCGTTGATGACGTCGGAGAGCTGAAGACTGAGTAAAGGATTTCCCACACTCATTACATTTGTAAGGTTTATCACCAGTATGGATTCTTTGACGTACTTGGAGTTTTGAGTACCGGGAAAAGTATTTCTCACACTCATTACATACGTAAAGTTTATATCTGGAGTGGATTATGTAGTGTACATGAAGACTTGAGGAGTTGGTAAAGGATTTCCCACACTCAATACATTTGTGAGGATATTCTTGAGAATGAATACTTTGTTGATCCCAGAGAGCAGAGAATGAGGCAAATGATTCCCAACATTCATTACACTCTTGACATTTTTGTCCAGTATTAACGCTGTGTTGAGCTTGATGTTTTGAGGACTGTGTAAATGATGTGTTCCTCTTCGTATATTTATAAGTGTTATCTCCACTGTGGATTCTTTGATGAACTTGAAGTTTTGAGGACTTGGTAAGTGATTTTGCACACAGATTACATTTATAAAATTTGCATCCCATATCTATTTTGTGTTGACCTTTAAGTTCACTACTTAATATTTCCCTATTTCTGTGCAGAATAGAATTGTACTTCAAAATTTGTTGTGAACCTTTTACCTGTGGCGCCTCCAATTGTGAAATCATGAGTGGTAGAGACTGAGTACTCTCAGAGGAAGCCAGAGCTTCTTGATCTTTTGTTTCAGAAATGACACACATGTATTTTTCACACTGATCATTTCCATAATGACATGTTTTATGAACTTCACTGTCACATGAATATTCCCAGAACTTCTTTCTATTCATCTCTGAAAGGCCATTACACCCAAATAATCTTGGTATTTCTTTCAAGAAAGAATCTTGTGTGCACTCCTTTGGGAATTGCTTCTTGGTATGGTAAGAAGACAAAACTGAAACAAATGAAATGAAATCACTATATGATATTTCAGATGCATATTAATGTAATATAGATATGTAATATATAAAATGACATCAAACTGGGGATCATAGCAAAATGGTACAACATAGAATTGCAGCAGTTTTTATAAGAAAACAAATGTCATGGTTATAATGGATGTTAGAAGATATCACATGAAACCATCGTATATTTTGTAATATATATTAGTGTCTTCATTAAGTATTCATTGGAACAAGAAGAACACTATGATGGGCAAACCTGGGCCCGGGGGTTCTGCTCGATCTATGGCACTAACTAAGGACAAAATGTGCAGTCATCATCAAACCCCTACCCAGACCTAGCCTAAGGACAGAATATTCTCCACAGCTAAGTGGAGATTGGGGACTGACTTTAACACAAACTCTGGTGCCCCTTATTTGTGCATGTCCCCTAGATTGCGTGCCCCGATGGCACTCAGAGGACGGATAGTGGACTACCAAGAAGAAACTTGATAATGTAGCATCATATTCAAGGGGAGGAGGTCCCCATCAGTCACAGTCATAGGGAAAGGGAATGTGGTAAAAGAGGATTGGAAGGAGGAATGGGAGGAGGCACGATGTGGGATAGCAATTAAGATGCAATATGAATGATTTTATTTTTCAGTAAAAAACAAACATGCAAAAAAGTATTAATTGGAACAAATAATGTCAAACAAAATTGTTCTAACTTTAACACATGAATAGAAAGCTACTCTTCATTGTGACATTCAATTAACAATATAAACACCAATCATTATCCTAAATACATTAACAAATTATTGACAGAAATGAGCAACTACAGCATTATTTCAGTTTTTCATCCAAATGCAAGATTTATCAATGATTTTAAAATCAAAGAGAATATTAATAAGAATACAAGAGAAAACATGATAAAAATTAAGTGTATCAGGTAAAATCCATGCCCAGTACATGAATATAAAGGGTTTCAAAATTTTGACAAACATTAAGGAATATTTACTAAGAGTAGTAAGTTTCTTAGAAACCAAAGAATTCTTAACAAGTTAAACATTTTTATGTCCTGAAAATCAAATTTGAATCCACAGTACTATATATATATATATATATATATATATATATATATATATATATATATATATATATATATCTTTATTTTAAATTAAAATATGAAATTCCAGACCTGACATTTGAACAGTCAAACATAACTTAAATTTCTATTGAAGTGAAAATTCATTACATTTCCCATTGCTTCTTTCTCTCCAGCATCACTCAGGTAACATTCTATGGTCCCTACACTCATTATCAAGTTAAAAACACGTTTTACTCTGAAATTTGCTTATCTCTGCATGTTTGGGTTGTGGGTGGGTGTGTGTGTGTACTTACAAGTACAAGTACTTACAAGTACTTACAAGAACATATGTGTTCTTCTTTTTTATCATTGTATATTGTTTCACATATGAATACTATTCATTCAAGAATCCTTACTGCAGATGAAATGTAATATAATGGGAGAAATGGGGAACAGTTTCTCAGCTGGAAGTGAACAAAAGATAAATATAAAAGAAGAAATATTTTTGACAAATATTTAAAAGGTAGCACTCAAGGATCTTGCTACAGGTCATGCATGGTGTGTGAGTAGCAGGGATGGAGAGAGAGTGGATCAAGTGAGTAGCCAAGTTGTGGACTCTGAAACAGCATTGCCTGTATTTCCTGGATAAGAGGAGGCATCCTAGGAGCTATGGACACATCAACCAAGCCCCATATGGCTGATACCCAGGTTCAAGAAGCATACTGTCCCAGGTTAAGTCACCCAGTAGCTTCCAGCCTAGCCAAACCTGGGTTACAGAAACACATGGCTGCAACTACTGACTTCTGCAAAAATAATTTCTGGGAAACAGGGACATGTTTTGATCCTCTGGCCTGCAGTTCCACTTTTTCAAAATGTTAATATATGCTTGACAATATGAGTAGACAGGCTATCATTCCAAAATGGAGGCCCCCAGCAAGAATAGAGTCTGAGAATCAGGAGCTCAGTGAGTGCAGAACACGTATTTGGCTGCTCAGTGGAGCCTAACCCAAAATGCAAGCAATGTCTCATGTTCCCTAGTGAAACAACAGTATCCAATTTGCAAGAAGAAAGAGTTCTATGCTCTGACCTTCTGATTACTCCTGGAAGTCTGAGAAACCGACCAGCCTATTTTTCACAGTACTAATAGCCGTCTTGAAGAGAACTGACAGATCTGAGAACCACACATGTCAGACCCTTATCCCAATCACCTGACTGCATGTCCAACTTGGACACAGCTTGATGTGAAATCATACAGGCTATTGGAGGAGATCCAGATCCCAGCATATGACCCATGGCTCTTCCTGCATGCTCTAGAAGCCCAGAGATATTCAGGTAAAACCAGCCAAAGCAAGGAACACTCAGATGGCTAAAGGGCAGCAAAACCTATGGCAATGTGGCACCAACACATTCCAACTACCCTAATAAAACATGGCCTGGACATACAAACACAACTGAAACTCAGGGAAATGGTCTTAAATCTATGTTTGTGAATATGACAGAGTCAATTCAAAAAGTTATAATTAAACTCATATAAGAAATATAGGAAAATATGATAAAACAGGATAAGGACATTAATAAAATGGCTCAAGACCTGAAAAGGAAAATAGACTAAATAAAGTAAACACAAACTGATGAAAAAACTGGAGTTGGGAAACTTAAAAAGAATCAGAAAATTCAGAGGTAAGCATCACCAACAATATATGAGTGATGGAGGAAATAATCTCACGCATAGAAGACAAAATTGAAGAAATAGATACATATGTCAAATAAAATATTAAATTTAAAAAAGTTCCTTACACAAAACATCCAACAAATCAAGGACATAATGAAAAGACAAAACCTAATATAAGTATGATAGAAATAGACAGAAGATGACAAGCTCCAAGACCAGAAAATATTTTTAACAAAATTGAAAAAGAAATTTTCTCCAACCTAAACAGAGAGATACATTTTAACATACAAAAGGCTTACAACGCAAAAAATATAATTGACCACAAAAGAAATTCCTCTTGACATATATTAGTCATATCCTGCTTTGAGAAGGAGAAACAGGTACAAATTGTCAACCAAGCTGAGAACGCATTTGTAGTACTAGATATATGGAGAGAGGAAAATAAGGAAAGGATATATATATATATCCTTTGGATATCATTGAATATATATCATTGGATATATTAATCATATGTTATGCCAAATCTTTGGGAGAATTTATTAGCACAAACACAATTTCATGTTTAAATCCATTTTAGCTCCTATTCTTTTCTCCTCTCACTGTCTCTCTCTATCTGTGTTATATATATATATATATATATATATATATATATATATATATATATATATAGAGAGAGAGAGAGAGAGAGAGAGAGAGAGAGATCATGACATTGAGTTAATGAGGAAAGACCTGGTAGTTTGGCTGATGTGAATGAGAGAAAGACTAAGTGCAAAATATACGATATAAAATCCCTTTAAGGGAATAAGTAATGGAAACCTCCAAATAATTTATCATTCATGTACCACAAAAATATTTTCAGTAATTAGACACAAATCAATCTACTAGTTTGTTAAATGTCTATAATATAATGTACTTCACATCAAAACTATTAAAGTAAATAAGTTAAATATCATATAAGATCCATGCTGTACTATACATTTTGTACTTTGTTCTAAAAGAAATTCTTAGGCCTACTTTCTGCTGAAGCTGTTTGCTAAATACTCTTCAGGTCTAGATTGCTCCTTGGATTAGAGTCATCCCATGCTGTGTCATTTTATTTTATCTTACCTGGTTCTTTCTCTTTAATCTTCTCTTTATCATCAATCCAGGGTTTTTTCATCTGTCTAAGACATGTTAATACCTCTGCTTTTGAAACAGAAATGCCTGTGAATTCAAAAAGAAATACAGACACACCATTCTATATAGCTGTGTACTAGCATAGGATTGTACCAAATAGAGAAGAAAGTATACATGAATGACTTACTAATTCTCAATTCCTTCCAAGACGTTTTAGACTCTTCATAACTCAATAGATTTTCAAATTCTGTATTTAATTTTATTAAGTAAACTTAAGTAAAATAATAGTAAAAGCATAACTTTGGGATTCAAAATGGATTCACATATAAGCGCTACTGGCTACCAGCACAAAAGTTATGAAACATTTAATTATTATTCGGTTAAATGTAAAAACAAGGTAAAGGGATGTAAGAAGTTGTCTATAGATAAGACAGTAATCAATACCTATAAAAACTTATGAGTTAAACTAAGTGATAAACTCAGCAGTGGAAGTAAACTCAAAATATTAGCTAGTAGAAGCTTTAGACATCCCTAAGGCAAAGTACCAAGCATGGAATAAATATATTCTCACCCACAGAAACCAGGTTATTGTAGTTCTCCAGCATGACATCTCTGTACAAAGCCCTCTGAGCAGAGTCCAGACATTCCCACTCCTCCTTGGAAATGTTTATAGCCACATCCTTGAAAGTCAGTAGACCCTGAAAATAAAATTAGCATTATCCCCTCATGGCCATTGTATAAATTCTGTGTTTGACACAAGGAAAGATTAGTTAACTAAAGAACTTGGTCTGTTATAAAAAAAAACTAATATGCATTTTAAAACTAAATTATATTCTGAGAAAAATACTTTTCTGACTTCTCTGCAATGAGGCAATAGTCTAGCAACACTGACCTTGTGTGGCGGGACCTTTTTGGGGGATCAATTGACATGATCACCACACCATGAGTGATGCTATTAAAATTGCAAACAATAGGAAGTATGAGAACTACCAAAAGAGGCCCTCAGATGAAATATTCATAATATATTGGCTTCTATTCACCGTTAAATAATGACCCATCTCAATCTCTGCAAATATAGAGTGCCTATATTTATCTTTGATATGAAAAAATTTATAATTTTTACAGATTACATTTTTATTTTGTAGAAGTTGTTCTTAAAAAATGAAGACTTGCAAATAAGCTGCCTTAAGCAAACAGGTGACAAAAGTTTTAAAGAGATAAAAATGAGAATCAAATGAGAAAAGTACTTCTGAAAATTAGTCAGCATTGTGAAGGTTCAGAAGTTCTGATAATGAAGCATTTTTGTAAAGACAATCAACTTGTCCCACACACACACACATTCTTTTACCTGTGAAGAAGACATCTCTTCTTTCCTCTTCAGAATGGAATTTCCCAGGAAATTTTACATTGAAATTTCACCTTCTAGATTCCACTCTCTGTTTAAATGCAGAAGATTTTCCATGTCCTTGGTGAAATGGAAGAGTGTAAATCAGGAATCAAAACTGACAAATATCCCTGCTTCTTGACAGTGATGTGATACAGAAACTATGACCTCCAACAGCTGAAAAAACAAAAGATTTTCCTTTCCTGTATTTAGGTGTTCTGTTTTCTTAGCATATTATCTTTTTCTCTACAAACCCAAGTGAGTTGCTGCAGTAACCTGCTATATACCTAACAGAGGCAGATTGGAATTTTAAAGGAGATAAACACAGCTGTCAGTTAAAATTCCTCTTCACAATTTCCTCTCTTTTTCTTTGTCAGAGATAGCTCATTAAAACAAAATTGGCAGTATGTTTTCAGTCATGGCCAGAATCTGTGAAGTAACCCCCACCTGAAAGCATTTCTTGTCCTGGGTAAGCAATGTAGATGCCTAGATCCAATAGGAAAGAAGCCAATCACTGCCTAATTCACTATTGTCTCCACTGAGATATTACTTTTGGCTTCCATGTCCCCGTCTAAAAATACCATGATTTTGTTGCTTTGAAGAAAGGCCCATGGTTATATTATCTCACAATTTCCCTTTTATACTGACATTACTTTTTTGTTTCATCAGCAAAACACTAACTGCTGATACCTATATAAGTTACCTCTGCACCATTTCTATTACATTTGGCTGTTACTGAAGGCAGCTTGTCTTTATGCTCTTGTAATATGTTCCTTCTTGATAATTTTATGCTAAACTGAGGTTTCAAATACAATTATATCATAGGCAACTTTACAAAACAAAATTGTATCATTCAATTTCTAAAAAGAAAATGCTGCATAACACAGGGAGAATCATTTCGATGTATTGCAAATTTTACCTTTACTCTTTCTCATTAGTCTCCAATGGAACAACTAATAAGAACTTAAATAGTGCCTCAAAGTTTGGTCGGAAGTTTTCTTACATTTCCTCTTTTTCTCTTTCATTCTGGCCCAAAATTTACACATAAAGGCCATATTCCATGGATGTAAGGATTCATAAATTTCAGAAATTTAAGATGTAGGTCTAACCCACAGAAAGTTTTCAAACTGTATTATATATGGTTAAATTAATACCACCTACATAGAAATTTGCCTTCTCCTAGGAATACATACTGCATCTAAGATTATCTAGACTTATTGCACAATAAAGGCAATTAGAAATATACTGTAAAACAGGCTTGCAGTTATAGAATAATATAATATATTATTTCCTATGGATATAAGATTTGTTAGGGAGCCATTTTGAAAGAGAAAATCATTGGTTTAATAATTGGGTGGCATCTTTGTATGCAGTTGCCTCCAATATACTCACCATTGAGGCTGAGTGTGTTGACACATTATTTAATTCTGGCCTTTGGGAGGCAGAGGAAGGAAGATGTCCATGATTTTGAGATGAGACAAAACAAGAAAGCAAACTCCAGTCTGTTGATGTACCTTTTATTCTTCCTACCTTAGTTAACACAGTAAATTATTAAGCCACTAGTTTTCTTTAACCAGCTAGTTCCCAAAGGACAGCACAGATAGTATGGTTTATTTTTAATCTGCAAGCACTAGGCTGGGCAGAATGTGAGCAACTCTAATCTTATTATCTTTAAAACTAAAACATAAACCAATAACTTGTGTGTGTCATGGCTCCTGGGTGGATTATTTTCCCTCAGGCTCCTTTTTTTATTACTTTTTTTCTCCTTTATTAATTTTTTCTTGTTACATCTCAATGGTTATTCCATCCCTTGTATCCTCCCATTCTTCCCTCCCTCCCATTTTCCCCTTATTCCCCTCGCCTATGACTGTTCCTGAGGGGGATTACCTCCCCCTGTATATGTTCATAGGGTATCAAATCTCTTCTAGGTAACCTGCTGTCCTTCCTCTGAGTGCCACCAGGTCTCCCCCTCCAGGGGACATGGTCAAAGGTGAGGCACCAGAGTATGTGAGAAAGTCATACTCCACTCTCCACTCTACTGTGGAGAGTGTTCTGTCCATTGTCTAGATCTGGGTAGGGGTTTAAGGTTTAGCGCCTGTATTGTCCTTGGCTGGTGCCTTAGTTTGAGCTGGACCCCTGGGCCCAAATCTGCCTATCATAATGTTCTACTTGTAGGCTTCTAGGACCTTCTGGGTCCTTCTACTTTGCCTTTCTCCCATGATTCTCTCATCTAGAGTCCCAATAGAATGTCCTCCCCTCTGTGTCAGTTACTTGGTAAGTGAAGGCTTTCGTGGGACATGCCCCTTGGGCTAATATGCAGATATAAGTGAGTATATAACATTTCAGTCTTTCTGCTTCTGGGTTAACTCAGTCATTATCATCATTTCTAGCTCAATCCATTCATCAACAAATTTCGGGAATTCCTTGTTTTTAATAGCTGACCAGTATTCCATAGTGTATATGTACCACAGTTTCTTTATGCATTCTTCTATTGAGGGACACTTAAGCTGTTTCCATGTTCGGGAAATGCAAATCAAAACAACTCTGAGATTCCATCTTACACCCATCAGAATGGCTAAGATCAAAAATTCAAGCGACACCACATGCTGGCGAGGATGTGGGGAGAGAGGAACACTCCTTCATTGCTGGTGGGAATGCAAGCTTGTACAACCGCTTTGGAAATCTATCTGGTGCTATCTCAGAAAAATGGGAATAGGGCTTCCGCAAGACCCAGCTATTCCACTCCTTGGAATATACCCAGAAGATGCACCAGCACACAACAAGAAAATTTGCTCAACCATGTTCATAGCACCCTTATTCATAATAGCCAGAACATGGATATTTTATAAATTTTACTATTACATTTATTTTGTCAAGCATGTATACCACACTTGATACTTCATTCATCTATTTGTCCATGAGTTGCTTCTGCTTTTTATTTAGTTATTTCATTTATTTTGTTCGCTGCTCAGACCACACTTTATACTTCATCCATCTATTGGTAGGTGAATTGTTTCTGCTTTTTAAATTTTCTTATTACATTTATTTCATTTATCTCAGGGACCGTACTTGTTACTTCATTCATGTATTTATAAATGAGACACTTCTGCTTTTAAAATATTGTTATTAAATTTATTTTGATTATTTCTGCCACCACAATTGATACTATATCCTCCTATTGATATATGAGTTGCTCTTAGTTATTAAATTTAATTATTACATTTATTTTGTTCATAACTTTGAACCATACTTGATACTTCATTCATCTATTGGTAGATGAGTCACTCCTGCTTCCTAAATTTTATTCTTACATTTATTTTGTTCATCACTTGGACCACACTTGATACTTCATTCAAATATTGGCAGATGAGTAGCTTCTGATTTTTAATTTTTATTAATACAATTATTTTGTTCTTTGCTTAGACCACCTTTGATACCTCATCCTTCTGTTGATATATGAATCTCTCCTGCTTTTTAAATTTTATTATTACATTTATTTTTTCATCACTTGGAAAACATTTGATACTTCATCCATTATAGGTAAATGAGATACTCCAGTTTTTAAATTTTTATTAATACATTTATTTTTGCATATCATGGACCACACTTGATACTTCATTCATGTATTTGTAGATGAGTCACTTCTGCTTTTAAAATTTTATTATTACATTTATTTTGCTTATTACATAGTCCACACTTGATACTTCTTTCATCTATTGGTGGATGAGTTGAGTCTACTTTTAAATTTTTATTATTTAGTTTATTTTGTTCATGGCTGGACCACAGTTCATACTATTCAATTATTGGTAGATTAGTTGCTCCTGCTTTTAAATTTAATTATTACATTTATTTTGTTCATTCCTTGGGCCACACTTGATACTTCACCCATTTATAGGTAGATGAGTCACTTCTGCTTCTTAAATTTTATAATTCCATTTATTTTTTTCATTGCTTGGACTACACTTGATACTTCATACAAGTATTGGTAGATGAGTCACTCCTGCTTTTTAAATTTTATTATTACATTTATTTTGTTTATCGCTTGGACCACACCTGATACTTCATCTGTCTATTGGTTGTTGATTCTCTTCTACTCTTTAAATTTTATTATTCTATTTATTTGTTCATCTCTTGGACCATACTTGATACTTTTTCCATCATTAGAAGATGAGTTGCTCCTGATTTAAAATTATTTTTTTAAGTTTGTTTTGTTCATTGCTTGGACCACACTTGATACTTCATTCAAATATTGGTAGATGATTTGTTTCTGCATTTTAAAATTTATTATTAGGTTTATTTGTTCCTGGCTTGGACCACACTTCATACTTCATAAATCTCTTGGTAGATTAGTCCTTCTTAATTTTATACATTGTTATTACATTTATTTTTTATTCCTGTGCCCACCTTGATACTTCATCCTTTTATTAGTATATGAGTCGCTCCATCTTTTTAAATTTTATTATTACATTTATTTTGTTCATCGCTTGGACCACACTTGATACTTCACCCATTATTAGTAGATGAGCAGCTCCTGCTTTTTAAATTTTATTATTAAATTTATTTTGTTCATCGCTTGGACTACACGTGATACTTCACCCATATATTGTTATATTTCTTGCTCCTCATTCTATGTTTAATTATTACATTTATTTTGTTCATTGCTTGCAACACACTTGATAGTTCATCTATCATTTGGTACATGAGTCCCTTATACGTTTTACATTTTAATATTACATTTACCTCTTTCATCACTTGGACCACACTTGATACTTCATTCCCCTATTGATAGATGAGTCACTTCTGCTTTTTAAATTGTATTGTTTCATTTATCTTGTTCATCGCTTGTTCCACACTTGATACTTCATTCATCTGTAGGGAGATGAGTCGCTTCATTTTTTAAAGTTTCATTATTACATGTATTTTGTCCATCGCGTGGACAACGCTTCATACTTCGTTCATTTATGGGTAGATAAGTTGCTCCTGCTTTATAATTTTTTATTCCATTTATTTTGTTCATCATTTGGAGCACATTTGATACTTTACCCATTCATTGGTCTATGAATTGTCTTTGCTTTTAAATTTTATTATTACATTTATTTTGTTCATTGCTTGGACCAGACTTGATATCTCACTCGTCTATTGGTAGATTAATTGTGCCTGTTTTTAAATTTTATTATTACATTTATCTTGTTCATCACTTGTACAGCACTTGATGCTTATTCCACCTATTTGTAGATGTGTTGGTTCTGCTTTTCAAATTTTATTATTACATTTATTTGTTTATCAGCTGGAGCACATTTGATACTTCATTCATCTATTGCTGTATGAGTCACTCCTGTTTTTATGTATTATTATTACATTTATTTTGTTCATGTCTTGGACCACTATTTATAATTCATCCTTCTACTGGTATTTCTACATCGCTCCTACTTTTCAAATTTTATTATTACATGTATCTTGTTCATCACTTGGGCCACACTTGATATTTCATCAATCTTTTGGGAGATGAGTCACTTCATCTTTTTAATTTGTATTATTACGTTTATTTTCTTCATTGCTTGGACCACACTTGACATTTCATCTATCTGTTGGTAAATGAGTTGCTTCAGCTTTTCAGTTTTTATTATTACATTTATTTTGTTTATTACTTAAGTCATATTTGATACTTCATCGATTGTTAGGAAATGAGTTTCTCCTGCTATTTGGATTTTATTATTACATTTATTTTGTCATCGGTTGGACCACACTTGATACTTCATTAATCTGTTAGTAGATTAGTTGGCTCTGTTTTTACTTTTATTTTTACATTTATTTTTTAATTCATTGGATCTAACTTGATACTTCCACCATCTTTGGGTAGATGAGTCTGATCTGCTTTTTACATTTTATTATTGCATTTATTTTGTTCATATCTTGGACCACACCAAATACTTCATCCATCTATTTGTGGTTGAGTCCCTTCTGATTTTTAAATTTTATTATTATATTTATTTTGTTCATTATTTGAACCATACTTGATATTTAATTCATCTATTGCTAGATGTATCTGGTCTACCTTTTGTCTTTTTTTTTCCAGAGCTGAGGACCGAATCCAGGGCCTTGCACTTGCTAAGCAAGCGCTCTACCACTGAGCTAAATCCCCAACCCCATTTAGCTAAATCCCCAACCCCCTGGTCTACCTTTTAAATTTTATTATTACATTTATTTTGTTCATTGCTTGGACCACATTGGTACTTCATTCTTCTATTGGTAGATTAGTTCCTTGTTTTTTAATTTTATTATTATATTTATTTTGGTCACTGCTTGGACCGCAATTGATACATCCTGCACCTATTGGTAGATGAGTCTGTTCTGCTTTTTCAATTTTAGTATTACATTTATTTCATTGATCACTTGGACCACAGTTGACAGTTAATTCATAAATTGGTAAATGAGCCTCTCCTGCTTAAAATTTATAATTATATTTATTTTTTCCATCCCTTGGACCACATTTGATACTTCATTCATTTATTGGTAGATAAGTCATTTCTTTTTATTTAAAATTTATTATTACATTATTTTGTTCATTGACTGCACCGCACCTGATACATCATCCCTCTATTGGTAGATGAGTCAGTTCTTCATTTTAAATTTTATTTTTACATGTATTTTCTTCATATCTTCTACCACACTTCATACTTAATCCATTTATGGGTAGATTAGTCACTTCTCCTTTTTAAATTGTATTATTACATTTATTAATTCATTGCTTAGACAAGACTTGACACTTCATCAGTCTATTGGTAGATGAGCCTCTCCTGCTTTTTAAATTTTATTATTACATTTATTGTGTTCCAGACATAGGGGAGGGGAGTAGGGGGGAAAGCAGGAGGAAGGGAGGAATGGGAGGATACAAGGGATGAGCTAACAACTGAGATATAATATGAATAAATTAATAAAAAATGAAAAATAAAAACACTTATTGTGTTCATTGCTTTGGCCACACTTGATACTTTATCCATCTATTTTTAGGTGAGTCACTCTTGATTTTTTAATTTTATTATTATATGTATCATTTTCTTCACTTGTACCACACTTGATACTTCATCTATCTGTTGTAGATGACTCACTTGTGCTTTACAAATTTTATGATTACATTTATTTTGTTCATCGCTTTGAACAAACTTGATACTTCATCCATTATTAGTCAATGGGTCACTCCTGCAATTAAATTTTTATTATTACATTCATTTTGTTAATCAGTTGGCAACCACTTGATACTTCATTAATATATTCATGGATTAGTTCCTTCTTTTTAAAATTGTATTATTGCATTTATGTTGTTAAAAGCTGGCATCAAACTTGATACTTTATTAATCTAATGGTAGATGAGTCAGTTCTGCTTTCAATATTTTATTATTACATTTAATTTGTTCATTGGTTGGATGAAACTTGATACTTCATTCATCTATTGGTAGATGTCAATTCTGGTTTTTAAATTTTATTTTTATATTTATTTTCTTCATGGCTTGGACCAAAATTGATACTTTACAATTCTGTTGGTAGATGAGTTGTGCCAGCTTTTTAACTATTATTATTATAATTATTTTGTTCATTGTTTGGAAGAAACTCATCTAACAATAGATGAATGAAGTATCAAGTGTGGTCCAAGTGATAAATAAAAATAAATGTAATAATAAAAATTTAAAAGCAGGAACTATTCATCTACAAATAGAAGAATAAGTATAAAATTTGTTCCAAGTTATGAACAAAGTAAATGTAATTATAAAAATTTAAAAGTAGGTCCAATTCATATACCAATTATTGAATGAAATATGAAGTGTGTTCGAAGCAATGAACAAAACACATGTAATAATAAAAGTTAGAAATCAGAAGAGATATGTCTACCAATAGATGACAGAAGTATCAACTGAGGTCCATGTAATGAACAAAATAAATTTAATAATAATTTTTTTAAAAAAAGCAACTCATCTACCAATAGATGAATGAAGTATCAAATGTGGACCAAGGGATTAAAAAAATAAAAATAGTAATTAATTTTAAAAAGCAGTAGAGAATCATCTACTAATAATGGATGAAGTATCAATTGTAGTCCAAGGGATGAACAAAATAAATATAAAAACAATACTTAAAAATCAGAAGCAATTCATGTATCAGTTCATGAATGAAGTATCATGTGTGGTCCACCTGATGAACAAAAGAAATGTAACAATAAAATTTAAAAAGTAGGAGCGACTCATCTATCAATACATGAATCAGTTAGCAAGTGTGGTGCAAGTGATGAACATACTGAATATATTAAGAAAAATTAAAAAGCAGAAGCTACTCATGTACCAATAGATGAATGAAGTATCAGGTGTGGGGTCACAGAGATGAAGAAAATAAATGTGATAATAAAACTTAAAAAGTAGAAATGACTCATCTACCAATAGATGGATGAAGTAACAAGTGTGGTCCACCCAATGAACAAAATAATCATATTTTTAAAATTTTAAATGTAGAAGAAAGTCATCTACCAATAGATGAATGATGTATTAATTGTGTTCCAAGCAAAGAAGAAAATAAATGAAATAATAAAATCAAAAACAGAGGCAACTAATCAACCAATAGATGAATGAAGTATGAAGTGTGGTACCAGCAATGAACAAAATAAACGTAATAACAACATTTAAAAAGCAAAAGCAACTCATCTAACAATAAATAGAAGAAGAATTGAGTTTGGTCCAAGATATGAACAAAATAAATGTAATAATAAAATTTAAAAAGCAGGTGCGACTCACCTACCAATAGATGGGTGAAGAATCCAGTGTGATCTAAGCGATAAACAAAATAAATGAAATAATACAATTTAAAAAACAGAACTGACTCATCTAAAATACATGGATGAAGTATCATAGGTGGTCCAAGCAATGAAGAAAATAAAAGTCATAATAAAACTTAAAACGCAGAATTGACTCATCTACCAATAGAGGAGTGAAGTATCAATTATGGTCCAGCCAATGAACAAAATAAATTTAATAATAAAATTTAAAAAGGAGGAGTGACTCATCTACCAATAGATGGATGAAGTATCAAGTGAGGCCGAAGCAATGAACAAAATAAACTTAATAATAAGATTTAAAAAGGAGGAGCGATCCATCTACCAATCCATGGAAATAGTATTCAGTTGGATTGGGCATGGGCGGGGCCAAGGTGAGGGTGGGCAGATCCCTGGACAGTGTGGGCGGGGCCAAAGAGAGCATGGGCGGAGCCAAGCAGAGCGTGGGGAGAGTCCTTGAGAGGGAAGGTGGAGTCTAAGAAGGAGTGGGTGGGGTCCTGGTGAGCATGGGCGTGGCCCAAAAGTGCATGGGCGTGGCTCCCACCTCCTGAGCATCTCAGAGTCAGCATCTGAGTGGACATTTGAGGCCATGGACAGAGAGGGAGAGAGGAAGAGATGGGGGCTGGGAAAGAGGAAATAGCAAAATGAAAGTTTAGCAAGTTTGAACTCATTTTCTTGCTTTAAAAAATGTAATTTTTTATAAAATAAAACTTTATTTTATAAAATAATTTAAAAGAATTTTATAATACAATTTTTTATAAAATAAAATTATTTTTATAAGATAATTTTTTATGAATACATTTATTTTTAAAATTTTTTAATTATTTCTATTTATTTATTACTTAATAATTAAGATATTGACATCATCACACCCACTAAGCCTCACCCACTTTGTCACTATTGGTGTGTCTCTTGATGTATCTTACTAAACATCTCTGTCTCCATGTCTCTAGAGCATGAGTGGAATACTGTATAGCACGGGCGGGGCCAAGGAGACTGTGTGTGGAGTGCGGGACAGCATGGGCATGTCCTAGAAGTACATGGGCATGTAGATTGACTCATAGGCTTGCCAAGGTCAGGAGCTGAGTGGATATTTGAGTCCAGGGACAGAGAGGGACAGACGCAGGCATGGGATTTCAGAAAGAGGAGCCATCTCCATGGAAATTTCACAAATTTGAACTTTTTTTTTATAAAACAAAACTTTTTATACGAAATAAAATGGTTTTTTCAAAAAGTAATTTTTTCACTAAATGAAGTTTTCTTATATAATAGTTTTTATAGAAAATGATTTTTATAAAATAAATTATTTACAAAAAATTTTATAAAACAAAAATTTTTTAAAAATAAAAGTGTTTTCATAAAATAGAATTTTTCAATAAAATAATTTGTTCTACAATATAATTTTTTCTATAATAAAAATTTTTATAAAAGTATTGATTATTATAAAATAAAATTAGTTTAATAAAATATGTTTTTCTACAATAAAATTTTTGTTATAAATCTCTTTTAATTCCAATCCTTTATTATTTAATTATTATGATATTGATGCCACCATGCACACTAAGCCCCACCCATTTTGTCTCTCTAAATGTTTCTCTTGATGTCCCTGACTAGATGTCTCTGTATTCATGTCTCTCGAGTGTGTCTGGAGTCCTGTAAGTGTGCACAGGGCCAAGGAGCATGTGGCCTGAGTCCTGTAGAGTGTTGGTGGATGCCTGGTGATCATGGGCATGGCCCAGATGTGTGGGAATGGCTCCAGACTCCTGGTTGAGGCAGAGGCAGGAACTGATTAGAGATGAGGCCAGTAAAGAGAGGAACAGATACAGTAATAGGACTGGGGAAAGACAAGACAGTTCCATGGGAGTTTAGCAATTTATGACATTACGTTTTATATAAAATAATATTTTTATAAAATAAAATGTTTTTATAAGATAAATTTTTATACACTAAGTATTTTTATAAAATAAAAATTTTAAAACATGAATTTTTTTGTAAAATAAAATTGTTTTATTAAATAAATTTTTAATAAAATAATGCTTTTTATTTAATGAATTTTCTATAAAATAAAATTTTTACATAAAATAAAATTTTTAAAATAAATTTTTATTTTATTTCATCTATGATTTATTACTAATAAATGGTTGTCACCAGGCACACTAAGCCCCACCCATTTTTTCTCTCTGGGGGCCCCTCATTAAATTTCTCTGTATTCATGTCCATAGAGTGTGGGCAGAGTCCCTTAGGGCATGGGCAGGGCCAAAGAGATCATGGGCATAAAATATAATTTTTTATAAAATAAAATTTTTAAATATATTTTTAATTTTATTTATTAAGTATTAACACATTAATGTCACCACACACACTGAGCACTGACCTCTTGTCTCACTTTGTCTCTCACTAGATGGCGCTGTACTCATGTGTTGACACTGTGGGCGGAGTCTTGTAGAGCGTTGATGCGTTAAAGGCCAGCATGGGCGGAGTCCTGGATAGTGTGGGCGGGGCCAAGGCAGACATGGGCTGAGTTCAAGAGAATGTGATTGGGGCCAAAGAGATGGTGGGCAGGGTCCTAGAGAAAGTGGGTGGAGTTAAGAGAGTGGGTGGAGTCCTGGAGAGCATCCACATGTCCCAGAAGTGTGTGGGCGTGGCTCTAGACTCTGGGGCGTGGCCGAGTCAGGAGGTGAGAGGAGACTTGGGGCCAGGGATAGAGAGAGATAGAGGTAGTAAAGGGATTTTTGAAAAAGGAGCCAGAAAATATGGAAATTTCACAAATTTCCACAGTTTTTGTAAAATAAATATTTTTATATGTATTAAAAAATTTTAAAGTAATTTTTCCATTAAATAAATACTTTATAAAATATTCTAATAATATAACATTTCTTTATAAAATAAAATTATTTTTATAAAGTAGAAATTTTTTATAAATTAAAAAATTTTTATACAATCATTTGATTAATAAAGTAATTTTTTATAAAATAAAACCTTTATCATAACATCATTTATTTTTATAAAATGAAACTATTTTAATAACGAATGTTTTTTTACAATAAAAATTTTTTAATAAATTTTTATTTAATTTTATTTATTTATTATTTACTTATTCTGATATTGATGTTATCAAGCATACTAACTTCCGGCCACCTTTTCTCTCTTGGTGTGTCTCTTGATGTCTCTCACTAGATGTCCCTGTAGTCACGTGTCCAGAGCATGGGCAGAGCCCTAGAGAGCATAGATGGAGTCATGAAAGCAGGGGCATGGCCCAGACGTGTATGGGCCATGGCTTTAGATTCCAGCTCAAGGCAGAGTCAGGAGCTAATTGGTTAATTGAGGCTGAGGACAGAGAGGGACAGAGGCAGAGAGGAGAGAAAGGAAAGAAGAGCCAACATCATGGAAGTTTAGCAAGTTTGGACTTTTTATTTTTTAAATTATATTTTTTATAAATTACATTTTTATACTATAAATTTTTTTATAAAATAAAAACTTCTGATTGACTAAAATTTTTATAACATGAATTTTTGTATAATAAATTTTTTAATAAAATAAATTATTAAATAAACTAATCTTTTTTATTGAATGAATTTTTTGTAAAATAAATATTTTTATACAATAAAAATTTTAAAATAAAGCGTTATTTAATTTCATTAATTATTTAATTATTAATATATGGCTGTTACCAGGCACACTAAGCTGCACCCAGTTTGTTTCTCTTGGTATCTCTCACTAGATGTGTCTGTGTTCATGTCCCTAGAGTATGTGCAGAGTCCTGTAGAGCATGGGCAGAGTACTGGAGAGCATGAGAGGGACCCAGAGGTGCGTGGGCTTGGATACGGGCAGCTGTGCTTGGCAGAGTGTCAGGAACTGAGTGAAAACTTTAGACGGAGGACTCAGTGGGACAGAGACAGAGATGGGAGTTGGAAAAGATGAGCAGGCACCATGGAAGTTCAGCACATTTGGTTTTTTTAAATAAACATTTTTAATAAAATAAACATTTTTAATAAAAAACTCTTTTTTATAAAATAATATTTTGTGTTATTAAATAATTTTGTATAAAATACAAATATTTTTATAAAATAGAATTTTTTATAAAATACATTATTTTTATCAACAAATAAATGTAGTAATAAAATTTAAAAATCAGAAGCAACTCATCTACAAATAGGTCAATGAAGTATCAAGAGTAGTCCATGCAATGAACAAAATAAACAGAACAATAATATTTAAAAAGTAGAAGTGATTAAAATACCAATAGATGAATGAAGTATTAAGTGCATTCCAAGCAGTGAACAAATATATGTCATAAAAAAATTTAAAAAGCCACAAATTTTGGAAATTCCTTGTTTTTAATAGCTGAGTAGTATTCCATAGTGTAAATGTACCACAGTTTCTTTATCCATTCTTCTATTGAGGGACACGTAGGTTGTTTCCAAGTTCTGGCTATTATGAATAAGGCAGCTATGAACATGGTTGAGCATATGTCCCTGTTGTGTGGTAGAGCATCCTCTGGGTATATTCCAAGGAGTGGAATAGCTGGGTCTTGAGGAAGCCCTATTCCCATTTTTCTGAGAAAGCACCAAATAGCTTTCCAAAGTGGTTGTACTAGTTTGCATTCCCACCAGCAATGCAGGAGTGTTCCTCTTTCTCCACACCCTCGCCAGCATGAGGTGTCAGTTGAGTTATTGATCTTAGCCATTCTGATGGGTGTAAGATGGAATCTCAGTGTCGTTTTGATTTGCATTTCTCTGATGACTAAGGAGGTCAAGCATTTCTTTAAGTGTTTCTCAGCCATTTGATATTCCTCTGTTGAGAATTCTCTGTTTAGCTCTGCGCCCCATTTCTCTATTGGGTTATTTGGTTTGGTGGTGTTTAATTTCTTAAGTTCTTTATATATTTTGGATATTAGACCTTTGTCAGATGAAGAGTCGGTGAAGATCTTTTCCCAGTCTGTAGGCTGTCGCTTTCCAAAATTTGTGGACAAATGGATTGAACTAGAAATTGTCATAATGAGTGAGTTCACACAGAAGCAAAAAGAGCTAAATGGTATATACTCACTTATATCGAGACACTAGTCCAAGGTGTTCATCCCCATGAAAAACTGTACCTACCAGGATAGTGGGTAAGAGGGGAGGACATCCTCTTGAAACTTTAGGTGTGAGAAGCCTGGGAGAAAGGGGAAATGGAAGGATCCAGTGGGTCCTGGAAAACTACAGGAGAGTCTGGGCCCTGGGGTCCTCCGCAAACTATGGCAACAGCCAAGGAAAAAATAGGCAGTAAAAACCTTGAACCCCTACCTGGACTAGCCGATGGACATTCTCCACTGTTGAGTGGAGAAGGAGATCTAACTTTCACACAAAATCTGGTGCCCCATATTTGAACATGTCCCTTGGATGGAGATGCCTGGTGGCACTCAGAGGAAAGATAAGAGGTCACCAAGGAGAGACTTGATACCGTATGAGCATATTCAGGGGGAGGAGGTCCCCCTCAGACACAGACTTAGGGGAGGGGAGGGGAGTAGGGGGGAAGTGGGAGGAAGGGAGGAATGGGAGGATACATGGGATGGGCTAACAACTGAGATGTAATATGTATAAATTAATAAAAATGTATGTAAAAAATAAATTAATTAAAAAAATTTAAAAAGCAAGAGTGACATATCTACAAATATTTGAATGAAGCATCAGGTGTGCTCCAAGCTATGAGCAGAATAAATATAGCAATAACATTTAAAAAGCAAGAGTGACATATCTACCAATAGATACACCAAGATTCATATGTTGTCCAATCCATGAACAAAATAAATATAATAATAAAAATTAACAGCTAGAAGCAAATCAACTGCCAACAGATGGACGAAGTATCAGGTGTGGTCCAAGAGATGAACAAGCTAAATGTAATAATAAAATTGTAAAAGCAGAAGTGATACATGTACCAATAGACAAATGAAGTATCAAGTGTAGTCCAAGCGATGAAAACATAAGTATAATAATAAAATTTAAAAACCAGAAGAGAATAATCTACTATAATGGATGAAGAACCGAGAGTGGTCCAAGCGATGAACAAAATAAATAGAACAATAAAATTGAAAAATCACAAGCAACTCATCTAATTATAGAAAGAGGATGTATCAACTGCAGTCCAAACATTGGACAAAATAAATGTACTAATAAAATTAAAAAAAAATAGTAGTGTCTCACCAATCAATGTTTGAATGAAATGCCAAGTGGGGTCCCAGTGGTGGACAAAATAAATGTAATAATAAAATTTAAAAATCAGAAGTGACTCATCTACCCAAGGAAGGAAGAAGTATGAAGTGTGGTCCAAGCGATGAACAAATAAATGTAATAATAAAATATAAAAACAGGAGAAACTAATCTACCAAATTATAAATGAAGTATCAAGTGTGGTCCAAGATATGAACAAAATAAATGTAATTAATAAAATTTAAAAACTGTAACCGACTAAACTACCAATAGATGGATGAAGTATCATCTGAGGTATAAGCAATGAATAGATAAATATAATAATAAAATATTAAAAGAAGAAGCAACTCATCTACAAATCGATGAATGGTACATGTGATAAGCAAATAAATGTAATAATAAAATTTAAAAAGCAGGAGTGACTCATTTACCAATAGATGGATGAAGTATCAAGTGTGGTACAAGTGAAGATCAAAACAAATGTAATAATAAAATTTTAAATGTAGAAGCGATTCATCAATCAATAGATGGATGAAGTGTGGTCCAAGCAATTAACAAAATAAATGTAAAATTAAATAAAAAAAGAAGGAGAGACTCATCAACTAATATTTGAATGAAGAATTAAGTGTGGTGCAAGTCATGAACAAAATAAACATAAAAATACAATTTAAAAAGTGGAAACGACTCATGTACAAATAGATGAATGAACCATCAAGTGTTTTCCAAGCGATGACCAAAATAAATGTAACAATAAATTTAAAAGGCAGCAGGGAATCATCTACCAATAAATGGGGGAAGTTTCAAGTTTGATCCTAGCAATTAACAATTTAAATGTTATAATAAAATTTAAATAGAGGACCAAGTATTCTAACAATAGAAGAATGAAGTATCAAGTTTGGTACAAGTAAGGAACAAACTAATGGTAAAAATAAAATTTAAAAAGTAGAAACAACTCATGTAAATATAGATGAATGAAATATCAAGTGATTTCCAAGTGATGAAAAAATAAATATAATAAAAAAATTTAAAAAGCAGAAGCAAATCATCTACCAATACATGAAGTATCAAGAGTGGTCCAAGTGATGAAGAAGATATATTTAATAATAAATTTTAAAAGCAGGAGTGACTTTTCTACCAATATTTGAGAGAAGTATCAAGTGTGGTCCAAGCAATGAAGAAAATGAAAGTAATAGTAAAATTTTGAAAAGCAGAAGCGACTCATTTACCCATACATGAATGAAGTATAAAGTGTGGCCTAAGCGATGAACAAAATAAATGTAACTATAAAATTAAAATATCAGAAGCGAATCCTCTGCCAGTAGATGAATGAAGTATTAAGTGTTGTCTAAGTAATGAACAAAATAAATGTAATAAAAATTTGTAGAAAGCACAAGCGACTGATCTACCAATACATAGATAAGGTACCAAGTGTGTTCCAAGCTATGAACAGAATAAATGTAATAATAAAATTTAAAAAGTAGAAGCATATATACAACAAATAGATGAATGAAGTATAAAGTGTCCAGGCAATAAGCAAAATAAATGCAATAATAAAATTTGAAAAGCAGGAGCAACTCTTTTACCAACAAATTAATGAAGTATCAAGTGTGATCCAAGCGATGAAGAATAAAAATATAATACCACATTTAAAAAGTACCAGGAGCTGATCTTCCAGTAGATGGATGAAGTCTCCTGTGTGAACCAAGCGATGAACAAAATAAATGTAATAATAAAATATAAAAAGCAGGAGCAATTCATGTACTAATAGATGGATGAAGTATCAAGTGTGGTCCAAGTGAGAAACAAAATAAATGTAATAATAAAATTTAAAAATTAGAAACGACTCATGTAAAAATAGACGAATGAAGTATCAAGTGTTTTCCAAGCACTGAACAAAAATAAATGTAATAAAAAATTTAAAAAGCAGAAGAGAATCATCTACCTATACATGAATTATCATGTGTGGTCCAAGCGATGAAGAAGATATATATAATAATAAAATTTAAAAAGCAAAAGTGACACATCAAGAAATAGATGGATGAAGTATCAATTGTGACAGAAGTGATAAATAAAATAAATGTAATAATAAAATTTAAACACAGGAGCAACAAATCTACCAATAGGTGAATGAAGTATGAAGAATTGTCCAGCAATGAACAAAATAAATGTAATAATAGGGTTTAAAAAGCAGGAGCAAATCATCTACCAATCGATGAATGAAATATCAATTGCAGTCCAAGTGATGAAAAATAAACACAATAATAAAATCTAAAAAGGAGAAATGAACCATGTATCAATAAATGGATGAAGTATCAAGTGTGGTACATGCGATGAACAAAATAAATATGATAATAAAGCTTAAAAAGTATGAGTGAATCATCTACCAATAGATGGATGAAGTATCAAGTGTGGTACAAGCGATGGCAAAAAATGGAATAATAAATTTCAAACGCAAGAGCAACTCATCTACTCGTAAATAAATGAAGTATTAAGTGTGGTCCAAGCAATGAACAAGATAAATGTAATAATAAAATTGAAGAGGCAGGAACTACTCATCTACAAATAGATGAATAAGTATAAAATGTGGTTCAACCTTTGAAGAAAATAAATATAATAATAAAATTTAAAAGGAAAGAGTGACTCATATACCAATATATAAATGAAGTATCAAGTTTGCTCCAAGGAATGCACATATTAAATACATTAATAAAAATTAAAAAGCATGAGCTAATTATCTACCAACAGATGAGTGAAGTATCAAGTGTGGTCCAAGCGATGAACAAGATAAAAGTAATAATAAAAATTAAAAATCAGAAGTTACTCATCTACCAATAGATGAATAAAGTACCATGTTTGGACCAAGAGATGAACAAGATAAATGTAATAAAAAAATTAAAAAGCAGAAGCAACTCATATATCAAAAGATAAATGAAGATAAATGAAGTATAAAGTTGTTTCTTGAACAATATTTAAAAACTGCTTGAAAATGAAATACTGAAATTTTATACCATGTGGAAATCATTGATACTTTTCAAGTCTAGGATAGTGTAACATTTTTGTATTAATGAAACTGAAAAAAAATTGCTTTGCCTGATAATGAAATACAAATGTTTGGTGTTCTTTCCAATCTAAAAATTTATTAAATGGTTTATGAAAAGCATAAAAACAATGAGTGTGTAAAGCACCTGAAACTTAATGAAAGTAGGATCAATATAAATATATACTTTACAGGAATGTTAAATAATTTCTATAATATTAATTAGTATTAATATTATTAATATGCTCTGTTAAAATATTCATTAAATATGCATATATCCAAAATTAAAATGACACACACTGTGGATCAATATTTTAGTCAAAATTTTAATATTGCATATAATTGTATTTTATGGTTATGAATTTAATCTAATTATATACTGTCTTTTTTGTTTTTAAATTTTTCATTTATGAAATAAATATAAATTTAAAATAATATCGAGTCATACAAAGATATACATATACATATGTATAGTTATGATTTCACATATCATAACATCAATTGCTTTTTGTTGCCAAATTTCAAAAAAAGTTAAAAATTACGATTTCATGTCTTAAATTCTATTTAATTCTCACAAGTGTATTATTTGTAGGAAAATAATGACTGTTGTTGACAATTCAAAAATATTTTTAAAAAATTAAAATCATTTTATTTTATACTTGCTTGAGAAATTCTTATTTTACACATACACAAAAACATATCACCAAATCAAAATGAATGACAGAATCCATTCTGTTATCTAATCCAGAACAAATATTTCCTCTCAGACTCAAACATATTTACATTTGAATTAAATTTTGTGCCAAGTACTACCTTCATTGTAACTTTGAATATTGCTGAAGTAAATGGAAACATTAAAGATTTTACTGCAGCATTTTGTAAATATGATATCTAAGTTAAGGTGGCTATAAACATATTTCTTGTGATTTTTTAGAAGAAAATATATAACACTTGTTTTAAAGCATCATCATTACTAAGCAATAACTTTCTCTTCTGGCATGTACAGAACTGACTCTGAGCTATGGAGAATTCTTAAATGAATTTTTATACCTTTCTAAAATCAGAAGTTTCCAAGTGATTATCAAAAAATATCACTTAGATAAGCCATCAGATTGAATCTTCAATGTGTTCAGTGTCACCTTTACTGTGGAGAAATAAAAAAGAATCCTCCTTTGGACCTAAATGCAATACTTTATCATGTCATTACCTTTACTGAAAAAGTAACTAAACTTACGTCTCTGGTAATGAATATGAAATGTCAATCTGATATAAGTTCATTAATTGGGAAATAAGCTGGGACACTCAATATGTTTAGGTTCTATATATAATTTAAAAAATAAAATAAAAACATTCTAAGAATATTTTAAAAGTTATAATATTTTGTATATTAAATATTGAACTGATAATTAATTTTGATGTTCTGCAATAACACTGTAAAAGTAATTGTGGATGAGGTCTCGTATGTTGACCATCATAAACTTGAAAGCCACACATTCACTAATGTGATGGGTTAAAAGAAAAACGTGTGTGTGTGTGTGTGTGTGTGTGTGTGTGTGTGTGTTCGGTTTAGTAGACAACTGGTGATAGAACTAAGCGAATTTTGCAGGAAGGTGAATATGATCCAAGCATCAGAACATAATTTTCAAGAAAATAAATTTAAAAATCAATAAAGTTTTGGACAACAAAATTTAAGTAATCTATATTCAAAATAAGTGTTAGACTTCTAATGGTCCTCTCTTTTGACATTTTTATATTAAATGGAAGGAGATAAAAAATCCTGGTCTCAGTAAAGAATCATGGGACACCTATTTGGAAGTAAACATTCATCATGGAATTCCATTAAAAACATACAAGATGTCTTCAAAAACGGTAAAACATTGCACTTTGATACTACAAATATATTAATCTGAAATAAGAGAAAATCATGAAAATGCTTGAATGTCACCACCAGTTCTTAAAATCTGAAATTAAAATTGAGTTTTTGAGTTACATTTTTTTCTTTGTATATCCTATCTTTGACAGACACCAATCCTAAGTGAAAATATTCATTTGGTGAATATGAACTAGGAATACTTCCTTGCCTGTTGTTCCCTTCCCTATATTTGGCCTGCCTCATTTGGCCTTAGTGAGGGAGGAAACTCTTAGTCTTGCTGAGACTTGATGTGCCAGAAAACTTTTCTCTGAGAAGAAGGGAAAGGAGAATGGGGGTTGTCGGATTGGAGGGTGGTACTGGGAGGAGAAAAGGGAAGTGTTGTACATTGTTTAAATACATTAATTAAAAAAACAAGAAATTCAAGTAGTGTGTGATTAAATACATCATGTAATCCAAAATAGTCAACCAAGAAAATTATAATCAAAATACATTATATGAATACCTCAAAAATAATACCTAAATAACTAGTTTTCAATCATTGTAAAAAGCAAGAACTATACCTGAAATTATTTTAAAGATATACGTATTTGTCAAGTTGCATAGGCATTTACATTTTTTCATGAATGGGTACCAAATAGAAAAAGGGAAACAGATCTAGGGTAAATAATCTTGTTTTTTAGGAAAAGAATAGACACAGTAAGGCAATGAAACATTACATATTAATAATAGATCAGATTCAGTCATGAACCTGTTACACTGATTTGAGATAATAATACATAATGAAAAGGGGAGTTGAATTTATCTCTCATCCATATGAAGTTTTCATATTACATATTACTGTTTACAAGCAATATGTAATCTCTATCATTTGATAAATTGGGCTTCTGATTACTAAAACACATATGATTATGCAAATATCAAATCCACTCACTTATCTTTAAAAGGAGTTCTTGTCTATTTCTGCTGGAGAATTCTTCAAGCTGAATCGAATCACTCAAACATGAATTCTTGTATATTCTCAAAACAATGATATTATTGTTATTTAATATACTTTCATTGATGTTCCAAATTTCACAGGTTACAAGATTGAGAGTACTTGCTGCATATTTGTCCACATAATCAAATTACAAATGTAAAGATGAACTAATTGTATTTTTCTTATTACTTATTTAAGTTTACTGCATAGATCAGAAACATAACTTAATAATTTCCTCAAATTTCATCCCTTGTTCTCATTTACTTTGTTTTTGATTTAGTGAATAAATTTCATCTACATGCATGAACTTTTAAAATAAAATTATTTACGATGCAATCTAGATAGTATTAAATATAAATCTTCAGTATGGGAGTTACTTTCATGTATGTATGTACATATAGTATATGTGAACATGAGTATGTGTTTTCAATCTATGTGTAATATATCTAGGGCTTTGTGTCTAGTTCAAAGACAAAATTTGTGTGTGGTTCTTTCTGTCCAACTTCTCTTAGGTTCCAGTAATCCAAATCAGGTTTTCAAGCTTCAGAATCCAAACCCTTTATTCACTGGACAATCTTGCTTGTTCATTGGCAAATTTTAATTTCATAAAACGTACTCACTGCCCGATGCATGCACCACATTGGTTGCTATTCAATATTTACATGGGGAAAATGTGAGAATCCAGAGTAAATGAGTTAAAAAAATTAATAGAGAATTTTTTATTTTTCCAACATTATCTGACAAATGAAAGCTTATTTACTTCCACTAATAGAATAAAGACACACAATTTGCTCTATGAAAATCGGATGTGTGTTTCATCAATACATAATGATATAGCTTGCAATCATGAAAATTAAACACAAGGAATAAAATATTTACAAGAGCCATGAGATCCACCTAGAATCAAATATTCCCCACATCATGGGTTTTGACCTCGATTAAAGCACCTGTCAAAACTTTCCTGTTGAACTCCCTCACATATAATTAGAAAATTGTGGTTTACTTCAATAAATATAATTCCAATATTGTACAACTGAGAATATTGTCAGAGGGTTAATATATCACTGTGTATGGTCCAATGATAAATAATACAACAGAACCCCTTTCTCCCCTAAAGGACATTATTACTCATTATAAAATGAGATCATATGTAGTGGCCTTCAGTTATTCTTAGTTTCTATCATTATCTACTCTCTCTCCTTCTATTTCTATTCTTCTTAAAATTTTAATAGCAGATCATTTCCCACTGCACATTTAGGTTTGCTGTGTACTACTATCCCTATTAAATGAATAATCTTGGGGAATTGAATGAAGGTAGATTTTCATAATTGTTCTTCATACACTCATCATTTTTGGTCATTAATCAACAGACATCATATTTCCCTTATACTTTGTTAATGCAAAAACTTTACCTAATAATTTACTTGCTTACTTTACTTACTTTTATATACTCTCTCATCCCTAAGACTGACTCCCAGTGGACAGCTTCCTGTTTCTATATTATCATTTTAACTTCACATTAAATGTGTAAAATGAAAAGATTGAAAGCTAACAGCTATATATTTGAAAATTAGACTCTGGATGTTAGGGTTGAATACTGTGTTCTCTAGAAGAGGAACATGTGCTCTTAGTTTCTTATAGGTGAATTGACTGATAGGTAGGACAAACTATATACTGATTATGTACAAAAAACCAAAATGAATACTTACTACACACAATATGTACATGTGTATTTTAATAATCTTTATTTAACTGTAGAGAATTATTTTGCTCATTTTTACTGACATCAATTTAAATGAGGATTTGAAGGCTACAAAGATTTATAGATGATAGGTACTGTATAATATGGATTCTATAAGGAAACAGATAGGTACAATATGAAATAACAGTAAAAATAGCTATCTTATCTAAAGCAATCTACAGATACAATGAAATTTCCATCAAATTTCAAATAGAATTTTAAAAGACTTAGAATAATATTAAACTTCATATTTAAAAAAAAATCTAGAACAGCTTAAAAAATCCTGTCCAATAAAAGAGCATCTAGAGGTATCTCCATGCCTGATTTACAGCTACAGAGAAATAGTAATAAAAAACTGCATGGAATTGGCAGAAAAACAGGAAGTTTAATCAATAAAATAAAACCAAAGACCCAGAAATAATCACAAGTATCTATGAACACTTGATATTTGACAAAGAACCCAAAATTATAAAGTGGAAACATTAAATAGCCATCAACAAGTGTTGCTTGATTAACAGGATGTCTTCATGTAGAAGAATGTAAACAGATCCACAACTATTACCCTGAACAAAACTGATGTCCAATTGGATCAAAGTCAAAAAATTAAAAATCTGATTAAAGCCTAATAGAAGAGGAAGTAAAAATATTTTTGAAATCATTTGTACATATGACAGCTTCTTGAATAGAACACCAAAAGTCAGGTACTAACAGTAATAATTAGTAAATAGGACCCCAGGAAGCTGAAAAGCTTCTGTAAGTAAAATTACATCATCAAATGGAGAAAATGGCACCATGAGAGTGAGAAAATTTCTTCATTACCCCTATGTCTGAACGATGACTAATATCCAGTCTATATAAATAATTCAAGAAACAAAATATCAACAAATCAAACACTCCAATAAAAAATGGAGCACTAAACTGAGAATTCTGAGCACAGGAATCTATAGTGGCTGAGAAGCATTTAAAGAAATATTCACCTCCTTAGTCATCAAGAAAATGCTAATCAAAATGACTCTGAGATTGTGTCTTAACCCATAAGAATGGCTGAGATCAAAAAAAAAAAAAGAGGAGACTATGTGGAGCCACAGGACATTGTTTTATTGCTGGTGGCCATGTAATCTTATACAACTACTGTGGAAAGTAATCTGCAAGTTTCTCAGAAAATTGGCATTAGATTTACCCGAAGACCAATCTATACCACTCCTTGGCATATACTCAAAAGGAGCTACCCCATACCACAAGGACACTTGTTCAACTATGTTGATAGTAGCATTCTTCATAATAGGTAGAGAATGGAAACAAACAGATGTCCCTAACCAAAGATTAAATAAAGACCAATGTTACTTTTCACGTGGAGTATTACTCAGCTATTAACAGCAAAGACATCATGCAATTTGGAGGAAAATAGATGAAATTAGAAAATATCATCCTGAGTATAGTGCCAGGATCCAGAAAGACAGTATGAGTTGTATGTATAATAAATTAATGTCACATCATATTCCAACACTGACCTCTTGATGTTTGTCTTCAAAACCATCAGACAAAGAGAGTGAGGAATGATCAACACTGATGATACATGGTCATGCAAAGGGAGGGGTTGCTTAAATGTCTTATCATTACAAACTCTCTCCAAGTAGTGCAATGCTCTGAGTCTGCAGAGGCAGACAGAGAATATAGAAAATGAGAGCAACTCTGGTAGCTGCTGCAGCCTGTTGCATTTATGCTTCTTGGAAGCCCTGAGATGGACCATCCACATACTGGCTCAGGTTTGGATGTTAGTGGTATGGATGGTGGTCATTTCTATTCCTGTTTAAGTTATAAGAAAATATGAGTGCCAGAGAATATGAATTCACCTTACTCATTAGTTTTCATAAAGTTCTATTTTTACATGCTTGTATTGCTTCAATGTTATTTTTAATAAGGTATTTATATATTTTCCATGATATTTTGAATTTATTTTACTCATTACCATTATTTAGCTCATCTATATGACTTACCTGGAATATTTTTCAAAAAAATTTCACTGTCATAGAAGATTTCAGATATGAGTTTTAATAACTACAGCCAGAAGTGTGATAGGACTATACTCTTCTGTTTTTCAACCCTATAAATTCTTGGGTATAATTTATTATGTATTGCAGTTTTAGGAGTTATTTCACACAATGTGACTCTATGTTTGCATTAAGTGCCAATAATTTCTAGATATTTTCTAGTGTGCAAACAGAGAATATATGCTGTTTCAAAGCTTATCATCCATTTACAACTCCCAAGAAGATTAAAAAAAGAGAATTAGTGATTAAAAGAAAACAAAATATGTACTACTGAGCATTTGTACTGTGGAAAAATGGGTATCTCTTCATCCTAAAATAGCCAGAATTGAAAGAGTAAAGCAAAGGTAGTTTTTAAAAATTATCTCCTCATTGGGTTCTCTGCTTATAAAAGACCCCAGTTTGCTGCCTTCCACAAGATTGATATGAGAAATTACTATCTTAGGCAGTTATGACAAGAGAAAGTTCTCTCAATTTGACACAGTGGAATTACTTTGGATTAAGTGTTCTACAAGACTCACACTTCAGTGCACTGAAACACATGTCTGGTGGGGCCAGCACCACCACACATCTCACTGACAATACCTAGAGAAATATTAATGCTTCGTTCATATAGCATTAGGAGAATATTGCACCATTGAATTGGACTTCATGAAAATAAGATCTGTTACACAGGAGGAAAAGAATGGGACCCTGGACAGTTGCCTCATGTTCTTTCTTTTCATATACAGATGTCTGTTCCCCTACTTCTTCACACTCATATTTACCATGAGAATATCTGGTACTGGAATATTGTGTTTTCAGTGTACACTTGGTCAAAATTTCACTACTCCATAAAGCCTTGCATATCAATCATAGTCACTAGTCATAAAATCCCCATAGGGTTCAAAGCCAGAAGGAGTCCGGACTTTGTGCTACTATAATCAGAATTGCCTAATTCAAGCCCTGATAAAAAAACATAGAAACAAACTGTATGCATCAACAAGATAATGTTCTGTCAGGGTAGTGTTTTCCTTGGAAAGGTTAGTTGATCTTAAACAAGGTATACCTCTGGCCCTGTGTTATGCCAAACACAAAAGTTAGAAGCCTCACATAACTGTACCAAGTTATAATTCACTACCTTTGTCAATTTTAACCAGAGGATGTTCTATAACTTTCAGATGTTGCAATGGCATGCTGATTGAAGTTTGCATAGTATTTCATTTCCATGGACTTGGGATACTGCTCTTGTGGAATTGGCACCATATAAATTCTCAGGGACTGTACATATATTAAGATGAATAGAACTACATTTTTAGCCAGAAGAGAGGCCACATCCACAGAATATAAAAAGAGGAAGTTCCCCAGTCCTGTCAATATGCTGTTGTAATATCCTAACCTGAAAATTGCTGAAAGAACTTCTCTTGACATCTCTAACTCAAGCTCAAGAATGACCGCAATTCAATCAGTCTTCCTTCCTGATACTAATGCTATTGATACCACATAATGTAAAAGACAGTTTAATGAAGTAGGACAGCTTTCAGAGTACAGTAAAATACCTGATTCCTTAACAAATACCTACTCTAAGAAAGGGCTTAACACTTTGTTGAAATTTGGTACTTAGTGGAAAATCCAACCTGTTGAGGATGCATCTAAGGACTTGAGGTTCTCAAAACAATGTTAAAATTCTCAAGGGCAAAGAAATTCTCCATGAAACATTAAACAGCTTACTACCTATAGCCTCTAGCTTGTTTTATCAACAACCATATCATGGGAGGATTTTCCAGAGTCAGGCTACCGTCTGAGGCAAGGATTATGGCTTACAAATCAACATTTCATCATCTATGACAATGGTTTTAGAAGCAATTTTTATCTATACATGGGTTGAACAAATATCTCATATGAATTTAGGTCATTAGAATTTGAATTTTCTTACAGAATATGTACTATTTGTACACACATAGCAATAATAACTCCTCTGTTTTAATCACATTTTTACCTTGATATGTTTGAAGTTAAATATAAACTTTACAAAATTTAGTTAATTGGATCAAAAAAGTGTAATTTAAAGTAAACACAATTTGTTATTTTATATTATTGGTGAATCACCCATTAATAAATTCATTCATAATATACTCGACATATTTATATGACCTATACAAGAACATCTCAGTAGTTCTATGTATAGACATTAAGATAACATTTTAGAGGTAAATTTTGGTTTACATTTTGTCAAGAGAATCCCTAGAGTAAACATCCATTGTGTCCCAATTACATAGGATCACACTTAGCATTGCTAAGAGGCAGGAATATTATGTGTAAGTAGGGATGAGGCATATTTGCCTCATCTTGGAAGCTACAGATTCTTTACGGGAGCAATATTTTAGTTCAAACTCCTATAAAGGAGAATGTGACGATGGAAAATGTTTAACATACTCTAGTAATATAAACATATGGACCAGAGAAAGATTTGGCATCTTAAAGCCTTAATCCCATATTCCCACAATGGATTCCATTGACAGTGACTTTTCCCCCAAAACACATACACTCATGTCTTACGATACTCAGTGTTTCCTCTGCTCCCCAGATATTCTCTTCCTAATGATTGTCTTGTAATTTTTCGACAGGTATCAAATTTGGTTGTTTTTTTTAATATATTCTAGTTGGCATTATGAACTGTGTAATTAATGATATGAACAACAACATAACAGCATGTAGTGAATATTAATTACAGCAAGGCAGAATTAATAGAACAGAGGTGTAATATATTTATTAATAATCATGACAAATAAGGGATTAGCTTCAGATTTAAATGTATCTTTAATGTATAATCTATTAAAAGCACAAAGACTACCAACAAAATTATCTTCATGTAGAATATATCTTAAATTTGCCAGTATTCTGCCATACTAAAGTATATAGAACATTATGCAACAGCCTTGTCTTGGCATAGATATTAGTACTATTATCCTGGCTTAAATTCTTACATATAAAATCTTATTTCTTTATTCAGTTTTGACATGAATTCTATAGCACAACTAATCAATGGCATCAGATTAAAATAGCATGAAACATTCTAATTAATTTTATTTTCTAAATAGTTGTGTAATAAAAATTTAAGGAGTATTTTTGGATTAGCGATCCTGGTATGGGTTCTCTGAGAATAGCTAAGATTCAACATTGTTTAAACACTTAAAAACTTTTTCTCATTTAAAAACCATGTTTCTCAAATGAACTCTGGGATAGTAATTACCTATCAAGTTAGACTCTTATAGGAAATCTCTTTGTGCTCTAAAGTTTTACCTTGTACTAAAGTAGTGTGTCTCCAATTTGCATATTCTGTTGTTTTTGAAGATATGATTTCTGGGTAAAGGACATTCCATTCTTTATATTAATAAGGTATGTCTTGGGTATGTATTCTGTGGTGGGCTTGAAGAGTTTAGGACTTCCAAAAGTATTTCCTGTATTAAACTTATAAGGTTGCTTTCTAGTATGGATTCTTTGATGAACTTGGGGAGTTGAAGACATGGTAAAACACTTGCCACAGTCTTTATATTTGTAATGTTTATTTTCAGTGTGGTTTCTCTAGTAAACTTAACGACTATAGGAGTTGGTAAAGGATTTCCCACACTCATTATATTTATAAAGTTTTTCTCAGTTGTGGATTCTTTGATGAACTTGGAAAGGTGAGGATGAAGTAAAGAATTTCCCACATTCACTACATTTTTAAGGTTTGTCCCCAATATGAATTCAGTGGTAAGCTTAAAGTTATGAGTACTATGTAAATGATTTCGCACACTTATTATTATATTTATATGATTTGTCTCAACTGTGGGTTGTTTGATGACTTTGGAGAGATGAATACTGGGTAAAGGTTTTCCCACACTCATTACAGTTGTAATGTTTTCCTTGAGTATGGCTTCTTTGATGAATTTTAAGGTTTGAGGACATTGTAAATGATTTCTCACACTTATTACATTTATATGGTTTCCCTCCAGTATGAATTCTTTGATGAACTTTGAGATGTGAGTACTGGGTAAAAGATTTCCCACACTACTTACACTTGTAAGGATAATCTCCAGTATGGATTCTTTGATGATGTTTGAGAGTTGAAGATTGAGTAAAGGATTTCCCACACTCATTACATTTGTAAGGATAATCTCCAGTATGGATTCTTTGATGACGTCGGAGAGCTGAAGACTGAGTAAAGGATTTCCCACACTCATTACATTTGTAAGGTTTATCTCCAGTATGGATTCTTTGATGACCTTGGAGAGCTGAAGAGTGAGTAAAGGATTTCCCACACACATTACATTTGTAAAGTTTATCTCCAGTATGGATTCTTTGATGACTTTGGAGAGTTGAAGAGTGAGTAAAGGATTTCCCACACTCATTACATTTGTAAGGTTTATCTCCAGTATGGATTCTTTGATGACTTTGGAGAGTTGATGACTGAGTAAAGGATTTCCCACACTCATTACACTTGTAAGGTTTATCTCCAGTATGGATTCTTTGATGAACTTGTAGATTTGAGTACGTGGAAAAGTATTTCCCACACTCATTACATATGTAAATTTTATCTCTGGAGTGGATTCTGTAGTGTACATGAAGACTTGAGGAGTTGGTAAAGGATTTCGCACACTCAATACATTTGTGAGGATGTTCTTGAGAATGAATACTTTGTTGATCCTGGAGAAAAGAGAATGAGGTAAATGATTCCCAACATTCATTATATTTGTGACTTTTTTGTCCAGTATTAAGTTTGTGGTGAGCTTGATGTTTTGAGGACTGTGTAAATGATGTCTTCCTCTTAGTGTATTTATAAGTGTTATCTCCACAGTGGATTCTTTGATGAACTTGAAATTTTGAGGACTTGGTAAGTGATTTTCCACACAGATTACATTTATAAAATTTGTATCCCATATCTATTTTGTGTTGACCTTTAGGTTCACTACTTAATATTTCCCTATTTCTGTGCAGAATAGAATTGTACTTCAAAACTTGTTGTGAACCTTTTACCTGTGGTGCATCCAATTGTGAAATCATGAGTGGTAAAGACTGAGTGCTCTCCGAGGAAGCCAGAGCTTCTTGATCTTTTGTTTCAAAAATGACACACATGTATTTTTCAAACTGATCATTTCCACAATGACATGTTTTATGAACTTCACTGTCACATGAATATTCCCAGAACTTCTTTCTATTCATCTCTGAAAGGCCATTTCAACCAAATAATCTTGGTATTTCTTTCAGGAAAGAATCTTGTGTGCACTCCTGTGGGAATTGCTTCTTGGTATGGTAAGAAGACAAAACTGAAACAAATGAAATGAAATCACTATATGATATTTCAGATGCATATTAATGTAATATAGATATGTAATATATAAAATGACATCAAATTGGGGGTCATAGCAAATTGGTACATCATAGAATTGCAGCAATTTTTCTAAGAAAACAAATGTCCTGATCATAATGGATGTTAAAAGATATCACATGAAACCATCGTATATTTTGTAATATATATTAGTATCTTCATTAAGTATTCATTGGAACAAGAAGAACACTATGATGGGCAAACCTGGGCCTGGGGGTTCTGCTCGATCTATGGCACTAACTAAGGACAACATGTGCAGTCATCATCAAACCCCTACCCAGACCTAGCCTAGGGACAAAATATTCTCCACTGTTAAGTGGAGATTGTGGACTGACTTTAACACAAACTCTGGTGCCCCTTATTTGTCCATGTCCCCTAGATTGGGTGCCCCGATGGCACTCAGAGGAAGAATAGTAGACTACCAAGAAGAAACTTGATAACGTAGCATCATTTTCAAAGGGAGGAGGTCCCCATCAGTCACAGTCATGGGGAAAGGGAATGTGGTAAAAGAGGGTTGGAGGGAGGAATGGGAGGAAGCACGGGATGGGATAGCAATTGAGATGTAATATGAATGATTTTATTTTTTAGTAAAAAGCAAAAAATGCAAAAAAGTATTAATTGGAACAAATAATGTCAAACAAAATTGTTGTAACTATCACACATGAATAGAAACCTACTCTTCACTGTGACATTCAATTAACAATATAAACACCAATCGTTATCCTAAACACACTGACAAATTAATGACAGAAATGAGCAACTACAGCATTATTTCAGTTTTTCATCTGAATGCAAGATTTATCAATGATTTTAAAATCAAAGAGAATATTAATAAGAACACAAGAGAAAACATGATAAAAATGTAAGTGTATCATGTAAAATCCATGCCCAGTACATGAATATAAAGGGTTTCAAAATTTTCACAAACATTAAGGAATATTTACTAAGACTAGTAAGTTTCTTAGAAACCAAAGAATTCTTAACAAGTTAAACATGTTTATGTCCCTAAAATCAAATTTGAATCCACAGTAGTAGATATATATATATCTTTATTTTAAATTAAAATATGAAATTCCAGACCTGACATTTGAACAGTCAAACATAACTTAAATAAATTTCTATTGAAGTGAAAATACATTACATTTCCCATCGCTTCTTTCTCTCCAGCATCACTCAGGGAACATTCTATGGTCCCTACACTCATTATCAAGTTAAAAACATGTTTTACTCTAGAATTTGCTTCTATCTCTTCATGTTTGGGTTGTGTTCGTGTGTGTGTGTGTGTGTGTGTGTGTGTGTGTGTGTGTGTGTGTGTGTACTTACAAGTACATAAAAAGTCCTCTGTATGTGTTCTTCTTTTTTATCATTGTATATTGTTTCACATATGAATACTATTCATTCAAGAATCCATATTGCAGATGAAATGTAATATAATGGGAGAAATGGGGAACAGTTTCTCAACTGGAAGTGAACAAAAGATAAATATAAAAGAAGAAATATTTTTTACAAATATTTACAAGGTAGCACTCAAAGATGTTGCTACAAGTCATGCATGTTGTGTGAGTAGCAGGGATGGAGAGAGAGTCGATCAAGTGAGTTGCCAAGTTTTGGACTCTGAAACAGCATTGCCTGTATTTCTTGGATAAGAGGAGGCCTCCTAGGAGCTATGAACACATCAACCAAGCCCCATATGGCTGATATCCAGGTTCAACAGGCACACTGTCCCTGGTTTAGTCACCCAGTAGCTTCCAGCCTACCCAAACCTGGGTTACAGAAACACATGGCTGCAACTATTGACTTCTGCAAAAATAATTTCTGGGAAACAGGGACATGTTTTGATCCTCTGGCCTGCAGTTCTACTTTTCTAATTGTTAATATCTGCTGGACAATATGAGTAGCCCGACTATCATTCCAAAACGGATGCCTCTAGCAGGCATAGAGTCTGAGAATCAGGAGCTCAGTGAGTGCACAGCACGCAGTTGGCTGCTCAGTTGAGCCTACCCGAAAATGTCAGCAATGTCTCATGTTCCCTATAGAAACAACAGTATCCAAGTTGCAAGAAGAAACAGTTCTATGCTCTGACCTTCTGAATACTCCTGGAATTCTGAGAAAATGACCAGCCTATTTTTCACAGTACTAATAGCCATTTTGAAGAGAACTGAGAGATCTGAGAACCACACATGTCAGACCCTTATCCCAATCACCTGACTGTAGGTCCAACTGGGACACAGCCTGATGTGAAATGATACAGGCTATTGGAGGAGATCCAGATCCCAGCATACGACCAATGGCTCTTCCTGCATGCTCTAGAAGCCCAGAGAAATCCAGGAATAAGCAGTCAAAGCAAGGAACAGCCAGATGGCTAAAGGGCAGCAAAACCTATGGCAATATGGCACCAACACATTCCAACTACCCTAATAAAACATGCCCTGGACATACAAACACAACTGAAACTCAGGAAAATGTTCTTAAATCTATTTTTATGAATATGACAGAGTCAATTCAAAAAGTTATACTTAAACTCATATAAGAAATATAGGAAAATATGATAAAACAGGAGAAGGACATTAATAAAATGGCTCAAGACCTGAAAAGGAAAATAGACTAAATAAAGTAAACACAAACTGATGAAAAAACTGGAGTTGGGAAACTTAACAAGAATCAGAAAATCCAGAGGTAAGCATCACCAACAATATATGAGTGATGGAGGAAATAATCTCAGGCACAGAAGACACAATTGAAGAAATAGACACATATATCAAATAAAATATTAAATTTAAAAAAGTTCCTTACACAAAACATCCAACAAATCAAGGACACAATGAAAAGACAAAACCTAATATAAGTATGATAGAAATAGACAGAAGATGACAAGCTCCAAGACCAGAAAATATTTTTAACAAAATTGAAAAACAAATTTTCTCCAACCTAAACAGAGAGATACATTTTAACATACAAAAGGCTTACAACGCAAAAAAAATATAATCGAACACAAAAGAAATTCCTCTTGACATATATTAGTCATATCCTGCCTTGAGAAGGAGAAAGAGGTACAAATTGTCAACTAAGCTGAGAAACCATTTGTAGTACTAGATATATGGAGAGAGGAAAATAAGGAAATTATATATATATATATATATCATTGGATATAATAATCATATGTTATGCCAAATCTTTGGGAGAATTTATTAGCACAAACGCAATTTCATGTTTAAATCCATTTTAGCTTCTGTTCTTTTCTTCTCTCTCTCTCTCTCTCTCTCTCTCTCTCTCTCTCTCTCTCATATATATATATGAGAGAGAGAGATCATGACATTGAGTTAATGAGGAAAGACCTGGTAGTTTGGCTGATGTGAATGAGAGAAAGACTAAGTGCAAAATATACGATATAAAATCCTTTTAAGGGAATAAGTAATGGAAACCTCCAAATAATTTATCATTCCTGTACAACAAAAATATTTTCAGTAATTAGACACAAATCAATCTACTTGTTTGTCAAATGTCTATAATATAATGTATATGATCAGCACTATTAAGGTAAAGAAGTTAAATATCACATAAGATCCATGCTGTACTATACATTTTGTACTTTGTTCTAAAAGAAATTCTTAGGCCTACTTTCTGCTGAATCTGTTTGCTAAATACTCTTCAGGTCTAGATTGCTCCTTGGATTAGAGTCATCACATGCTGTGTCATTTTATTTCACCTTACCTGATTCTTTTTCTTTAATCTTCTCTTTATCATCAATCCAGGGTATTTTGGTTTGTCCAAGACATGTTAATACCTCTGCTTTTGAAACAGAAATGCCTGTGAATTCAAAAAGAAATACAGACACACCATTCTATGTAGCTGTGTACTAGCACAGGATTGTACCAAATAGGGAAGAAAGTATATATGAATGACTTACTAGTTCTCAATTCCTTCCAAGACGTTTTAGACTCTTCATAAGTCAATAGATTTTCAAATTCTGTATTTAATTTTCTTAATTAAACTTAAGTAAAATAATAGTAAAAGCATAACGTTGGGATTCAAAATGGATTCACATATAAATGCTACTGGCTACCAGCACAAAAGTTATGAAACATTTAATTATTATTCTGTTAAATGTAAAAACAAGGTAAAGGGATGTAAGAAGTTATCTATATAAAAGACAGTAATCAATACCTATAAAAACTTATGAGATAAACTAAGTGATAAACTCAGCAGTGGAAGTAAAGTCAAAATATTAGCTAGTAGAAGCTTTAGATATCCCTAAGGCAAAGTAGCAAGCATGGAATAAAAATATTCTCACCAATAGAAACCAGGTTATTGGAGTTCTCCAGCATGACATTTCTGTACAAAGCCCTCTGAGCAGAGTCCAGACATTCCCACTCTTCCTTGGAAAAGTTTATAGCCACATCCTTGAAAGTCAGTAGACCCTGAAAATAAAATTAGCAGTATCCCCTCATGGCCATTGTAAAAATTCTATGTTTGACACAAGGAAAGATTGGTTAACTAAAGAATTTCTTCTGTTATAAAAAAAACTAATATGCATTTTAAAACTAAATTATATTCTGAGAAAAAGCCTTTTCTGACTTCTCTGCAATGAGGCAATAGTCTAGCAGCACTGAACTTTTGTGTGGGGACCTTTTTGAGAGAGCAAATGACATGAACGCCACACCATGAGGGATGCTATTAAAGTTGCAATCAATAGGAAGGATGAGAACAACCAAAAGAGGCCCTCAGATGAAATATTCATATTATATTGGCTTCTATTCACCGTTAAATAATGACCCTTTCAATCTCTGCAAATATAGAGTGCCTATATTTATCTTTGATATGAAAAAATTTATAATTTTTACAGATTACATTTTTATTTTGTAGAAGTTGTCCTTTAAAAAAAAGACTTGCAAATAAGCTGCCTTAAGGAAACAGGTGACAAAAGTTTTAAAGAGATAATAATGAGAATCAAATGAGAAAAGTACTTCTGAAAATTAGAGTCAGCATCGTGAAGGTTCAGAAGTTCTGATAATGAAGCATTTTTGTACAGACAATCAACTTGTCCCACACACACACACATTCATTTACCTGTGCAGAAGACATCTCTTCTTTCCACTTCAGAATGGAATGACCCAGGAAATTTTACATTGAAATTTCACCTTCTAGATTCCACTCTCTGTTTAAATGCTGCAGATTTTCCGTGTCCTGGTGAAATGGAAGAGTGTAAATCAGGAATCAAAACTGACCAACATCTCTGCTTCTTGCCAGTGAAGTGATGCAGAAACCATGACCTCCTACAGCTGAAAAACCTAAAGATTTTCCTTTCCTGAATTTAGGTGTTCTGTTTTCCCAGCATATTATGTTTTTCTCTACAAACCCAATTGAGTTGCTGCAGTAACCTGCTATATACCTCACAGAGGCAGATTGGAATTTTAAAGGAAGGATAAACACAGCAGTCAGTTAAAATTCTCTTCACCATTTCCTCTCTTTTTCTTTGTCAGAGATAGCTCATTAAAACAAAATTGGCACGTATGTTTTCAATCATGGCCAGAATCTGTGAAGTAACCCCCACCTGAAAGCATTTCTTGTCCTGGGTAAGCAATGTAGTTGCCTAGATCCAAGATGAAAGAAGCCAATCACTGCCTAATTCACTATTGTCTCCACTGACATATTACTTTTGGCTTCCATGTCCCCGTCTAAAAATACCATGATTTTGTTGCTTTGAAGAAAGCCCCATGGTTATATTATCTCACAATTTCCCTTTTATACTGACATTACTTTTTTGTTTCATCAGCAAAACACTAACTGCTGATACCTATATAAGTTACCTCTGCACCATTTCTATTACATTTGGCTGTTACTGAAGGCAGCTTGTCTTTATGCTCTTGTAATATGTTCCTTCTTGATACTTTTATGCTAAACTGAGGTTTCAAATACAATTATATCATAGGCAACTTTACAAACCAAAATTGTATCATTCAATTTCTAAAAAGAAAATGCTGCATAACACAGGGAGAATCATTTTGATGTATTGCAAATTTTACCCTTACTCTTTCTTATTAGTCTCCAATGGAACAACTAATAAGAACTCCAATAGTGCTTCAATGTTTGTTGGGAAGTTTTCTTACATTTCCTCTTTTTCTCTTTCATTCTGGCCATAAAATTACACAAAAAGGCAATATTCCATGGATGTAAGGATTCATAAATTTCAGAAATTTAAGATGTAGGTCTAACCCACAGAAAGTTTTGAAACTGTATTATATATGGTTAAATTAATACCACCTACATAGAAATTTGCCTTGTCTTAGGAAAAAACATACTGCATCTAAGATTATCTAGACTTATTGAACAATAAAGGCAATTAGAAATATACTGTAAAACAGTCTTGCAGTTATAGAATAATATAATATATTATTTCTTATGGATATAAGATTTGTTAGAGAGTGAAAAATAAAATCATTGGTTTAGTATTTGGGTAGCATCTTTGTATGCAGTTGCCTCCAATATACTCACCATTGAGGCTGAGTGTGGTGACACATTCTTTAATTCTGGCTCTTGGGAGGCAGAAGAAGGAAGATGTCCATGATTTTGAGACAAGACAAATCTAGAAAGCAAGCTCCAGGCTGTTGATGTACCTTTTAGTCTTCCCACCTTAGTTAACACAGTGAATTATTAAGCCACTAGTTTTCTTTAACCAGCTAGTTCCCAAAGGACAACACAGATAGTTTAGTTTCTTTCAATCTGCAAGCGGTAGGCTGGGCAGAATCTGAGCAACTCTAATCTTAATAACCTTAAAATAAAAACATAAACCAATAATTTGCGAGTGTCATGGCTCCTGGGTGGATTATTTTCCCTCAGGCTCTTTTTTGCCACCATCCTCCTCATGCTTATCACCCAGAAATCCCTCTCTTCCATTTTCTGTCCTTCTGCCCAGTTTATGGGCCAAACAGCATTTTACTGGCAGCTATAATACCCACTCAAGGGATTCTTCTACACCAGGATAAATAGAAAGATTCTGTAACAAAACAAATACCACACACACACATACACACACACACACACACACACACACACACACACACACACACACACACTACTCCTAATTTCATGAATATATTTTGGACACAGCAGGCATTATGTTCTCCAATAACTGAAAAGAATTATGAATTTTCTCCATTGCTAAGAGCCAGGGAGAAGGACTGTAGCTCCTCTGGATGAAACGATTCATCTCCACTTTGGATCTCCTTGTGTTTTTTTTAATTTATTCAGATTACAACTCAATTTTTATCCCATCACTTTTATATTCCCATTCCTCCCTCCTTCCCGTTTTCACCCTATTCCCCTCCTATAGGTCTAAGATTGAAGGCGACCTCCTTCCTCACTATATGGTCATAGGCTATCAAGTCTCATCTTGGTAGCCTGATCATTCTTTCTTTGAGTGTTTTCACGCCTCCCCACCATGGGGATGTGGTCAAATATGGAACAGCAGAGTTCATATCAGAGTCAGTCCCCACTTTCTACATAACTGTGGAGCATGTCTTGTCCATAGGGTAGATCAGAGTAGGGGCTTGATGTTTACTACTTGTTTTGTCCTTAGTAAAGCAATAGTTTGAGCAGACCCCTGCCCCTGGGCCCTGATCCACTCATTGCGATGTTCTTCTTGTAGGTTTCTAAGACACACTGGGTCTTTCTATTTCCCCTTCTCCTATATATCTCTTACCTTAAGTCTCAGAAGGATGTTGTCACATCTATCCCAATCTATTTGTCAGTGAAGTCTTCTGTCAGACATGACTTTTGGGGTACTGCCCAATTTTCAGTGAGCATATACCATGTGAGTCTTCTGCTTCTGTGTTAACTCATTATGACCATTTCTAGTCCCATCCATTTGTCCACAAATTTCAGGATTTCATTGTTTATAATAGCTGAGTAGTATTCCATAGTGTAAATGTACCACAGTTTCTTTATCTGTTCTTCAACTGAGAGATGTTTAGACATTTTCCAGGGTCTGGCTATTAAGAGTAAGGCTGTTATGAACTTGGTTGACCATATATCCTTGTTGTTTGATGAACCATTTTCTGGGAATATGCCAATGAGTTGAACAGCTGGGTCTTGAGGAATGCGTATGTCTCTTTGTGTCTCTTTCTGTTCTTGATGCTGCCTCCATCTAGTTCTCTGTTTCCCCATTACTCTTTCTTCTCTCTCTCTGTCTTTGTCTTTGCTCTCTCTCATCTACCTTCCCAACCCACAGAAACATGAGACAACACTACCTAATGTTTTAGCAGTTTGCTCTGTGGTGTTATAATATGTAGTCTGGACTGGCTAAGACAGATACTAAACCAACATGGCCTGAACATTTACTTTATTATATGAGTTCAGGCACTCTGTGAAGACCTCCTGTGTGATTAGACTAGTGTAGAACCAAAAGGGATTCCCCTGCTGTGTCCTCCATCTCTGTGAAAATCACTGGCTCATAAACTCCGAGTGCTGTGAAGGAGGAGGTATCCCAATGAACTGAAACTTAGGTCCCTAATTCAAAGCCCCATGTGTGTAATTGAATTTCAAATCCCCTACAGGAGCTAGGAAAATTATTAGTGGAGTTTTAGGGATGAGCTGAGCACTCATGCACCTGCCAAATCTTGTTACTATCAAATGTGGATTTACTGAAGCTAAGGTGTTCCACAGACGACCTATCAGCTGGCTCCCCAGGTCGTTACTCCAATTAAGCACCCTGGACCCATAAAGGCTGTGAAATGCTGAGGCTAGCACAGGACCAGCTGTGCCTTTCCTATGCCGCGAATGCACATTAGGATATAGTGAGTGTCCAGCCCTGGCCTATGCTTTTACTGCACCATAGGTTGAAATGAGTGTCCAGATCTGGCCTTTATCTGTAGAATGACTCTCTAAAGCACTCTATCAATAAAACAGTGAGTAAAGAAGTGGGAAAGGAGACATGGAAACTGCTCACCTGCTAATTGTTTCCCAGACGCTGAGCAAGATAAGGCTTTCACACTAGGTGCAGCAGAAGCAGAGCCAGGCCTACCAGTAGTTACCAAAGAGACATAAATGTACTGGTTAATGAATAATGGCAACATAAGACAGCTGTAGACATTCTGCCTTGACACAAAGATCCTATGGAGCTGCCCTAGTCTCCTGGGCAAAAGGACAAGGTCTATCTATACCTGTCCCTGACTACTGGGAACAGGAATCCAGATTCTGTTAGGCAGAATCTGAAATAGCATGTTGGAAGGGAACTGGGAAAGTTGGACTGGAACTCTCTATGTAGTCCATGTGGGCTAAGCCTGATGGCTCACAAACACCAATAATGGTGCCCTCTTCTGGCCTTCAGGCATTTGTGCAGCAGAATAATGATGGTTTCTGCCTGCTCCCTCACAAGCCTCCCAGGCCATCACTAATACCATTATCTTTTGCTCTGTTCAGAAGAACATACTCATCACCCCCACTCTTCCTCTTAGCAGGAAATCCACAGGCAGTTGGGGAAGTAGGCACAGGGACTCAGGAGTTTGATTTTATTGGGGAATGCTTGTCCCAGCTGGCTGCTACTATTCTAAGAAAGTCCCACTCTTGGAGCCTCCCAGTAACTGACCATCTCCAGGACAAACCTCCTCCACAGCTGTTATGTAGCCATAAAATTTTTAAGTTCAGAAATAAAGGAGTCCCTTACTCATACCCAGTCACCAGAACAGCTAGGACTATCCTTTCTTTTCTGAAAATTCTCCAGAACCTTCCTCAGGATGTGAATATAAGCCCAAACACTTGAGGAAATTGCCTTTGACTTCATTTTATATACAATAAGTCAAGGACTTCCAGCTTCATCACCCTAGCTGGTCTTTGCCCAGACCTTGTGCACCTGTTTCTTCTGTCTAAAAAATATCTTAGGAATTACCATGGGGATGTTAAATAAACCATCTCTTTAGTGTATGTGGTTAAATCAAAATACACAAATAAATACATCTAAACATCACTAATGGAAGGGATAGGCCTTTACTGTAAGTAAATTTTCCATCCCTCCCTTTCTCTCTCTATTTTGGTTTATCGAGATTGGGTTTCTCTTTTTAGTGCTAACTGTCCTTGAACTCACTCTGTAGACTCGTCTGTCCTCAAGCTCATAAAGGTCTGCTTGTATCTGCCTCACAAGTGCTGGGATTAAAGACATATTTCAACACTGACCAACACAGGGAGGGGTTAAGGTGGGAATAAGGATGGGATAGGGTGGGGAGAAAGTGGACACCAGGAAGATATAGGGTAGGGATAGGGGGTATAGTAGGAGGGTAGTAGGTGGGGAGTAGGAGGGTATAAGGTGGGGATTGGGTAGAGAAAAGGCGGGCAGAGGGAAGGGATAAGGTGGGGAGAGGGCAGAGAGAAGATGGGGAGAAGGCAGGCACAGGGAGGGTATAGGGCAGAGAGAAGGCGGGGAGAGGGCAGGCACAATGAGGGGTTAGGGGGGATTGGGGGGTATAGGAGAAGGAGGGGAGTAGGTGGGGAGAAGGAGGGTATAAGGCAGGCATAGGATGGAGAAAAGGGGAGCAGGGGGAGGGTATAGTGCAGGGAGAGGGCAGAGAGAAGGTGGGCAGAGGGAGGGGTATGAAGTGGAGAAGGCGGGGCGAAGGTGAGAAGAAGCCATTCACTGGGAGGGGTTAAGGTGGGGATAGGGCAGAGAAAAGGCGGGCAGAGGGAGAGGATAGGCTGGGTAGAGGGGGGGAATAGGGCGGGGAGAAGGCAGAGAGAAGGAGGTTATAGGGCGGTCAGATGGCAGGGAGAAGGAATGTATAGGGCAGGGACAAGACAGGAATAGATCACAGAGAAGGCGGGGATAGGGCAGGCAGAGGGAGGGGAGAAGGAAGGGAGAAGGTGGGGACAAGGTCAGGATATGGCAGAGAAAAGGAGGGCAGAGAGAGGTGATATTGTGGGCAGATGGAGGAAATAGGACAGGCAGAAGGAGGGGATAGGGCAGAGAAAGGGTAGGCAGAGGGAGGGAATAGTGCGGGGAGAAGGTGGAGAGAAGGAAGGTATAGAGCAGACAGAGGGTGTGGAGAAGGAATGTATAGGGCTGGGATAGGGCGGAGATAGTGTGCAGAGAAGATTGGGATGGAGCGGGCAGAGGGCAGGGATAGGGCAGAGAGAAGGAGGCTATAAGGTGGGAATAGGGTGGAGAGAAGGAGGGGAGAGTAGGCACAGGGAGGGGAGAGGGCAGGGATAGGGGTATAGGAGGAGTGGGGTATGTGGGGAGAAGGAGGGTATAAGGCAGGGATAGGGCCTATCATGCCAGACTGCCTTTCTAAGACAAGCTAGCTGACTAAGGACAGGTGGCACAAACTCACTTAATCCCAGCACCCTGTAGTCAGATGCCAAAGGGGTCTCTGACTTTAAGGGAAGCCTGCTCTAAATGTGAATTCCAAGGCTAGCCAGGATTATACAGTGAAATTCTGCCTCAGTCCATCCCCACCCCTCAATATGACAAGTTCACAGCCTTACACAATACACACAAGCCTCAGGCAAGCTACACTTTGACCCCAGGAGCGTTCTGCCAAAGCACAGCTCTGGTTCCTAAGGTTCCTGTCCACCAAACAATGGCTGACCCAACAGCTTGTTTCAGAAATCCCAGTGAATACTTGCCGTCACCTCTCCTCATTGTAAATCATGGCACGAGAGCTGTAAAACTAGTTACCAAGAACCCAAGAGTCCTTGAAACTGAGGCCTATCTGGGAGGTGCAATACTAATAAATGCTGTCTGCTGCTACTGCAATCAATGTTGATGGATGGGACACGTGGATTACAATAGCTGCCAAATACCAGGCTTGTGTTGGTTAAAATGTAGAGAAATAGCCTCCAATCTGAGAATGGAGAGCTGTTGGCTTTTATAGCTGAAGCAATAGGCATCTAGTTCCTAGGCCCAGGAGGTGAGAATTTCTAGGTCTGCCAGTCTAGCCTGTAGGCCATAGGCATTTGGGCCCAGAGTGCATCTTCTTGCTACCCATAATTTCTAATTGAGTAGAAGGATCAAGGCAGCTCGTGAGGAATGGGACTCAGGCCACTGTTTCTTGCAGCATCTTCAACTAGCATCCAAGTCTAGAGCTGTGGTCTCAACATAACAGAGATGAGGAGAAAAATGACAGTTAGTAAAAACACCTGCATTTCCCATGGTGTATTTGAGTAAGAGATGGGCTCTGTCTTTAGAGATTATGAACTAGAAATATGACACTTAGGGGGTCACTGAGCTCTGATCCATGATGGACCAGAGACTCGTCTTGGGACACTGGCTTTTTTGGACCTGTTTCTAGCCATTGATGGTGTCTCTGGGCCTATTTGTCTCTGGTTATTACACTTATCCAGAAACCATTATGAATATGTCTGTCCCAGTCTGGCAGATTGTGAAACCATGTGAGGATGACTGGGTTTGACTAGTACCCTTGCTACACGACTGCAGGTCACAGAGTTCTGTGTAGATTGAAAGCATATTAGGTATATCCAGATGAAATAACTAATGTATGAAGGAGCCAGAAAATTACAAGAACAATGTGTTGTTCTGACCACAGCTATGGGTGTGTGGTGGAAAGGTGTCTAGCTCATGACCAGCTGAGGTTACCAGAGGGTGATCATGTCATGCATAAGAGGTAGACTGCCTTAGAATTCCAAGGTGAGTGTTAACACTGGGAGATGAATCCTTCCATGCAGAGAAGCTCCATTCCTTCCCTCTTAGAGATAGAGAAAAGTTCAGAATGCTTTTCAGTTTGGGACTCTATAGTGTCTGACATGACCCAAAAGTATTCATGACGACAACATGTTCTGTGGACAACATGCTCTGTGTGTACCTATGTGTGCTTTTGAGCAGAGGTACCTCTGTGTGTGTTTGTGTGTGTGTTGTTTGCTTGTTTTTACAGGATCATGCTATGCAATCACAATATTTTAGAATGGGACATGGAAACCAAAAGTAATATCTCAGTGGAGACAATGGTGAAGCAGAAATTGATTTGTGTGTTTTTTCTTGGCTCCTAGCAACTAGATTGCTTACCCAGGATAAGAAATACTTTCAGGTGGAGATTGCCTTCCACATTCTGGCAACGATTACAAATACAGGTGTCAATGAACTATCTTAGGCAAAAGAAAATAGAAAATAGAGAAATCATTTAACAGACAGTTGTGTTCTTCATTTAAAATGCCAATTTGACTCTGTTAGGTATATAGCAAGTCACTGCAGCCAAACTAGTGTGTCTGTAGAGAAATAAATAATCTGCTTGGAAGATAGAGCACCTAAATTCAAGAAAGGATCCTTTTTGTTTTTTCTGACTGTAAGAGTTTATGGTTTTTAGGCCAAGTGTGGTGACACATGCCTTTAATCCCAGCACTTGGGAGGCAGAGGCCGGCGGATCGCTGAGAGTTCGAGGCCAGCCTGGTCTACAAAGCGAGTCCAGGACAGCCAAAGCTACACAGAGAGACCCTGTCTCAAAAAAAGAGTTTATGGTTTTTGCATCTCACTGGCAAAAGTCAGGAAGGGTGGCTACTTCTCAGTCCTGCTTTCCACTCTTCAAGTTTACTATGGAAAGCGAAAATCTGCTGCCTTTAAATACAGAGTGGCTTCTGGAGGTGAATTTTTCATGTAAACGTTCATGAGACATTCTATTCAGAAGGGGAAAGGAGAGATAGATTCTCAGGTAAAAATATATGTGTGGTATGGGACAGGTTGATTATTCTTACAGAAATACTTCATTGTCAGATCTTCCAAATTCTCACTATGCTGACTCAAACTTTTGAATCTATTTTTCAATTGAATCTTCTTATTAATTCAGTACAAGTTACGCCAGCTCTGAGCTTAATCCAGTTTTATTTCCAATCTCCTTCAATATTTTTTCAGGATAATTTTTATAAATGAAAACATAATTTGAAAGAAATAAAAAATCTGATATCAAAAAAGAGTGTACCTACACAATTTCTATTGAGAAGGAATTGGGCCATTATTTGCCTGTGAAAAAAGGCCAATATTTCATCAGTCTTTCATTTGAGGAGGTATTGCAGTAGTTCTCACCCTTCTTAACTAATGCTGCAAACTTTTAATAACATTATAAACGTTGTGGTGACCCCCCAACTATGAATTCATTTCATTGCTAGTTTTTAATTGTAATTTTGTTACTGCTATGAATCCTAATGTAAATATCCATCCTTTCTTTTGGCTTAGGTGGTGACCATTTGATGATTCTGAGGATCATACCATTTGATCCTCAAAAGGATGGTAAACCACAGGTTGAGACACACTGGTCTATTGTATCTTTGCTAAGAACATGAATTTTAAATTTATCAAAAACTAATACATATTTTTTATTGTAAGCAGAACATTTTTTTAGTTAACTAATCTTTCTTTGTGTCATATATAGAAATTAGGCAATGCACATAAGGAGATGTGTTCATCTTTAATTTCAGCGCCTACTGACATTCAAGGATGTGGTTATAAACTTCTCTGGAGAGGAGTGGGACTGTCTGGACTCTGCTCAACAGTCTTTCAACAGCGAATCATGTTGGAGAATTACAACAACCTGGTTTCTGTAGGTGAGAATATTTTTATTCCATAATTTTTACTTCATCTTACAAGACAATCATTAGGAAGAGATTATCTATGGAGCAGAGGAATCACTGAGTATAGTAAGACCTGAGTGTATATGTTTTGTGGGAAAACTCACTGCCATTTGCATCCATTGTGTGAAGATGGGATTAAGTCTTTAAGAGGTCAAATCTTTCTCTGCTCCATATGGTTATATTAATATAGTATTTGAAACATTTTATAGCATCATATTCTCCTTTATAGGAGTTTGATCTAAAATATTGCTCTTCTAAAGAATCTGTAGCTACCAAGATTAGCCAAATATTCCTCATCCGTAGTTAGACATAATATTTCTGCCTCTTAACAATGCTAAGTGTGATTCTATGTAATTGGGACACAATGGATGTTTACTCTAGGGGTTTTATTTACAAAATGTAAATGAAAGTTACCTCTAAAATGTTATCTTGATGTCTATATGTAGAACTACTGAGTTATTGTAGTATAGGTCATTTAAATATGTTGAGTATATTATGAATGGATTATTAATGAGCTATTCATCAAAATTATAAATTTAACAAGTTTTCTTTACTTTAAATTACACTTTTGTGAACCAGTTAAATAAATCTTGTAAGGTTTATATATAATTTCAAGCATATCAATATAAAAATGTGATTCAAACAGATGACCTATTATTGCTATATGTGTACAAATGTTAGCTATTCTGTAAGAAAATTAAAACTCAAATGATCTAAATTCATATGAGATATTTGTTCTACCCAGGTACAGATAAAAATTGCTCCTAAAACATAGTCATATGTGATGAAATGTTGATTTGCAAAGCATAATCATTGCCTCAGAAGGTAGCCTGTATCTGGCACTACTCCCATGATATGGTAGTTAATGATACAAGCCGGAGGCTATAGATATACTGTTTACTGATTCATGGAGGATTTCTTTGCCCCTGAGAATTTTAACGTTAGTTTGCAAAACTCAGTTATTCACATGTAACCTCAAGACGATGGATTTTCCACTAGGTACCAATTTTCAACAAAGTTTTAAGCCCTTGCTTAGAGTAGGCATTTGTTGATGAAGCAGGTGTTTTACTGAACTCTGGAAGATGTCCTAATTCATTTATCTGTCTTCTACATAATGTGAGATTAACTGCATCTTCATCAGGAAGGAAGATTGATTGAATTGTTGGTCCCTCTTGAGCCTGAATTAGAGATGTCAGCAGAAGTTTTTTCAGCAATTTTCAGGTTAGGATGCTACAACTTCAGGAACTGCCTCTGTTTATAATCTGTGGACTTGGCATCTCTTCTGAATAAAAATGTAGTTCTATTCATCTTTATATATGTACAGTCCCTGAATATTGATATGTTGACAACTCCACAAGAAATGTATCCCAGGTCCTTGGAAATGGAATCCTATACAAACTTCAACCAGCAGACCATTCCACCCTCTGAAGGTTTTAGAACATCATCTGGTTAAACTTGACAAAGGTACTGAATTACAAATCGGTAGACTTATGCTAGGCAGCTAACTTGTGTGTTTGGCACAACACAGGGTCATATGTATACCTTGTTTAAGAACAACTAACCTTTCCAGGTGACACACTACCCTGATACAAAATTGTCCTGCTGATGCACACAGAGTGTTTCTATGGTTTTAATATCAGGGCTTGCATTGAGGCAAATCCGGTTATAATAGCACAAGATCTTTATTCCTTCTCGCTTTGAATGCTATGTGCATTTTAGGAATAGTGACTATGATATAGCTGTTCAAGGCTTTATGGAGTAGTTAAATTTGACCTAATGTTTACTGAAAAAACAGTAATCCAGTACCAGTTGTTCTCATGGTAAATAAGAGTGTGAAGAAGTAGGGGACCAGAAGTCTGCATATGAAAAGTAGGAAACATGAGGGAAACTTCCCAGGGTTCCATTCTTTTCCTCCTATGTAACAGATCTTATTTTCATGAAGCCCCATTCAGTGGTGAATTATGCTTGCTATGCTATATGAATGAAGCATTAATAATTCTCTATGTATTGTCTGTGAGATGTGTGGTTGTGCTGGCCCCACTAGACATGTGTTTCAGTACACAGAAGTGTGAGTCTTGTACAATTCTCGATCCAAAATAATTCCACTGTGTCAAGTTGAGAGAACTTTCTCAGGTCATAATTGCCTAAGATATTAATTTCTCATATGGAATCTTGTGGAAGACAGTTGACTGGGTTTTTTAATAAGCAGAGAGCCCAGTGAGGAGATATGTTTTTTAAAGTAACTTTGATTTACTCTTTCAACTCTATCTATTTTAGGATGAAGAAATAGCCATTTTTCCACAGTACAAATGCTGAATAGTACATATGTTTGTTTTCTTTTTATCACTAATTCTTTTTTTAAATCTTCTTGGGAGTTGTAAATGGGTGATAAGCTTTGAATAAATATATATTCTGTGTCCTCACACTAGAATATTTCTGCAAATTATTGACACTTACTTGCAAGATAGAATTCATATAGTGTGAAATACCTCCTAAAATTGCAGTACATAATAAATTAGACCTAAGAATTTACAGGGTTGAAAAACAGGAGAGTACAGTCCTTTCACATTTATGGATGTAATTGTTAAAACTCATATCTTAAATCTATTATGACAGTGAACTTTTTTGAAAGATATTCCATGTAAGTCATATAAATAAGCTAAATTATGCTAATGAATAAAAGAAAATGAAAATATCATGGAAAATGTATAATTTCTTTATTAAAAATAACATTGAAGCAATACAAGCATGTAAAAACAGAAGTTGATGAAAACTAATGAGTAAGGGGAACTCATATTCTCAGACATTCATATTTTCTAATAAGTTAAACAGGAATAAAAAGACCACCATCTATACCACTAACAACAAAACCTGGGCCAGCATATGCATGGTCCTTCTCAGGGCTTCCAAGAAGCATAAATGCTAGAGGCTGGAGCAGGTAACAAAGTTGCTCTCATCTTCTCAATTATCTTTCTGCCTCTGCAGACTCAGAGCAGTACACTACTTGAAGAGAGTTTATAATGACGACACATTTAAGCAAGTATTTGAGAATATGAATGGGAGGTAGCTGAGTAGAAATTACTAGAAGCAAACACCATGAGATTTTGACAGGGAGATATGGGAAGTGGTTTAGAGGATTAATATTTGCCCTGACCCATGTGAAAAAAGGGTAATTTAAAATATAACATGTGTCTGTGTACTTATTGATTGATAGTAGGTTAGAAAATACAACCAGAACAGCTATTGCCTAATAATAGACATTTATTTGGCTCTACTTTCAAATTATCCACAATGCTCCTCTCTTACCCCCTCCACTTCTCTGAAAAGTGGAGGCCTCATTTGGTACCAACCCACCAAGACACATCATGTGACAGGAAGGAAAGAGGGTCTTCTTAAACTGTGTCCAGGTAAGGGATCCCACCTAAGGGAAAGGGATACTAAGGCAGGCAACAGAGTTAGAGACAACTCCTGTTCTCTGTGTTAGGGGACCTACCTGGATACCACGGTACATATCTGCTACATATACATAGTAGTCTACGTCCAGATCATGCATGCATTTTGGTTGCTGGTTCAGTCTCTGTGATACCCTTGGTCCCCATTTACTTTGCATGGTATGCTTTCCTGTGACATCCTTAACCCCTTCAGCTCCCTCAATCCTTCTCCCATTCTTTGACAGGACCCGCCATGATGTTTCTATTTTTTGGCTCTGGGTCTCTGCATCTGATTCTATCAGCTGCTGGATGACACATCTCTGAAGACAGTTATACTTGACTCATTTCTTCAAGAATACCAGAGTATCCTGAATCCTGTTGGGGGTTGGATCCCTCCCATGAAATATGTCCCAGTTATGACCAACATTGGTTGGCTTTTATCCTCAATCTTTTTTCCATCTTTATCCCTACACTTTTTCTGAGCAGGTTAACATTTAAGTGGAAGGTTTTGTAGGTAATTTGGTTTTCCCTTTCCTCCAGTGGATGTCTCAGCTGCATACATAGGCTACTTCAGGCTCCATATCTCCAGACATTTGGAGTCTGGGCTAGGGATTGGCCCATAAATTCTTGGTAGCATCCTCCATCCAAAATGTTCCCCCATAATTTCTATTCTCTCTTACAGTTTTCACCCACTTATTACATCCAATTCCCCCCAATCCCTTCCCTGTATGCTCTCCCTCACAGTTCCCTACCACATTCTACTTCTGATATCTACCTTATTTCTACCTGACTGAGAGTCATGAAGCCTCCCTTTGACCACCTTTTTTTCCTTAGCTTCATTGGGTCAGTGAATTGTAGCATGAGTTCATATCACGCTTGTCTTTCTGAATTTTGGCACTATACTCAGGAAGATATTTTCTAGTTTCACTTAATTTCATCTAAATTGCATGATCTCCTTGCTTTTAATAGCTGAGTAACACTCCATGTGAAAAGTACTCTTTTTCTTTATTTGAACATTGGTTGAGGGACATCTGTTTGTTTCCATTTTCTACCTATTATGAAGAAAGCTACTATCAACATAGTTGAACAAGTGTCCTTGTGGTATGGGGTAGCATCTTTTGAGTATATGCCAAGGAGTGGTATAGATTGGTCTTGGGTTATATCTGTTGCCAATATTCTGAGAAACAGCCAGATTAATTTCCACAGTAGTTGAATAAGAATACCTTGCCACCAGCAATAAAACAATGTCCTGTTGCTCCACATACTTTTTTTTGTGGTTTGGATCTCAGCTGTTCTTAGGGGTTTAAGATTCAAACACAGAGTCATTTTGATTTGAATTTTCTTGATGACTAAGTGCTTCTCAGCTACTATAGATTCCTCTGTTCAGAATTCTCAGTTTAGTTCTGTACCCCATCTTTTAATGGAGTGTTTGGTGTGTTGATATTTTGTTTCTTTAATTATTTTTATAGACTGGATATTAGACATCCTTCAGACAAAGGGGTATTGAAGAAATTTCTCATTCTTATGGTGCCATTTTCTCCATTTGATGGTGTAATTTCACTAAGAAGTTTTTCAGCTTCATAAAGTCCCCTTTACAAACTGTTACTGTTAATACCTTACTTTTGGTGTTCTATTCAGGAAGCTGTCATATGTACAAATGCTTTCAAAGATATTTTTACTTCCTCTTCTATTAAACTTAAAGCATCAGTTTTTATTCTTTGGAATTTGATCTACTTGTACTTCAGTTTTGTACAGGGTAATAGATGTGGATCTGTTTACTTGCTTCTACATGAATATATCCTGTTAATCAAGCAACATTTGTTAATGGCTATTTAATTTTTCCATTTTATAATTTCGGGTTCTTTGTCAAATATCAAGTATTCATAGCTACTTGTGTTTACTTCTGGGCCTTTGGGTTTATTATATTGATTAAACTTTCTGTTTTTCTTCCAATACCATGTATTTTTTATTACTATTGCGCTGTAGCTCTAAATCAGGTATGGAGATACCTCCCAATTCTCTTTATTGGACAGGGTTGTTTAAGTTATCCTAGAGGTTTTTTTTTAATATGCAGTTGAATATTATTCTAAGTCTTTAAAAATTCTGTTGGAATTTTTATGGGAATTTCATTGTATCTCTAGATTGCTTTTGATAAGATGACCATTTTACTATGTTATTTCATGTTGTAACAATTTCCTTATAGAATCCAAATTATATAGCACCCATCATCTATACATCTCTCTACCCTTCAAATCCACATTTAAATTGATGGGAGTACTAATGAACACAATTATTCTTTATACTTGAATAAAAATTATTAAAATACACATGTGCATATTGTGTGTAGTATGTATTCTTTTTGTATTTTTTGTACATAATCAGTATTTAATATGTCTTACCTTTCAGTCAATTCACATAAAATAAATTAAGAGCACTTGTTCCTCTTCTAGAGAACGCAGGATTCAACCCTAAAATGCAGTGGTTATTTTCAAATATAGAGCTGCTATTTTTCAATCTTTTTATTTTGTACATTTAATCTGATGTTAAAATGGTAATGTGGAAACAAGAATCTGTTCACTGGAGTCAGAGTCTTAGGGACGCGAGAGTATGTAAAAGTAAACAAAGTAAGTGGGGAAAATATTGGGTAAAATGGGGCTGGAGTGATGGCTGAGTAGTTAAGTGTACCGCTTACTCTTCCAAATGTCCTGAGTTCAATTCCCAGCCACCACATGGTGGCTCATAACCATCTGTAATTTGATATGGAGCCCTCTTCTGGCTTGCAGGAATACATGCAAGCAGAGCACTCTATGCATAATAACAAATAAATAAGTCCTTAAAAATATTGGGTAAAGTTTTTTCATTAGCAAAGTATGAGGGTGAATGAGATGTCTATTGTAATTACCAAAAAATGATGAGTGTATGAAGAACAATTATGAAAATCTACCTTCATTTATTCATTTAATAGGAATAATAGTACACAGGAAATATAGGTGTGCAGTGGGAAAATATCTGTTATTAAATTTCCAGGTGGCGTGGTACCAAATGAGGCCTCCACTTTTCAGAGAAAAGAAGGTGGTCATAGAGGAGCATTGTGGATAATTTGAAAGTAGAGGCAAATAAATGTTTATTATTAGGCAATAGTTGTTATAGTTGTGTTTTCTAACCATCTATCAATCAAGAGACACATGCTATATTTTAAAATGCCCTTTTTTTCACCTGGGTCAGGGCAAATATTTATCCTCTAAACCACCTCCCATATCTCCCTGTCAAAATCTCATGGTGTTTGCTTCTAATAATTTCTACTAAGCTACCTCCCATTCATATTGTTAAATACTTGCCAATGTTCTCCATCTCGGCCAATTCCTCCAACCACACCAGCCGTGTGCTTTTTCTCCTCTTCACCTATGGCAGCAGCCTTCTTCCTAACCTCTCGCATCCCCTTCCCAATGTTCTCTTCTGGTCTCTCACTGCTTATTTTAATAAGGAAATTATACATTTTCCATGATATGTTCAATTTCTTTTACTCATTAGCATAATTTAGCTCATTTAGTATACTTGTCAAATACAAGTTCACTGTCATAGATGATTTCAGATATGAGTTTTAATAACTACAGCCAGAAGTGTGAAAGGACTATACTTTTCTGTTTTTAAATCCTATACACTCTTGGGTCTAATTTATTATGTATTGCAGTTTTAGGAGTTATTTCAAACAATAGGACTTCTATCTTGGCAGCAAGTGCCAATAATGTGCAGAAATTTTCTAGTGTGCAGACACAGAATATATGTTGGTTCAAAGCTTATCATCCACTTACAACACCCAAAAAAGATTAACTAAGAGAATTAGTGATGAAAAGATAATAAAAATATGCAGTACTGAGCATTTGTACTGTGGAAAAATGGCCATTTCTTCATCCTAAAATAGCCAGACATGAAAGAGTAAGTCAAAGTTACTTTTAAAAAATTATCTCCTCGCTGGGCTCTATGCTTATTAACAACCCCAGAACAAGATTAACACTTTAATGCAATGAAACACAGGTCTAGTGGGACCAGCCTGAATACACATCTCAATACAGAGAGAAATATTAATCCTTCATTCTATAGCATTAGAAGTATATTGCACCACTGAATGGGGCTTCATGAAAATAAGATCTGTTACATAGGAGGAAACGAATGGAACCCTGGGCAGTTTCCCTCATGTTCCTACTTTCATATACAGACTTTTGGTCCCCTACTTTTTCACACTCATATTTACCATAAGAACAACTGGTAATGTAATACTGTGATTTCAGTGTACACTTGGTCAAAATTTCACTACTCCATAAAGTCTTACACATCTATATCATAGTCAGTAGTCCTAAAATCCCCATAGCATTCAAAGCCAGAAGGAATCCGGACCTTGTGCTGCTATAATCAGACTTGCCCAATTCAAGACCTGATAATAAAACAATAGAAGCATACTGTGTGCATCAGCAAGATAATTTTGTGTGAGGGTAGTGTTTTCCATGGAAAATTTAGTTGGTCTTAAACAAGGTATACCTCTGGCCCTGTGTTGTGCCAAACACACAAGTTAGCTGCCTAGCATAAGTCTTCCGAGTTTTAATATCTACCTTTGTCAATTTTAACCAGAGGATGTTCTAAAACCTTCACAGGGTGCAATGGTCTGATGTTTGAAGTTTTTATAGGATTCTCATTTCCATGGACCTGGGATACAGTTCTTGTGGAATTGGCAGCATATCAATGCTCAGCACTTTACATATATAAAGATGAATAGAACTACATATTTAGCCAGAAGAGAGGCCACATCCACAGATTATAAAAAGAGGCAGTTCCTCAGTCCTGTCAATATGCAGTCATAAAATCCTAACATGAAAATTGCTGAAAGAACTTCTGCTGACATCTCTAACTCAGGCTCAAGATTTACCCACAATTTAATCAGTCTTCCTTCCTGATACTGATGCTCGATAAATGATGTAGAACAGCTACCAGTGTCCAGTAAAACACCTGCTTCATCAACAAATGCCTACTCTAATCAAGGGCTTAAAACTTTATTGAAAATTGGTACCTAGTGGAAAATCCATCCTGTTGAGGATACACCTGAGAACTTGAATTTCTCAAACTAATGATAAAATTCTCAGGGTCAAAGAAATCCTCCATGAAACATTAAACAGTTTACCTAGAGCCCCAGCTTGTTTCATCAACTATCATATCATGGGAGGTAGTTCCAGAGTCAGGCTACCTTCTGAGGCATTAATTATAGCTTACAAATCAACATTTCATCATCTATGACTATGTTTTAGGAGCAGTTTTTATCTGTATTTGGATTGAACAAATATCTCATATGAACTTAGGTCATTTGAGTTACCTTACAGAATATGAACTATTTGTACACACATAGTAATATTAACTCATCTGTTTTAATCACATTTTTACCCTGATTTACTAAATTTACAAAATTTAGTAAATTAGATCATTTAAAGTAAATACAACTTGTTAATTTATAATTTTGATGAATCACCCATTAATGAACCCATTCATAAATTATTTGACATATTTAAATGAAAATATCTCAGTAGTTTTACATAGAGACATTAAGATAACATTTTAGAAGTAATTTTTGGTTTATATTTTTTTCAATTGAATCCCTAGAGTAAATATCCATTGTGTCCCAATTACATAGGATCACACTTAGCAATGTTAAGAGGCAGGAATATTATGTAAAACTAGGGATGAGGCTTATTTGCCTCATTATGTTAGCTACAGATTTTTAAAGGGAGCAATATTTTAGATCAAACTCCTATAAAGGAGAATGTGATGATGGAAAATACTTCACATAATCTATTAGCATAAACATATGGACCAGAGAAAGATTTGCCATGTTAAAGCCTTAATCCCATCTTCCCACAATGGATCCAAATGGCAGTGATTTTTTCCACAAAACACATCCACTCAGGTCTTACTATACTCAGTGTTTCCTCTGCTCCCCAGATATTCTCTTCCTAATGATTATCTTGTAATTTTTCGACAGGGATCAAATTTGTTTTGTGTGTGTGTGTGTGTTTGTGAAACACTATTGTTGGCATTATGAAATGTCGAAATAATGATATGAACAACAACATTACAGCATGTAGTGAATATTACTTACCGCAATGCAGAATTAATAGAACATAGGTGTAATGTATTTATTAATATTCATGACAAATAAGGGATTAGCTCCAGATTTAAAAATATCTCTAATATATAATCCATAAAAAGCACAAAGACTAACAACAAAATAATCTTCACATAGAATATATCTTAAACATGCCAGTATTCTACCATAGTAAACTATATAGAACATTATGCAACAGGCTTGTCTTAGCATAGATATTAGTACTATTATCCTGGCTTACATATTTACATTTTAAAATACTATTTATTTATTCAGTTTTGACATGAATTCTATAGCACAACTAATCAATGGCATCAGATTAAAACATCATGAAACATTCTATTTTATTTTATTTTCTAAATAATTGTGTAATAAAAATTTAAGGAGTATTTTTTGTTAAAACTTTTCCAACTCCTACCAAGTATTAGAATTCCTGGTATGGGTTCTGTAAGAATAGCTAAGATTCAACATTATTCAAACATTTACAAGCATTTTTCTCTTTTAAAAGCCATGTTTCTCAAATGAACTCTGGGATAGTAATTACCTATCAAGTTAGACACTTATAGGAAATCTCTTTGTGCTCTAAAGTTTTATCTTGTACTAAAGTAGTGTGTCTCCAATTTGCATTATCTGTTTTTTTGAAGATATGTTTTCTGGGTAAAGGACATTCCATTCTTTACATTAATAAGGTATGTCTTGGGTTTGTATTCTGTGGTGGGCTTGAAGAGTTTAGGACTTCCAAATGTATTTCCTGTATTAAACTTATAAGGTTGCTTTCTAGTATGGATTTTTTGATGAACTTGGAGGGTTGAAGGCAAGGTAAGTCACTTGCCACAGTCTTTATATTTGTAATGTTTATTTTCAGTGTGGTTTCTGTAGTGAACTTGACGACTTTTGGAGTTGGTAAAGGATTTTCCACACTCATTATATTTGTAAAGTTTTTCTCAGTTATGAATTCTTTGATGAAAATGGAAAGGGAAGGATGAAGTAAAGAATTTCCCACATTCACTACATTTGTAAGTATTGTCCCCAATATGAATTCAGTGGTAAGCTTGAAATTATGAGTACTATGTAAATGATTTACCACACTTATTATATTTATATGATTTGTCTCAACTATGAGTTGTTTGATGACTTTGCAGAGATGAATACTGGGTAAAGGTTTTCCCACACTCATTACTGTTGTACGATTTTTCTTGAGTATGGCTTCTTTGATGAGTTTTAAGATTTGAGGACATTGTAAATGATTTCTCACACTTACTACACTTATATGGTTTGTCTCCAGTATGAATTCTTTGATGAACTTGAAGATTTGAGTACTGGGTAAAAGATTTCCCACACTCATTACATTTGTAAGGTTTATCTCCAGTATGGGTTCTTTGATGACGTTGGAGAGCTGAAGATTGAGTAAAGGATTTCCCACACTCACTACATTTGTAAGGTTTATCTCCAGTATGGATTCTTTGATGACATTGGAGAGCTGAAGATTGAGTAAAGGATTTCCCACACTCACTACATTTGTAAGGTTTATCTCCAGTATGGATTCTTTGATGACGATGGAGAGCTGAAGACTGAGTAAAGGATTTCCCGCACTCATTACACTTGTAAGGATAATCTCCAGTATGGATTCTTTGATGACATTGGAGAGTTGAAGAGTGAGTAAAGGATTTCCCACACTCATTACATTTGTAAGGTTTATCTCCAGTATGGATTCTTTGATGACGTTGGAGAGCTGAAGAGTGAGTAAAGGATTTCCCACACTCATTACATTTGTAAGGTTTATCTCCAGTATGGATTCTTTGATGACCTTGGAGAGTGGATGACTCAGTAAAGGATTTCCCGCACTCATTACACTTGTAAGGTTTATCACCAGTATGGATTCTTTGATGAACTTGGAGAGCTGAAGAGTGAGTAAAGGATTTGCCACACTCATTACATTTGTAAGGTTTATCTCCAGTATGGGTTCTTTGATGACGTTGGAGAGCTGAAGATTGAGTAAAGGATTTCCCACACTCACTACATTTGTAAGGTTTATCTCCAGTATGGATTCTTTGATGACCTTGAAGAGTTGATATCTGAGTAAAGGATTTCCCACACTCATTACACTTGTAAGGTTTATCACCAGTATGGATTCTTTGATGAACTTGGAGATTTGAGTACCGGGAAAAGTATTTCCCACACTCATTACATATGTAAAGTTTATCTCTGGAGTGGATGCTGTAGTGTACATGAAGACTTGAGGAGTTGGTAGAGGATGTCCTAGACTCAATACATTTTTTAGGATATTCTTGAGAATGAATACTTTGTTGATCCTGGAGAGCAAAGAATGAGGTAAATGATTCCCAACATTCATTACATTTTTTACACTTTGCCCAGAATTAATGCTGTGCTGAGCTTGATGTTTTGAGTACTGTGTAAATGATGTGTTCCTCTTAGTATATTTATAAGTGTTATCTCCACTGAGGATTCTTTGATGAACTTGAAGTTTTGAGGGCTTGGTAAGTGATTTTCCACACAGATTACATTTATAAAATTTGCATCCCATATCTATTTTGTGTTGACCTTTAGGTTCACTACTTAATATTTCCCTATTTCTGTGCAGAATAGAATTGTACTTCAAAATTTGTTGTGAACCTTTTACCTGTGGCGCCTCCAATTGTGAAATCATGAGTGGTAAAGACTGAGTGCTCCCAGAGGAAGCCAGAGCTTCTTGATCTTTTGTTTCAGAAATGACACACATGTATTTTTCACACCGATAGTTTCCATAATGACATGTTTTATGAACTTCACTGTCACATGAATATTCCCAGAACTTCTTTCTATTCATCTCTGAAAGGCCATTACAACCAAATAATCTTGGTATTTCGTTCAGGAGAGAATCTTGTGTACGGTCATTTGGGAATTGCTTCTTGGTATGGTAAGAAGACAAAACTGAAACAAATGAAATGAAATCACTATATAATATTTCAAATGCATATTAATGTAATATAGATATATAATATATAAAATGACATCAAACTGGGGATCATAGCAAAATGGTACAACACTGAATTGCAGCAATTTTTCTAAGAAAACAAATATCCTGATCATAATGGATGTTAGAAGATATCCCATGAAACCATCATATATTTTGTTATATATATTAGTGTCTTCATTACATATTCATTGGAACAAGAAGAACACTATGATGGGCAGACCTGGGCCCGGGGGTTCTGCTCGATCTGTGGCACCAATTAAGGACAACACGTGCAGTCATCATCAAACCCCTACCCAGACCTAGCCGAGGGACAGAATATTCTGCACAGTTAAGTGGAGATTGGGGACTGACATTATCACAAACTCTGGTGCCCCTTATTTGTCCATGTCCCCTATATTGGGTGCCCTGATAGCACTCAGAGGACAGATAGTAGACTACCAAGAAGAAACTTGATAACGTAGCATCATACTCAAGGGGAGGAGTTCCCCATCAGTCATAGTCATAGCAAAAGGGAATGTGGTAAAAGAGGGTTGGAGGGAGGAAGGGGAGGATGCACGGGATGGGATAGCAATTAAGATGTAATATGAATGATTTTATTTTTCAGTAAAAAGCAAACAATGCAAACAAGTATTAATTGGAACAAATAATATCAAACAAAATTGTTGTAACTATCACACATGAATAGAAACCTACTCTTCACTGTGACATTCAATTAACAATATAAACACCAATCATTATCCTAAACACACTTACAAATTAATGACAGAAATGAGCAACTACAGCATTATTTCAGTTTTTCATCCAAATGCAAGATTTATCAATGATTTTAAAATCAAAGAGAATATTAATAAGAACACAAGAGAAAACATGATAAAAATTTAAGTGTATCATGTAAAATCCATGCCCAGTACATGAATATAAAGGGTTTCAAAATTTTCTCAAACATTAAGGAATATTTACTAAGACCAGTAATTTTCTTAGAAACCAAAAAATTCTTAACAAGTTAAACATGTTTATGTCCCTAAAATCAAATTTGAATCCACAGTATATATATATATATATTTTTTTTAAATTAAAATATGAAATTCCAGACCTGATATTTGAACAGTCAAACATAACTTAAAATAAATTTCTATTGAAGTGAAAATTCATTACATTTCCCATCCCTTCTTTCTCTCCAGCATCACTCAGGTAACATTCTATGGTCCCTACACTCATTATCATGTAAAAAACATGTTTTACTCTAGAATTTGCTTCTATTTCTTCATGTTTGGGTTGTGTGTGTGTGTGTGTGTGTGTGTGTGTGTGTGTGTGTGTGTGTGTACTTACAAGTACATAAAAAGTCCTCTGTATGTGTTCTTCTTTTTTATCATTGTATATTGTTTCACATATGAATACTATTCATTCAAGAATCCATATTGCAAATGAAATGTAATATAATGGGAGAAATGGGGAACAGTTTCTCAACTGGAAGTGAACAAAAGATAAATATAAAAGAAGAAATATTTTTGACAAATATTTAAAAGGTAGCACTAAAAGATCTTGCTACTGGTCATGCATGGTGTGTGAGTAGCAGGGATGGAGAAAGAGGGGATCAAGTGAGTAGTCAAGTTGTGGACTCTGAAACAGCATTGCCTGTATTTCCTGGATAAGAGGAGGCATCCTAGGAGCTATGGACACATCAACCAAGCCCCATATGGCTGATACCCAGGTTCAAGAGGCACGCTGTCCCAGGTTTAGTCACTCAGTAGCTTCTATCCTACCCAAACCTAGGTTACAGAAACACATGGCTGCAACTACTGACTTCTGCAAAAATAATTTCTGGGAAACAGGGACATGTTTTGATCCTCTGGCCTGCAGTTCTACTTTTCTAAATGTTAATATCTGCTGGACAATATGAGTAGACAGGCTATCATTCCAAAATGGAGGCCTCCAGCAGGCATAGAGTCTGAGAATCAGGAGCTCAGTGAGTGCAGAACATGTATTTGGCTGCTCACTGGAGCCTAACCAAAAATGGAAGCAATGTCTCATGTTCCCTAGTGAAACAATGGTATCCAAGTTGCAAGAAGAAACAGTTCTATGCTCTGACCTTCTGAATACTCCTGGAATTCTGAGAAACCGACCAACCTATTTTTCACAGTACTAATAGTTGTCTTGAAGAGAATTGACAGATCTGAGAACCACACATGTCAGACCCTTATCCCAATCACCTGACTGTAGGTCCAACTGGGACACAGCCTGATGTGAAATATTACAGGCTATTGGAGGAGATCCAGATCCCAGCATACGACCAATGGCTCTTCCTGCATGCACTAGAGGCCCAAAGATATCCAGGAACAACCAGTCAAAGCAAGGAACACCCAGATGGCTAAAGAGCAGCAAAACCTATGGCAATATGGCACCAACACATTCCAACTACCCTAATAAAACATGCCCTGGACATATAAACACAACTGAAACTCAGGAAAATGGTCTTAAATCTATGTTTATGAATATGATAGAGTCAATTCGAAAAGTTATAATTAAACTTATACAAGAAATATTGGAAAATATGATAAAACAGGATAAGGACAGTAATAAAATGGTTCAAGACCTGAAAAGGAAAATAGACTAAATTAAGTAAACACAAACTGATGAAAGAACTGGAGTTGGGAAACTTAAAAAGAATCAGAAAATGCAGAGGTAAGCATCACCAACAATATATGAGTGATGGAGGAAATAATCTCAGGCACAGAAGACACAATTGAAGAAATAGATACATATGCCAAATAAAATATTAAATTTAAAAAAGTTCCTTACACAAAACATCCAACATATCAAGCACACAATGAAAGGACAAAACCTCATATAAATATGATAGAAATAGACAGAAGATGACAAGCTCCAAGACCAGAAAATATTTTTAACAAAATTGAAAAAGAAAAAGAAATTTTCTCCAAACTAAACAGAGAGATACTTTTTAACATACAAAAGCTTACAACGCAAAAAAATATAATCGAACACAAAAGAAATTTCTTTTGACATATATTAGTCTTATCCTGCTTTGAGAAGAAAGAGGTCCAAATTGTCAACCAAGTTGAGAACCCATTTGTAGTACTAGATATATGGAGAGAGGAAAATAAGGAAAGAATATATATATATATATATATATATATATATATATATATATATATATATATATATGGATATATTAATGATATGTTATGCCAAAACTTCGGGAGAATTTTTTAGCACAAACACAATTTCATGTTTAAATCCATTTTAGCTTCTGTTCTTTTCTCCTCTCTCTCTCTTTCTCTCTGTGTGTGTAATATATATATATATATATATATATATATATATATATATATATATATATATATAGAGAGAGAGAGAGAGATCATGAAATCGAGTTAAAGAGGAAAGACCTGGTAGTTTGACTGATGTGAATGAGAGAAAGAATAAGTGCAAAATATACAATATAAAATTCTTTTATGGGAATAAGTAATGGAAACCTCCAAATAATTTATCATTCATGTACAACAAAAATATTTTCAGTAATTAGGCACAAATCAATCTACAAGTTTGTCAAATGTCTATACTATAATGTATTTCAGATCAGCACTATTAAGGTAAATAAATTAAATATCATATAAGATCCATGCTGTACTATACATTTTGTACATTGTTCTAAAAGAAATTCTTAGGCGTACTTTCTGCTGATGCTGTTTGCTAAATACTCTTCAGGTCTAGATTGCTCCTTGGTTTAGAGTCATCACAAGCTGTGTCATTTTATTTCATCCTACCTGGTTCTTTTTCTTCAATCTCCTCTTTATCATCAATCCAGGGTTTTTTGGTTTGTCCAAGACATGTTAATACCTCTGCTTTTGAAACAGAAATGCCTGTGAATTCAAAAAGAAATACAGACACACCATTCTATGTAGCTGTGTACTAGCACAGGATTGTACCAAATAGAGAAGAAAGTATACATGAATGACTTACTAGTTCTCAGTTCCTTCCAAGACGTTTTAGACTCTTCATAACTCAATAGATTTTCAAATTCTGTATTTAATTTTCTTAAGTAAACTTAAGTAAAATTATAGTAAAAGCATAACTTTGGGATTCAAAATGGATTCACATATAAATGCTACTGGCTACCAGCACAAAAGTTATGAAACATTTAATTATTATTCTGTTAAATGTAAAAACAAGGTAAAGGGATGTAAGAAGTTATCTATAGATAAGACAGTAATCAATACCTATAAAAACTTGTGAGATAAACTAAGTGATAATCTAAGCAGTGGAATTAAAGTCAAAATATTAGCTAGTAGAAGCTTTAGACATCCCTAAGGCGAAGTAGCAAGCATGGAATAAAAATATTCTCACCCACAGAAACCAGGTTGTTGTAGTTCTCCAGCATGACATCTCTGTACAAAGCCCTCTGAGCAGAGTCCAGACATTCCCACTCCTCCTTGGAAAAGTTTATAGCCACATCCTTGAAAGTCACTAGACCCTGAAAATAAAATTAGCAGTATCCCCTCATGGCCATTGTATAAATTCTATGTTTGACACAAGGAAAGATTAGTTAACTAAAGAACTTGTTCTGTTATAAAAAAAACTAATATGCATTTAAAAACTAAATTATATTCTGAGAAAAAGACTTTTCTGACTTCTCTGCAATGAGGCAATAGGCTAGCAGCACTGACCTTGTGTGTGGGGACCTTTTTGGGGGATCAAATGACATGATCACCACACCATGAGGGGTGCTATTAAAGTTGCAATCAGTAGGAAGGATGAGAACTACCAAAAGAGGCCCTCAGATGAAATATTCATAATATATTGGCTTCTATTCACCGTTAAATAATGACCCTTTCAATCTCTGCAAATATAGAATGCCTATATTTATCTTTGATATGAGAAAATTTATAATTTTTACAGATTTCATTTTTATTTTGTAGAAGTTGTTCTAAAAAAAAAAAGACTTGCAAATAAGCTGCCTTAAGCAAACAGGTGACAAAAGTTTTTAAGAGATAATAATGAGAATCAAATGATAAAAGTACTTCTGAAAATTAGTCAGCATCGTGAAGGTTCAGAAGTTCTGATAATGAAGCATTTTTGTACAGACAATCAACTTGTCCCACACACACGCACACACATTCATTTACCTGTGAAGAAGACATCTCTTCTTTCCTCTTGAGAATGGAATGTCCCAGGAAATTTTACATTGACATTTCACCTTCTAGATTCCACTCTCTGTTTAAATGCAGAAGATTTTCCGTGTCCCTGGTGAAATGGAAGAGTGTAAATCAGGAATCAAAACTGACCAATATCCCTGCTTCTTGCCAGTGAAGTTATACAGAAACTATGACCTCCTACAGCTGAAAAAACAAAAGATTTTCCTTTCCTGAATTTAGGTGTTCTGTTTTCTTAGCATATTATGTTTTTCTCTACAAACCCAATTGAGTTGCTGCAGTAACTGGCTATATACCTAACAGAGGCAGATTGGAATTTTAAAGGAAGGATAAACACAGCTGTCAGTTAAAATTCCTCTTCACCATTTCCTCTCTTTTTCTTTGTCAGAGATAGCTCATTAAAACAAAATTGGCATGTATGTTTGCAATCATGGCCAGAATCTGTGAAGTAACCCCCACCTGAAAGCATTTCTTGTCCTGGGTAAGCAATGTAGTTGCCTAGATCCAAGAAGAAACAAGCCAATCACTGCCTAATTCACTATTGTCTCCACTGAGATATTACTTTTGGCTTCCATGTCCCCGTCTAAAAATACCATGATTTTGTTGCTTTGAAGAAAGCCCCATGGTTATATTATCTCACAATTTCTCTTTTATACTGACATTGCTTTTTTGTTTCATTGGCAAAACACTAACTGCTGATACCTATATAAGTTACCTCTGCACCATTTCTATTACATTTGGCTGTTACTGAAGGCAGCTTGTCTTTATGCTCTTGTAATATGTTCCTTCTTGATACTTTTATGCTAAACTGAGGTTTCAAATACAATTATATCCTAGGCAACTTTACAAACCAAAATTGTATCATTCAATTTCTAAAAAGAAAACGGTGAATAACAAAGAGAGAATCATTTTAACATATTGCAAATTTTACACTTACTCTTCCTCATTAGTCTCCAATGGAACAACTAATAAGAACTCCAATAGTGCCTCTACGTTTGGTGGGAAGTTTTCTTACATTTCCTCTTTTTCTCTTTCATTCTGGCCATAAAATTACATATAAAGTCCTTTTTCCTTGGATGTAAGGATTCATAAATTACAACAAATTCCGTCTAACTCACAGAAAATTTTCAAACTGTATTATATATGGTTAAATTAATACCACCTACATAGAAATTTGCCTTGTTTTAGGAAAAAACATACTGCATCTAAGATTATCTAGACTTATTGCATAATAAATGCAATTAGAAATATACTGTAAAACAGGCTTAAAGTTATAGAATAATATTATATATTATTTCTTATGGATATAAGATTTGTTAGGGAGCCATTGTGAAAGAGAAAATCATGGGTTTAATAATTGGGTGGCATCTTTGTATGCAGTTGCCTCCAATATACTCACCATTGAGGCTGAGTGTGGTGACACATTCTTTAATTCTGGCTCTTGGGAGGCAGAGGAAGGAAGATGTCCACGATTTTGAGACAAGACAAATCTAGAAAGCAAGCTCCAGGCTGTTGATGTACCTTTTATTCTTCCTAACTTAGTTAACACAGTAAATTATTAAGCCACTAGTTTTCTTTAAACAGCTAGTTCCCAAAGGACTGCACAGATAGTAAGGTTTCTTTTCAATCTGCAAGCACTAGGCTGGGCAGAATCTGAGCAACTCTAATCTTAATAACCTTAAAACCAAAACATGAACCAATAACTTGCGAGTGTCATGGCTCTCGGGTAGATTATTTTCCCTCAGGCTCTTTTTTGCCACCATCTTCCTCATGCTTATCACCAGAAATCCCTCCCTTCCATTTTCTGTCCTTCTGCCCAGTTTAATGGCCAAACAGCATTTTACTGGCAGCTATAATACCCACTCAAGGCATTCTTCTACACCAGGATAAATAGAAAGATCCTGTAACAAAACAAACACCACACACACACACACACACACACATAAACACACACACACACACACACTACTCCTTATTTCATGAATATATTATGGACACAGCAGGCATTATGTTCTCCAATAACTGAAAAGAATTAAGAATTTTCTCCATTGCTAAGAGCCAGGGAGAAGGACTGTAGCTCCTCTGGATGAAAGGATTCATCTCCATGTTGGATATTGTGTTTTTTAATTTATTCAGATTACAACTCAGTTTTTATCCCAACACTTTTATATTCCCATTCCTCCCACCCTCCCGTTTTCACCCTATTCCCCTCCTATAGGTCTAAGATCGAAGGCGACCTCCTTCTTCACTATATGGTCATAGGTTATCAAGTCTCATCTTGGTAGCCTGACTATTCTTTCTTTGAGTGTTTTCATGCCTCCCCACCATGGGGATGTGGTCAAATATGGAACAGCAGAGTTCATATCAGAGTCAGTCCCCACTTTCCACATAACTGTGGAGCATGTCTTGTCCATAGGGTAGATCAGAGTAGGGGTTTGATGTTTAATACTTGTTTTGTCCTTAGTAAAGCAATAGTTTGAGCAGACCCCTGCCCCTGGGCCGCGATCCACTCATTGCGATGTTCTTCTTGTAGGTTTCTAAGACACACTGGGTCTTTCTATTTCCCCTTCTCCTATATATCTCTTACCTTAAGTCTCAGAAGGATGTTGTCATATCTATCCCAATCTATTCGTAAGTGAAGTCTTCTGTCGGACATGATATTTGGGGTACTGCCCAATTATCAGTGAGCATATACCATGTGAGTCTTCTGCTTCTGTATTAACTCATTATGACCATTTCTAGTCCCATCCAATTGTACACAAATTTCAGGATTTCATTGTTTATAATAGCTGAGTAGTATTCCATAGTGTAAATGTACCACAGTTTCTTTATCTGTTCTTCAACTGAGAGATGTTTAGACTTTTTACAGGTTCTGGCTATTAAGAGTAAGGCTGTTATGAACTTGGTTGAACATATATCCTTGTTGTTTGATTAACCATGTTTTGGGAATATGCCATTGAGTTGAACAGCTGGGTCTTGAGGAATGTGTATGTCTCTTTGTGTCTCTTTCTCTTCTTGATGCTGCCTCCATCTAGTTCTCTGTTTCCCCATTACTCTTTCTTCTCTCTCTCTGTCTCTGTCTTTGTTCTCTCTCATCTACCTTCCCAACCCACAGAGACATGAGACAACACTACCTATTGTTTTAGCTGTTTGCTCTGTGGTGTTATAATATGTAGTCTGGACTGGCTAAAACAGATGCTAAACCAACATGGCCTGAACATTTACTTTATTATATGAGTTCAGGCACTCCGTGAAGACCTCCTGTGTGATTTGAATAGTGTAGAACCAAAAGGGATTCCCCTGCTGTGTCCTCCATCTCTGTGAAAATCACTGGCTCATAACCTCCTAGTGCTGTGATGGAGGGAGTATCCGAATGAACTGAAACTAAGGGCCCTGATTCAAAGCCCCATGTGTGTAATTGAATTTCAAATTCCCAAAAGGAGCCAGGAAAATTATTAGTGCAGTTTTAGGAATGAGCTGAACACTCATGCACCTGCCAAATCTTGTTACTATCAAATGTGGATTTACTGAAGCTAAGGTGTTCCACAGACGACCTATCAGCTGGCTACCCAGGTCGTTACTCCAATTAAGCATCCTCAACGCATAAGGGCTGTGAAATGCTGAGGCTAGCACAGGACCAGCTGTGCCTTTCCTATGCAGTGAATGCACATTAGGATATAGTGAGTGTCCAGCCCTGGCCTATGCTTTTACTGCACCATAGGGTGGAATGAGTGGCCAGATCTGGCCTTTATCTGTAGAATGACTCCCTAAAGCACTCTATCAATAAAACAGTGAGCAAGGAGGTGGGAAAGAAGACATGGAAACTGCTCACTTGCTAATTGTTTCCCAGACGCTGAGCAAGATAAGGCTTTCAAACTAGGTGCAGCAGAAGTAGAGCCAGATCTACCAGTAGTTAACAAAGAGACATAAATGCACTGGTTAATGAATAATGCCACCATAAGACAGCTGTAGACATTCTTCCTTGACGCAAAGAAGCTATGGAGCTGCCCTAGTCTCCTGGGCAAAAGGACAAGGTCTAGCTCTACCTGTCGCTAACTACTGGGAACAGGAATCCAGATTCTCTTAGGCAGAATCTGAAATAGCATGTTGGAAGGGAACTGGGAAAGTTGGACTGGAACTCTATGTAGTCCATGTGGGCTAAGCCTGATGGCTCACAAACACCAATAATGGTGCCCTCTTCAGGCCTTCAGGCATTTGTGCAGCAGAATAATGATGGTTTCTGCCTGCTCCCTCACAAGCCTCCCAGGCCATCACTAATATCCTTATCTTTTGCTCTATTCAGAAGAACATACTCATCACCCCCACTCTTCCTCTTAGCAGGAAATCCACAGGCAGTTGGGGAAGTAGGCACAGGGACTCAGGAGTCTGATTTTACTGGGGATTGCTTGTCCCAGCTGGCTGCTACTATTCTAAGAAGATCCCCCTCTTGGAGCCTCCCTGTAACTGACCCTCTCCAGGACACACCTCCTCCACAGCTGTTATGTAGCCCTAAAATTTTTAAGTTTCCATTCTCAAGAAAGGCACAGAAAAGCACTAAACTAAACAGCCGATCGAGGACCACCCTTAAACCATAGAATCTCAATGGCATGATCTTCCCTAGTACCACCAGAAAAGGAAATATGGGGAATTGAAATAGCCTTGGGAATAGACCAGCTGCTTTTAGAAATCAAGTCCCTCCAATCTTTTCACAGCTGAGTAGACCTTTTGAGGTCACTTTGAAGGAAATACCAACATGAAAATAGTATTGAATGCAAAACTGGCAGGAGATTGGTCATGCTTTGGACTCTGTTTTCCTTTTTTTGACAGCACAGATTTTTGCTGTCTCATTCATAGACAGTGTGTTGCATGAATGCTGGTATTGCCCACCTTCTGCTGCTTAAGCAAACATATTCAAAGTGTTGTCTCTCTTGTTCAGTTGTCTTCTCTGGGGAAGTCCAGCAACTTTCCTCACATTTGCATCTTCTCAGAAGGAGCTGTGGTCAGCTCTCTTTGTGAAGGAGTGTTATAAAATGAAAGAGTTCCTTACTCATACCCAGTCACCAGAACAGCTAGGACTATCCTTTCATTTCTGAAAACTCTCCAGAACCTTCCTCAGGACATGGATATAAGCCCAGACACTTGAGGAACTTGCCTTTGACTTCATTTTAAATACAATAAGTCTAGGACTTCCAGCTTCATCACACTACCTGGTCTTTGCCCAGACCCTGTGCACCTTTTTCTTCTGTCTAAAAAATATCTTAGGAATTACCATGGGGATGTTAAATAAACCATCTCTTTAGTGTATGTGGTTAAATCAAAATACACAAATAAATATATCTAAACATCACTAATGGAAGGGATAGGCCTTTACTGTAAGTAAATTTTCCATCCCTCCCTTTCTCTCTCTATTTTGGTTTATCGAGATTGGGTTTCTCTTTTTAGTGCTAACTGTCCTGGAACTCACTGTGTCGACTAGTCTGTCCTCAAGTTCATAAAGGTCTGCTTGTATCTGCCTCACAAGTGCTGGGATTAAAGACATATTTCAACACTGACCAACACAGAGAGGGGTTAAGGTGGGAATAAGGATGGATTAGGGTGGGGAGAAAGAGGACACCAGGAGGATAAAGGGCGTGGATAGGGGGTATAGTAGGAGGGGAGGAGGCAAGGAGAAGGAGGGAATAAGGTGAGGATCCTGTGGAGAAAAGGCGGGCACAGGGAGGGGATAAGGTGGGGAGAGGGCAGAGAGAAGATGGGGAGAAGGCAGACACAGGGAGGGTATAGGGCAGAGAGATGTCGGGGAGAGGGCAGGCACAATGAGGGGATAGGGTGGGGATTGGGGGGTATAGGGGAAGGAGGGGAGTAGGTGTGGAGAAGAAGGGTGTAAGGCAGGTATAGGATGGAGAAAAGGGGAGCAGGGGGAGGGGATAGTGCAGGGAGAGGGCAGAGAGAAGGAGGGCAGAGGGAGGGGTAGGAAGTGGAGAAGGCGGGGCGAAGGTGGGAAGAAGGCATTCACTGGGAGGGGTAAAGGTGGGGATATGGCAAGGAAAAGGCGGGCAGAGCAAGAGGATAGGCCGGGCAGGGGGGGGGGAATAAGTCTGGGAGAAGTCAGAGAGAAGGAGGGTATAGGGCGGGCAGAGGGTGGGGAGAACGAATGTATAAGGCAGATAAGACAGGAATAGATCACAGAGAAGGCGGGGATAGGGCAGGCAGAGGGAGGGGAGAGGGAAAGGAGAAGGTGGGGACAAGGTCAGGATATGGCAGAGAAAAGGATGGCAGAGTGAGATGATATTGTGGGCAGATAGAGGGAATAGTACAGGCAGAAGCAGGGGATAGGGCAGAGAAAGGGAATAGTGCGGGGAGAAGGTGGAGAGAAGGAAGGTATAGAGCAGACAGAGGGTGTGGAGAAGGAATGTATAGGGCAGGGATAGGGCGGAGATAGTGTGCAGAGAAGTTTGGGATAGAGCGGGCAGAGAGCAGGGATAGGGCAGAGAGAAGGAGGGTATAAGGTGGGAATAGGGTGGAGAGAAGGAGGGGAGAGTAGGCACAGGGAGGGGATAGGGCAGGGATAGGGGTATAGGAGGAGTGGGGTATGTGGGGAGAAGGAGGGTATAAGGCAGGGATAGGGCCTATCATGACAGACTGCCTTTCTAAGACAAGCTAGCTGACTAAGGACAGGTGGCACAAACTCACTTAATCCCAGCACCCTGTAGTCAGATGCCAAAGGGTCTCTGACTTTAAGGGAAGCCTGCTCTACAATGTGAATTCCAAGGCTAGCCAGGATTATACAGTGAAACTCTGTCTCAGTCCACCCCCACCCCTCAAAAAGACAAATTCACAGCCTTAAACAATACACACAAGCCTCAGGCAAGCTGCACTTTGACCCCAGGAGTGTTCTGCCAAAGCACAGCTCTGGTTCCTAAGGTTCCTGTCCACCAAACAATGGCTGACCCAACAGCTTGTTTCAGAAATCCCAGTGAACACTTGCAGTCACCTCTCCTCATTGTAAATCATGGCACAAGAGCTGTAAAACTAGTTACCAAGAACCCAAGAGTCCTTGAAACTGAGGCCTATCTGGCAGGTGCACTACTAATAAATGCTGTCTGCTGCTACTGCAATCAATGTTGATGGATGGGACATGTGGATTACAATAGCTGCCAAATACCAGGCTTCTGTTGGTTAAAACCTAGAGAAATAGCCTCCAATCTGAGAATGGAGAGCTGTTGGCTTTTATAGCTGAAGCAATAGGCCTCTAGTTCTTAGGCCCAGGAGGTGAGAATTTCTAGGTCTGCCAGTCTAGCCTGTAGGCTATAGGCATTTGGGCCCAGAGTGCATCTTCTTGCTACCCATAATTTCTAATTGAGTAGAAGGATCAAGGCAGCTCGTGAGGAAATGGGACTCAGGCCACTGTCTCTTCCAGCATCTTCAACTAGCATCCAAGTCTAGAGCTGTGGTCTCAACATAACAGAGATGAGGAGAAAAAGGACAGTACATAAAAACACCTGCATTTCCCATGGTGTATTTGAGTATGAGGTGGGCTCTGTCTTTAGAGATTATGAACTAGAAATACGACACTTAGGGGGTCACTGAGCTCTGATCTATGATGGACCAGAGACTCATCTTGGGACACTGGCTTTTTTGGACCTGTTTCTAGCCATTGATGATGTCTCTGGGCCTATTTGTCTCTGGTTATTACACTTATCCAGAAACCACTATGAATATGTCTGTCCCACTCTGTTTGGCAGATTGTGGCACCATGTGTGGATGACTGGGTTTGACTAGTACCCTTGAGACACGCATGCAGCTCACAGAGTTCTGTGTAGATTGAAAGCATAAGAGGTATATACAGATGAAATATCTAATGTATGAAGGAGCCAGAAAATTACAAGAACAATGTGTTGTTCTGACCGCAGCTATGGGTGTGTGGTGGAAAGGTGTCTAGCTCATGACCAGCTGAGGTCACCAGAGGGTGATCATGTCATGAATAAGAGGTAGACTGCCTTAGAATCCCAAGGTGAGTAGTAACACAGGCAGATGAATCCTTCCATACAGAGAAGATCCATTCCTTCTCCCTTAGAGATAGCGAAGAGTTCAGAATGCTTTTCAGTTTGGGACTCTATAGTGTCTGACATGGCCCAAAATTATTCATGAGGACAACATGCTATGTGTGCACCTATGTGTGCTTTTGAGCATAGGTACCTGTGCGTGTGTGTTTGTGTGTCTGTTGTTTGCTTGTTTTTACAGGATCATGCTATGCAATCGCAATATTTTAGAATGGGACATGGAAACCAAAAGTAATATCTCAGTGGAGACAATGGTGAAGCAGAAAATGATTTGTGTGTTTTTTCTTGGCTCCTAGCAACTAGATTGCTTACCCAGGATAAGAAATACTTTCAGGTGGGGATTGCCTTCCACATTCTGGCAACGATTACAAATACAGGTGTCAATGAACTATGTTTGGCAAAAGAAAATAGAAAATAGTGAAATCATTTAACAGATAGCTGTGTTCTTCCTTCATTTAAAATGCCAATTTGACTCTGTTAGGTATATAGCAAGTCACTGCAGCCAAACTAGTGTGTCTGTAGAGAAATATATAATCTGCTTGGAAGATAGAGCACTTAAATTCTAGAAAGAATCCTCTTTGTTTTTTCTGACTGTAAGAGTTTATGGTTTTTAGGCTGGGTGTGGTGGCGCATGCCTTTAATCCCAGCACTATGGAGGCAGAGGCCGTCGGATCGCTGTGAGTTCGAGGTCAGCCTGGTCTACAAAGCGAATCCAGAACAGCCAAAGATACACAGAGAGATCCTGTCTCAAAAAAAAGTGTTTATGGTTTTTGCATCTCACTGGCAAAAATCAGGAATGGTGGCTACTTCTCAGTCCTGCTTTCCACTCTTCAAGTTTACTAGGGAAAGCGAAAATCTGCTGCCTTTAAATACAGAGTGGCTTCTGGAGGTGAATTTTTCATGTAAATGTTCATGAGACATTCTATTCAGAAGGGGAAAGGAGAGATAGATTCTCAGGTAAATATATATGTGTGGTATGGGACAGGTTGATTATTCTTACAGAAATACTTCATTGTCAGATCTTCCAAATTCTCACTATGCTGACTCAAACTTTTGAATCTATTTTTCAATTGAATCTTCTTATTAATTCAGTACAAGTTATGCCAACTCTGAGCTTAATCCAGCTTTATTTCCAATCTCCTTCAATATTTTTTCAGGATAATTTGTATAAATGAAAACATAATTTGAAAGAAATAAAAAATCTGATATCACAAAAGAGTGTACCTACACAATTTCTATTGAGAAGGAATTGGGCCATTATTTGTCTGTGAAAAAAGGCCAATATTTCATCAATCTTTCATTTGAGGAGGTATTGCAGTAGTTCTCACCCTTCTTAACTAATGCTGCAAAATTTTAATAACATTAAAAACGATGTGATGAACCCCCAACAATGAATTCATTTCATTGCAACTTTTTAATTGTAATTTTGTTACTGCTATGAATCTTAATGTAAATATCCTTCCTTCTGTTGGCTTAGGTGATGACCATTTGATGATTGTGAGGATCATGCCATTTGATCCTCAAAAGGATGGTAAACCACAGGTTGAGACACACTGGTCCATTGTATCTTTGCTAAGAACATGAATTTCAAATTTATCAAAAACTAATACATATTTTTATTGTGAGCAGAACAAGTTTTGTAGTTAACTAATCTTTCCTTGTGTCATATATAGAAATTAGGCAATGCACATAAGGAGATATGTTTATCTTTAACTTCAGGGCCTACTGACATTCAAGGATGTGGCTATAAACTTCTCCAGAGAGGAGTCAGATTGTCTGGACTCTGCTCAAAGGTCTTTCAACAGCGATATCATGTTGGAGAATTAAAACAACCTGGTTTCTATGGGTGAGAATATTTTTATTCTGTAATTTTTACTTCATCTTACAAGACAATCATTAGGAAGGGATTATCTGTGGAGCAGAGGAATCACTGAGTATAGTAAGACCTGAGTGTATATGTTTTGTGGGAAAAGTCACTGCCATTTTCATCCATTGTGTGAAGATGGGATTAAGGCTTTAAGAGGACAAACCTTTCTCTGGTCCATATGGTTATATTAATAGAGTATTTGAAACATTTTATAGCATCATATTCTCCTTTATAGGAGTCTGATCTAAAATATTGCTCCCCTAAAGAATTTGTAGCTACCAAGCTGAGGAAAATATGCCTCATCCCTAGTTAGACATAATATTTCTGCCTCTTAACAATGGTAAGTGTGATCCTATGTAATTGGGACAAAATGGATGTTTCCTCTAGGGGTTTTATTTACAAAATGTAAACCAAAAGTTACCTCCAAAATGTTATGTTAATGTCTATATGTAGAACTAATGAGTTATTGTAGTATAGGTCATTTAAATATGTTGAGTATATTATGAATGGATTATTAAGGGGTGATTCATCCAATTTATAAATTTAACTAGTTGTATTTACTTTAAATTACACTTTTGTGAACCAATTAAATAAATCTTGTAAGATTTATATATAATTTCAAGCATATAAATATAAAAATGTGACTGAAACAGATGACCTATGATTGCCATGTGTGTACAAATGTCAGTTATTCTGTAAGAAAATTAAAACTCAAATGATCTAAATTCATATGAGATATTTGTTCTACCCAGGTACAGATAAAAATTGCTCTTAAAACATAGTCATAGATGATAAAATGTTGATTTGCAAACCATAATCATTGCCTCAGAAGGTAGCCTGTATCTGGCACTACTCCCACTATATGGTAGTTAATGATACAAGATAGAGGCTATAGATAAACTGTTTACTGCTCCATGGAGGATTTCTTTGGCCCTGAGAATTTTAACATTAGTTTGTGAAAATCATTTCTTCAGATGTATGCTCAACAGGATGGATTTTCCACTAGGTACCAATTTTCAACCACATTTTAAGCCCTTGCTTAGAGTAGTCATTTGTTGATGAAGCAGGTGTTTTACTGGACTCTGGAAGCTGTCCGACTTCATTTATCCGTCTTCTACATTATGTGAGATCAACTGCATCAGTATGAGGAAGGAAGACTGATTGAATTGTTGGTCACTCTTGAGCCTGAGTTAGAGATGTCAGCAGAAGTTTCTCCAGCAATTTTCAAGTTAGGATACTACAACTTCAGGAACTGCCTTTGTTTATAATCTGTGGATTTGGCATCTCTTCTGACTAAAAATGTAGTTCTATTCTTCTTTATATATGTACATTCCCTGAGCATTGATATGTTGACAACTCCACAAGAAATGTATCCCAGGTCCTTGGAAATCGAATCCTATACAAACTTCAACGAGCAGACCATTCCACCCTCTGAAGGTTTTAGAACATCATCTGGTTAAAATTGACAAAGATACTGAATTACAACTCGATAGACTTATGCTAGGCAGCTAACTTGTGTGTTTGGCACAACACACGGTCAGATGTATACCTTGTTTAAGAACAACTAACATTTCCACAGGACACACTACCTTGACAAAAAATTGTCTTTCTGATGCACACAGAGTTTTTCTATGGTTTTGATATCAGGGCTTGAATTGAGGCCAATCTGATTATAGTAGCACAAGATCTTGATACCTTCTGACTTTGAATGCTATGAGCATTTTAGGAATAGTGACTATGATATAGCTGTTCAAGGCTTTATGGAGTAGTTAAATTTGACCTAATGTTTACTGAAAAAACAGTAATCCAGTATCAGTTATTCTCATGGTAAATATGAGTGTGAAGATGTAGGGGACCAGAAGTCTGCATATGAAAATTAGGAAATATGAGGGAAACTTCCCAGGGTTCCATTCTTTTCCTCCTATGTAACATCTTATTTTCATGAAGCCCCATTCAGTGGTGAATTATGCTTGCTATGCTATATGAATGAAGCATTAATAATTCTCTATGTATTGTCTGTGAGATGTGTGGTTGTGCTGGCCACACTAGACATGTGTTTCAGTAAACAGATGTGTGAGCCTATTACAATTCTTTATCCAAAATAATTCCACTGTGTCAAGTTGAGATAACTTTCTCTGGTCATAACTGCCTAAGATATTAATTTTTCATATGGAATCTTGTGGAAGGTAGTTGACTGGGTTTTTTAATAAGCAGAGAGCCCAGTGAGGAGATAATTTTTTAAAAGTACCTTTGATTTACTCTTTCAACTCTAGCTATTTTGGGATGAAGAAATAACCATTTTCCACAGTACAAATGCTGAGTAGTACATATGTTTGTTTTCTTTTCATCACTAATTCTCTTTTTAAATCTTCTTGGGAGTTGTAATGTTTGATAAGCTTTGAATAAATATATATTCTGTGTCCTCACACTTGAATATTTCTGCAAATTATTGACACTTACTGTAAAGATAGAATTCATATTGTGTGAAATACCTCCTAAAACTGCAGTACAAAATAAATGAGACCTAAGAATTTATAGGGTTGAAAAACAGAAGAGTACAGTCCTTTCACATTTGTGGATGTAATTGTTAAAACTCATATCTTAAATCTATTAGACAGTGAACTTTTTTTGAAAAATATTCCATGTAAGTCATAAAGATGAGCTAAATTATGCTAATGAATAAAAGAAAATGAAAATATCATGGAAAACCTATAAATGCCTTATTAAAAATAACATTGAAGCAATACAAGCATGTAAAAACAGAAGTTGATGAAAACTAATGAGTAAGGTGGACTCATATTCTCAACACTCATATTTTCTAATAAGTTAAACAGGAATAAAAAAGAACACCATCTATACCACTGACACCAAAACCTGGGCCAGCATATGCATGGTCCATCTCAGGGCTTCCAAGAAGCATAAATGCTAGAGGCTGGAGCAGCTAACAAAGTTACTCTCATCTTCTTGATTATCTTTCTGCATCTGCAGACTCAGAGCAGTACACTACTTGAAGAGAATTTATAATGATGGCACATTTAAGCAAGTATTTGAGAAAATGAATGGGAGGTAGCTGAGTAGAAATTACTAGAAGCAAACACCATGAGATTTTGACAGGGAGATACGGGAGGTGGTTTAGAGGATTAATATTTGCCCTAACCCATGTGAAAAAAGGGTATTTTAAAATATAATATGTGTCTGTGTACTTATTGATTGATATTTGGTTAGAAAATACAACCAGAAGAGCTATTGCCTAATAATAGACATTTATTTGGCTCTACTTTCAAATTATCCACAATGCTCCTTTCTTACCCCCTCCACTTCTCTGAAAAGTGGAGGCCTCATTTGGTACCAACCCACCAGGACACATCATGTGACAGGAAGGAAAGAGGGTCTTCTTAAACTGTGTCCAGGTAAGGGATCCCACCTAAGGGAAAGGGATGCAAAGGCAGGCAACAGAGTTAGAGACAACTCCTGTTCTCTGTGTTAGGGGACCTACCTGAATACCACGGTACATATCTGCTACATATACATAGTAGTCTACGTCCAGATCATGCATGCATTTTGGTTGCTGGTTCAGTCCCTGTGATACCCTTGGTCCCCATTTACTTTGCATGCTATGCTTTCGTGTGATATCCTTAAACCCTTCAGCTCCCTCAATCCTTCTCCCATTCTTCGACAGGACCCACCGTGATGTTTCTATTTTTTGGCTCTGGGTCTCTGCATCTGACTCTATCAGCTGCTGGATGACACATCTCTGAAGACAGTTATACTTGACTCATTTCTTCAAGCATACCAGAGTATCCTGAATCCTGTTGGGGGTTGGATCCCTCCCATGAAATATGTCTCAGTTATGACCAACATTGGTTGGCTTTTATCCTCAATCTTTTTTCCATCTTTATCCCTATACTTTTTCTGAGCAGGTTAACATTTGAGTGGAAGGTTTTGTAGGTAGTTTGGTTTTCCCTTTCCTCCAGTGGATGTCTCAGCTGCATACATAGGCCACTTCAGGCTCCATATCTCCAGACATTTGGAGTCTGGGCTAGGGATTAGCCCATAAATTCTTGGTAGCATCCTCCATCCAAAATGTTCCCCCATAATTTCTATTCTCTCTTACAGTTTTCACCCATTTATTACATCCAATTCCCCCCAATCCCTTCCCCGTATGCTCCTCCTCACAGTTCCCTACCACATTCTACTTCTGATATCTACCTTATTTCTACCTGACTGAGAGTCATGAAGCCTCCCTTTGACCACCTTTTTTTCCTTAGCTTCATTGGGTCAGTGAATTGTAGCATGAGTTCATATCACGCTTGTCTTTCTGAATATTGGCATTATACTCAGGAAGATATTTTCTAGTTTCACTTAATTTCATCTAAATTGCATGATCTCCTTGCTTTTAATAGCTGAGTAACACTCCATGTGAAAAGTACTCTTTTTCTTTATTTGAACATTGGTTGAGAGGCATCTGTTTGTTTCCATTTTCTACCTATTATGAAGAAAGCTACTATCAACATAGTTGAACAAGTGTCCTTGTAGTATGGGGTAGCATCTTTTGAGTATATGCCAAGGAGTTGTATAGATTGGTCTTGGGGTAAATCTATTGCCAATATTCTGAGAAACGTCCAGATTAATTTCCACAGTAGTTGAATAAGAATACCTTGCCACCAGCAATAAAACAATGTCCTGTTGCTCCACATACTCTCTTTTTGTGGTTTGGATCTCAGCTGTTCTTAGGGGTTCAAGATTCAATCACAGAGTCATTTTGATTTGAATTTTCTTGATGACTAAGTGCTTCTCAGCTGCTATAGATTCCTCTTTTCAGAATTCTCAGTTTAGTTCTGTACCCCATCTTTTAATGGAGTGTTTGGTGTGTTGATATTTTGTTTCTTTAATTATTTTTATAGACTGGATATTAGTCATCCTTCAGACAAAGTGGTATTGAAGAAATTTCTCATTCTTATGGTGCCATTTTCTCCATTTGATGGTGTAATTCCACTAACAGAAGTTTTTCAGCTTCATGAAGTCCCATTTACAAACTGTTACTGTTAATACCTTACTTTTTGTGTTCTATTCAGGAAGCTGTCATATGTACAAATGCTTTCAAAGATATTTTTACTTCCTCTTCTATTAGACTTAAAGCATCAGTTTTTATTCTTTGGAATTTGATCTACTTGTACTTCAGTTTTGTACAGGGTAATAGATGTGGATCTGTTTACTTGCTTCTACATGAAGATATCCTGTTAATCAAGCAACATTTGTTAATGGCTATTTAATTTTTCCATTTTATAATTTTGGGTTCTTTGTCAAATATCAAGTATTCATAGCTACTTGTGTTTACTTCTGGGCCTTTGGGTTTATTATATTGATTAAACTTTCTGTTTTTCTTCGAATACCATGTATTTTTTTATTACTATTGCGCTGTAGCTCTAAATCAGGTATGGAGATACCTCCCAATTCTCTTTTATTGGACAGGGTTGTTTAAGCTATCCTAGAGGTTTTTTTTAAATATGCAGTTGAATATTATTCTAAGTCTTTAAAAATTCTGTTGGAATTTTTATGGGAATTTCATTGTATCTCTAGATTGCTTTTGATAAGATGGCCATTTTACTATGTTATTTCATGTTGTAACAATTTCCTTATAGAATCCAAAGTATACAGCACCTATCATCTATACATCTCTCTACCCTTCAAATCCACATTTAAATTGATGGGAGTACTAATGAACAAAATTATTCTTTATACTTGAATAAAAATTATTAAAATACACATGTGCATATTGTGTGTAGTAAGTATTCATTTTTTTATTTTTGTACATAATCAGTATTTAATATGTCTTACCTTTCAGTCAATTCACATAAAATAAATTAAGAGCACTTGTTCCTCTTCTAGAGAACGCAGGATTCAACCCTAAAATCCAGTGGTTAATTTTCAAATATAGAGCTGCTATTTTTCAATCTTTTTATTTTGTACATTTAATCTGATGTTAAAATGATAATGTGGAAACAAGAATCTGTTCACCGGAGTCAGAGTCTTAGGGACACGAGAGTATGTAAAAGTAAGCAAAGTAAGTGGGGAAAATATTGGGTAAAATGGGGCTGGAGTGATGGCTGAGTAGTTAAGGGTACCGCTTGCTCTTCCAAATGTCCTGAGTTCAATTCCCAGCAACCACATGGTGGCTCATAACCATCTGTAATGTGATAAGGTGCCCTCTTCTGGCTTGCAGGAATACATGCAAGCAGAGCACTGTATGCATAATAATAAATAAATAAGTCCTTAAAAATATTGGGTAAGTTTTTGCATTAGCAAAGTATGAGAGTGAATGTGATGTCTATTTTACTTACAAAAAATGATGAGTGTATGAAGAACAATTATGAAAATCTACCTTCATTCATTTCCCCAAGTTTATTCATTTAATAGGGATAGTAGTACAGAGGAAACATAGGTGTGCAGTGGGAAAAGATCTGTTATTAAAATTTTAAGAAGAATGGAAATAGAAAAAGGAGGCAGAGTAGATAATGATAGAAACTAAGAATAACTGAAGACCACTACCTATGATGTCATTTTAGATTGAGTAATAAGGTCCTTTAGGGCAAAAGGGGTCTGTTGTTTTATTCATCATTGGACCATAAACAGTGTTATATTAACTCTCTGACAAAATTCTCACTGATGCAATATTGAAATTATATTTGTTGTAGAAAACCACAATTTTCTAATTATATGTGAGGCCTGTTCAATAGGAAAATTTTGACAGGTGCTGTAATCCTGGTCAAAAGTCCATGATGTGGGAAATATTTGATTCTAGGTGGAGCTCATGGCTCTTGTAAATATTTTATTCCTTTTGTTTAATTTTTATGATTGCAGGATATTTTGTCATGTATTGACATGTGATTTTCATGGAGCAAATCGTGTGTCTTTATTCTATTAGTGGAAGTAATTATGCCATCATTTGTCAGATAAAGTTGGAACATTTTATAAATTCCCTATTATGTTTTTTAAGTCATTTACTCTGGACTCTCATATTTTTCCCATGTAAATATAGAATAGCAACCAACATGCATCAGGCAGTGAGTACATTTTACGAAATAAAAATTTGCCAATAAAAAAGCAAGACTGTCCAGTAACTAAAGGGTTTGTATTCTAAAGCTTGAAAATGTGATTTTGATTATTGGAACCTAGGTGAAGGTGGACAGGAAGAACCAAACACAAATTTTGTCTTTGAACGAGACACAAAGCCCTAGCTATATCACTCAAGATTGAAAGCACATACTCATGCTCAAATAGGATATATGTACATACATACATGAAAATGACTCCCATATTGAAGATTTATATTTAATACTAACTAGATTTCATCATAAATAAGTTCATTTTAAAAGTTCATGCCAGTAGATGAAATTTATTCACTAAAGCAAAGACAAAGTAAATGAGAAAAATGGATGAAATTTGAAGAAATTATTAAGTTAAGTTTCTGATCTATGCAGGAAAGGTAAATGAGGAATTAGGAAAGAACGATTAGATCATCTTTATATTTGTAATTTGACTATGTGGACAAATATGCAGCAAGTACTGTCAATCTTGCAGCATGTGAAACTTGGAACATCAATTAAAGTATATTAAATAACAATAATATTGTTTTGAGAATATACAAGAATTCATGTTTGAGTGATGATCTTCATCTTGAAGAATTCTCAAGCAGAAATATAACAAGAACTCCTTCTAACGATAAGTGAATGGATTTGATATTTACATAATTATATGGATTTTAGTAATCAGGAGCCCAATTTATCAAATGTTAGAGATTACACATAGCTTGTAAACAGTAATATGTAATATGGAAGCTACATATGGATGAGAGATAAATTCAAATCCTCTTTTGATTATGTATTATTATCTCAAATTAGTGTAACAGTTCAAAACTGAATCTGATCTATTATTAATATGTAATGTTTTTGCCTTACTTTTTCTATTCTTTTCCTGAAAAAAATATGATTATTTACCCTAAATCAGTTTCACTTTTTCTATTTGGTACCCATTCATGAAAAAATGTAAATGGCTATGCAACTTCACAAATACGTATATCTTTAAAATAATTTCATGGACAGTTCTTGTTTTTAACAATGATTGAAAACTATATATATATATATATATATATATATATATATATATATTAATATTCATACAATATATTTTGATCATAATTTTCTCAGTGAACTGTTTTGGATTATATGATTTATTTAATCTCACCCTGCTTGAATTTCTTCTTTCATTAATTAATGTATTTAAGCAATATACAGCCTCGTCACAGACACTTCCCTTCTCTCCTCCCAGTACCACTCTCCCGTCCCACAACCCCCATTCCTCTTTTCATCAGAGAAACGTTGCCTGGCACAGCAAGTCTCAGCAAGACTAAACATTTCCTCTCTCACTAAGGCCATATGAGGCACACCAACTATAAGGAAGGGAACAACAGGAAAGGAGGTTTTCTAAGTTTATATTCATCAAATGAATATTTTTATTTAGGATTGGTGTCTGTCAAACATAGGATATACAAAGAAAAATGTAGCAAAGTGCAATGTTTTACCATTTTTGAAGACATCATTTATGTTTTTAATTGGAATTCCATGATGAATATTCACTTCCAAATAAGAGTCCCATAATTGTTTACTGAGACTGGGATTTTTTTCCTCCATTTTATATAAAAAGTCAAAAGAGAGGACCATTAGAAGTCTACCAATTTTTGAAATATAGATTTTTTAATTTTTGTTGTCCAAAACTTCATTAATTTTTAAATTTATTTTCTTGAAAATTATGCTCTGGTGCTTGGATCATATTCACCTTCCAGCAAGTTACTCTGAGTTGTATCACCAGTTTTCTACTAAAGCGAACAAATACAAACACACACACACACACACACACACACACACACACACACACAAACTTTTTCTTTTAACTCATCACATTAGTGAATGTGGAGCTTTCAAGTTTAGCATGTTCAACATATAAGAGGCCTCATCCACAATTACTTTTATTGTGTTATTGCAGAATATCAAGATTAATTATTGGTTCAATATTCAATATACATAACATTATGACTTTTTGAAACATTCTTAGATTGTTTTTATGTTCCTATTTAAATGTATATAGAACCTAGATAATCATATTGAGTATACCAACTTATTTCCCAATTAATGAACTTACATCAGATTGACATGTCATATTCATTACCGGAGATGTAAGTTTAGTTCTTTTCCAATAAATGTAATGACATGATAAAGTATTGGAATTAGGGCCAAAGGAGGATTTTTTATTTTTCCACAGTAAAGGTGACAGTCAACACATTGAAGATTCAAAGTGATGCTTTATCTATGTGATATTTTTTATAATCTCTTTTAAATTTTCTGATTTTAGAAAGGTATAAAAAATCATTTAAGAATTCTCTCTAGCCCAGAGTATAGTTCTGTACATGCCAGAAGTGAAAGTTATTGCTTACTAATGATAATGCTTTAAAACAAGTGTTAAATATTTTCTTCTAAAAAACCAGAAAAAATATGCTTGTAGCCATCTTAATTTAGATATCATAATTATAAAATGCTGCAGTAAAATCTTCAAAGTTTACATTTACGTCAGTAATGTTCAAGGTTATGAAGAAGGTAGTACTTGGTACAAAATTTAATTCAAATGTAAATATAGTTAAGTCTGAGAAAAAAATATTGGTTCTGGATTAGATAACAGAATGGATTGTGTCATTCATTTTTATTTGGTGATGTTTTTGTGTATGTGTAAACTAAGAATTTCTCAAGCAAGTATAAAATAAAATGATTTTAATTTTTTAAAATTGGTTTTTGTATTTTCAACAACAGTCATTATTGTCCTACAAATAAGACACTTGTGAGAATTAAATTGAATTTAAGACATGGAATCATAATTTTTTAGTTTTTTTTAAATTTGGTAACAGAAAGCAATTGATGTCAATATGTGTGAATTCATAACTATACACATATATGTGTATATTTGTGTATGACTAGATCTTATTTTAAATTTTTATTTTATTTCATAAATGAAAAATTTTAAAACAAAAACAACAGTATATAATTAGATTAAATTCATTACCATAAAATACAAGTATATATAATTTTTAAATTTTCACTAAAATAATGAACCACGGCATGTTATTTTAAATTTGTATATATGCATATTTAATGAATATTTTAACAAGGCATACATATTAATAATATTAATACTAATTATTATTATAGAAATTAGTTAACATTCCAGTAAAGTATGTATTGATATTGTTCCTATTGTCATTAAGTTTTACATGTTTTACATACTCATTGATTTCATGCTTTTCATAAAACACTTAATAAATTTTTAGATTAGCAAGAACACCAAATATTTGTATTTTATCATCAGGCAAAGCAATTTCTTTCACTTTCATTCATACAAAAATGTTACATTATCCTAGACTAGAAAAGTATCAGTGATTTTCCACACTGTATAAATTTTCATTATTTCACTTCCAAGCAGTTTTTAAAAGGTTTTCAAGAAACAACTTGTGCATTTAGCATAAAGTGAATGTGGAAACCTTCACACTTGGTTCATGGTTTGTTGGGTTTCTGTGAATTTCAGATGAGGTCCCAAAATTATATAAAAGGATAATTATGCACTCTATATTTTTTGTTTTAATAATTTTATGTCATAAATGAAATAAAGCCATAATTTAAAATGATAACTAAGCATGAGGCTGAGTGAGGCAAAGAGCCTGTCAGAAAGCAGCTTTATCAATGGAAATTAAGCTACCTTGTGTTCGTTAATGTCCTTTGAAAGAGCAAGGAGGAATGGTTTCAGTTTTCTGCCTCAAGGTTCCTCAAAGACAGACTTTGGCCTGAAATTTTAAGTGTAATGTAGCCTCTTTTCCTGAGGTAAGTTTAATTTAAAAGCTATATCAATGCCACAGAAGCAATATGGGAGGCAAATTACCTAAACTCTGAAAGTCAATTATCTAAGCTTATCACACAAATGGCCTCCATTGTTGTTTTCCAAATGTCTATTTACTTGGGAGTATCTGCTTTTAAAGGTGTATAGAGCAGAAAGGAATCAGGGAATGGGAAACAGTGAGAAATCTTCATGAGTGATAAAAGGTTTTGTAGCCTAACACAGTGGACATGAAAACAGGGCACATCAGGGGTTGACTGTAATAGGTTAACAGCGCTGAAGGAGGAAATTGAGTGAAGATGTTCAGTGCCAGAAACATGGTTACGTGTCACAATGAAACATATGTTTGTATGGTATTTGTTATAAATTTTGCAAGTCCCAATTTAAATTTCTATATTTGTATGAAATAAATAAGTTAAAATTTTCTGATTATTTTATTGTGATGTAAACAAAGAAAATCTATTTTTATTTTTTAATTTAATTTTTAAATATGTATTCAGATTACAACTCAATTGTTATTCCATCACTTGTATCCTCCCATTCCTCCCTCTCTCCCACTTTCACCCTATTCTCCTCTCCTAGGTCTGTGACCGAGGGAGACCTCCTCCCCCAGTATATGGTCATAGACTATCAAGTCTCATGTTGGTAGCCTGCTTGCCCTTCCTTTGAGTGCCACCAGGCCTCTCCAAGGGGATGTGGTCAAATATGGGATATCAGAGTTCATGTCAGTGTCAGTCCCCATTCTCCACACAACCCTGGAAATTGTCCTGTCCATTGGCTACATCAGAGTAGGGATTCAATTTTTAATGCTTGTATTGCCTTTGATTGGTGCAGTAGTTTGAGCAGAGCCCTCTGAGTCCAGATCCACCCATCATGATGTTCTTCTTGTAGGATTCTAGGACCCTTTGTGTCCTTCTATATCCGCACCTCCTATATTTCTCTTATGTAGAGTCCCAATAGGGTGTCCTCACATCCATCCCAATCTACTGATAAGTGAAGACTTTTGTGGAACATGCCTTTTGGTTTAGTGTCAAAGTATAAGTGAGTATATACCATGTGTTTCTTTGCTTCTGAGTAAACTCACTCGATATGATCATTTCTAGTTCTAACAATTTGTCCACAAATTTCAGAACTTCTTTGATTTTAAAGCTGAGTAGTAGTCATAGTTTAAGTGTTCGAGTTTCTTTATCCATTCTCCGACTGAGGGACATTTGTGTTGTTTCCAGTTTTGAGCTATTATGAATAAGGCTGATATTAACAAGGTTGAGCATATTTCCTTGTTGTGTGGTGGAACTTTTTCTGAGTATATTCATAGATTTGAGGGGGCCCTATTCCCAGTTTTCTAAGAAAGCACCAGATAGATTTCCAAAGTGGTTGTACAAGGCAAAAACAATTCCTAACAGAAGAATATTAGTGGCTGATAAATACCTAAAGAAATGTTCAACATCCTTATTTATCAGAGAAATACAAATCAAAACAACTGTTTACTTCCATCTTACACACATATGAATGGCTAAGATCAAATTTTCAAGAGACAGTAGTGCTGGCAATGATGTGGAGAAAGGGGAACATTCCTACATTGGTCGTGGGAATACAAACTTGTACAACATCTTTTAAAATTAATCTGGTGCTTTCTCAGAGAATTTAGAATAGTGATACTACACTTGATTTTAGATAAAAGTCCAATACATTATAATTGGGAACAGTGTTAAGACAAGACCTAGCTATACAACTCCTGGCCACATACCTGAAAGATGCTCCACAATACCACGAGGACATTTGATCAATTATGTTCATGGTATCTTTATTTGTAATAGCCAGAATCTCAAAACAGCCCTAGATGTTCCTCAGACAAGGAATGGATAAAGAAACAGTGGTACATTTACAAAATGGAATACTCCTTAGCTATTAAAAACAAGTTAATCTTGAAAATTTCAATCATGCCTTTAACATGTTATTTTTATCTCTAAATCTTGAATACTAAATAATAATAGGAATGATTGAATGAGTCTTCAGTTATATTATTTGTAATAAATTTAAAATGCTGAATATCTTATATAATCCTGCTTGTATATCTTTCATAAAAATGAAAAAATAAGCAAAAAAACAAACAAACAAGACAACAAAAATGGACAACTGGAAAATACATGATTGCCATTTAAAAGGTGCTCAACATGGTATGTCAATCTGTGTGCCTATTGAAGAAAAATGTAAAGGACCTTTATAATGAGACTGTCCTACTCTTCACTGTATAAAGATTCACATCCTGGTATTTATGTTGATTACGATCTGCCCTCATGATTTAATCTGCTTTAAGTTTCATATCAATTGTGGTAGGTAGTGGCACTTTTTAAAAGTGTTACTTTTTTTCCTTTACTGAATAAAGAAATAGGAAAATGAATATGCATAAGTTTATTATTATGAGTTTGGAACATGAACTGATGTATACATAGTGAATTATGGTCCATTTTGTCAGAGAGTAACGTTTGAACCAAGGTTGTCAGATTTAATTATGACTTACATAATTCTAAGAAGAGAACAATTTTGTTTTCAACTTTAAATTTTTAAGTCCTTTCGAAAAGTTTGTTCATTTTACATTGCAGTCATAGCCCTGTCCTCATTCCCTACATGTCCCACTCTCCCTCCCTCTTCCCCACAGGCCCTCCCTTAGTCCAAGAAAAAGGGGAGGTTTTCTCCTGTACCAGTTCACTCCAGCTTTTCAAGTCTCAGCAGGACTGCCTGCATCCCTTTCCTCTTTGTTATGGTAAGGCTTACCTACATGGGGAAGGGTTCAAAGAAAAGGCAACACAGTCCATGTCAGGGACAACCCTGCTCCCCTTACTAGTGGACTCATATGGAGACTGAGCTCCCTTTGGGCTACATCTAAGAAGGCAACCTATGTCCACTCTATGCATGGTCCTTATTTGGTGCCTCAGTCTCCACCAGTTTCCCTGAGCCCAATATTTTTGGCTGCATTGGCCTCCTTGTAGAGCTCCTCTGTCCTTCTAGCCCTTGCTCTTCCACAGATTCCCTGCACTCTGTCCAAAATTTAGTCATGAAACACAGCTTCACTTCCTTCTGTGAAAGAATGATAAGCCTTTTTGCAGTTATGCTCCCAAGTGTGGGATCAGAATGGTCTTGAAATAACAGGTGAGGTTAATCCACTAGAAGACAAACCACTTCATGTAGGAGATTGATTGTTGCCAGCTGAAAAAATCTTGTGACCAGTCTCTGGGAGGAGATATATAAATGAGCCCAAAACTGAAGGCACAGCTTTTGGAGACTTTGGATAATTTTCGCTGTATATCACTCCACTTTCAGTTGCTGCTAGAGAGAACCACTTGAGAGGAGGCTTCGGGGCTCCATCTAATGCTGAGGTTACAGGTGCTGGTAACCCCTGGTTCCAGCAGAAGAAATCCTGCTGAATACCCCAGGAGAAGAATTCCTTGGAACTGATATCCTTATTGGTTTGTTACTATATTATTTAATCCTCTTTTCTTATTGTTTTGGTTAGTCGGATTATAAGGGATATATGTTCAGTTAATTAGTTCATAATAAAATGTATTTTTTTAGAAAATTGTACCTACACTTCTGCTTCTTGGTTTAGTCCTTCAGACGACATAGACTATGACTATAATGAAGATTCCCTTCCAGTGGTCATGCTTCCATCTGAAGAGATCACTGACTTACTGAAAGTCCCTATAGTCCTTGCATCAAGATTATTGTAATGGAGCAAGGCATCCTCCTTTTCAATCTGTCTTCCTTCTTCTTACATGACGTGCTCTCTCCTTAATGACACATGAGACCATTTACAATGATATGATTTTACCTGGTTGGCATGACTGAACGACAACTGGATGAGACTAAAACTTTTGTCCTTACAAATCAGTAAACAACAGAAAGTAGTTTTTATGTCTGGTTATGGTATTACAGTAGAGATTACAGAGGAATATTACTATTTATTTTAATCCATATCTATGTATCTATCATATGTATCTTATATATCAATCATAAATATACATATAGTTGTGAAAATCTGTTATTTCATATGAACATGTGTGGTTCAAAAGTTGTCAAAATAACTTTGAAAGAGTATAATAACAGCCAAATTACAGGAACATGATGGCCACTGCTAGAGGAAATTCCATGGTCTATATTTGCAGGAAGCAAAAGGAACTCAGCCAGTACTTTGCAGTACCATGCAGTGCACCCAGTGGGAGAGCCAGGGGAACAGAGGAGATCAGAGTAGGTGGGAGTAACTATTACTTTATTGTAACACATATGTTATAGGTAGAGGCTGAAGAGTGACTGAGGCTCTGAATAAATGTGTGGTCGGAATCCCTGCCATTTCTTCAGTGATGTGGAAGCCACAATATCTGGAACCAGGAGCAGAGGACAGTGGCTTGGGTCTCACAGACATGTTAAAACTGTTCATATGCAGTTGCTGTGTGGGTAGACCTGTGATATGATCATTAACCAGTGCAGTATTGGACCTGCATCCCAATGGCCATGGAAACTCCCAGGTCACAAGTGGGTTCGAGGTTTACTGCCTATTTTTTCCTTGGCTGTTGCCACAGTTTTCGAAGGACCCCAGTGCCCAGACTCGCCTGTAGTTTTCCAGGACCCGCTGGATCCTTCTATTTACTCTTTCTCCCAGGCTTTTCTTTAACATCTATTTTTAATATTCTGCAATTTGGACTCAATTCCGGTTAAGTAATGGAGTTCTCACATGAACCCTAATATTAATTCATCCATCTGAGAAGCTCTGGATTTATAATGACACATCACCATATCTACACAGTGTTGCTATTTTAATATATGCTGTATCCTCAAATTACATAAACACTTCAAAGCAAGACATTTTGTGTCGTGTTTATAAACACAGTAGTAATGAGGGAGAAGTCAAGTTTCCAATATTTGTGCATATCAAGTGAAATTGAGTCAGATGCATAGAAATTGATATGATATAAGATATTGTTCATTTCTCCTGGATGTCCACTAAAGTGGAATATAATGGAAAGTGTAACAGCTTTGGTGAGTATCAACTCTGAAATTGTGATACAGAAACATGTATAATTAACATGTTGAGGCATGATATACAGATATTCATACTGGTCAACTGGATATTTCTGTTGGGTTATTTTACTTGTGCTAATTGATAGTATAAGTACAAAAATGTTTCAGTTGAAATTTTCATTTTACATTAAGAAGTTAATTAAAAAGTTATTTTTGAGATTATAATAAAATTACATCATATACATTTCCCTATTTTCCTACAAACCAGACAACACATCCACAAGTGTTCTCTATCAAAAATATACCTCGTCAGTTTTTTAAAATTTTTCAGACAGGTTTTCTCTGTGTAGAATATCCTGGACTGACTTTGTAGACCAGGCTGGCCTCAAAGTTACAGATATCTGCCTGCCTCTGTCTCCTAAGTGCTGTGATTTACACGCCTAGGTTTTGTATTGTTGTTGCTATATGTAGATATGTAAAATATGTATATATATATGTGTGTGTGTGTGTGTGTGTGTGTGTGTGTGTACATATATAACTATATATTGCTACATTTTGTTTAGGCAAAATATCAATGCCAATTGTATGCAGTTCTGGCTCAAAAAGTTTTTACATTCACTGTTAACAAAAAATATGAGTATCTTACAATTTCATGTGATTAAAAAACAAAGTATACAGTGTATTAAATTCATATTAATTACATTATCATAGCTTTACCAAAATATTTCGATTTAGTAAACTAATTCTGAAGAGGTTTATGTTTGTCTCTTTGTTTCAGGGAATTCTGAAGCATTATGGATCAGAAGCTAGGATGGAGATCTTTATATTACAGGATTGTGGATAGTTGATAATACATTGTGTACTGTCCCTGAAAGCTGGTTTCACACACAAAAATGCAACTAATTGTATGTAAAATATTAATCAATTCTGATAATGATTCTTTTATATAATTTTAGGACTTCATCTGAAACTTACACAAATTCAACAATCCATGAACCAAGTGAGAAGGTTTACACCTTCTCTTTATGCTAATTAGATAAGTTGTTTCTAGAACTCTTGTAAAAATCTGCTTTAAAATGAAATATGGCATGTTTTATAAAGTATAGGAAAATAATTGAGACTTTTCTAGTCGAAATTAATGATGATAATGTATCACTTTTATTAATGAAAGAGAACAAATTGCTGTGACTTATGATGCTATAAAAGGATTTGGGGACATGTGAGTCTAAAAATTTACTAAGTGGTTTAATGAAAAGTATACAACAATGTGTTAAAGAAGTTGAGCTTTGATGAGAATAGGGAAAAAATTGGACTGTTAAATAATTTCTATATTATATATTGTTAAAATATTCATTGAGTAGGCATATACACATATTTAAAATAACACAAGCTGTGGATCACTATTATAGGGTAAATCTAAAAATTACATATACTTGTATTGTAGGATTATGATTTTAATCTAATTATATAGTGTAGTTTGTGTTTTTGAGTTTCATTTATGACATAAAATGTAAATTTAAAATATAATTTTGTTACACACAGATATACACATACATTTGCACAATTATGATTCACACATCATAACACCAATTTTTTTTGTTTCCAAAAAACTAAAAATTAAGATTTAATGTCTTAAAACAATTTAATACTCACAAGTTTATTATTTGTCTGACTCTAATGATTCTCATTGACAACGCAAATACTGTCAAAAATTGAAATTATTTTATTTTATTTTTGTTTGAGAAATTCTTAGTTTACACAAACATAAAAACGAATCACCACATTAAAGAAAAATGACAGAATCCATTCTGTTATCTAATCCAGAACAAATATTTCTTCTCAGACTCAACTGTCTTTACATTTGTATTAAATTTTCTATCACCTACTACCTTCTTCACATATTGTCCTTGGCGGGTGCCATAAATTGAGCTGGACCCCTGGGCCCAGGTCCGCACATCATAATGTTCTTCTTGTAAGTTTCTTGGACCCTCTGGATCCCTCTATTTTACCATTCTTCCATGCTTCTCTCATGTCATAATAGCATGTCCTCCCATCTGTCTCACTTTCCTGGAAAGTGAAGACTTTCATGGGACACGACCCTAGGGCTACTGCCCAGATATATGTGAGTATATACCATTTGACACTTTCTGCTTCTCGGTTAACTCACTCATGATCATTTCTAGTTCAATACATGATACACTATGAGAATATACAGGGGAAGAGGTCCCCCACAGTCACATTCATAGTGGGGGGAAGTGTAGGGGTAAAGTGGTAGGGAGGGAGGAATGGGAGGATACAAGGGATGGGAAAACAAATGATATAATATGAATAAATTAATAAAATATAAAATATACAAATGTACTACCTCCTTCATAACTTTGAACATTGCTGAAAAAATGGAAACACTAAAGATTTTACTGAATTTTGACAGTATGATATCTAAATTAAGGTGGCTACAAACATATTTATTCTCTTTTTTTAGAAGAAAATATTTAACACCTCTTTTAAAGCAACATCATTACTTGGTAATAACTTTCGCTTGTGGCATATACAGAAATATACTCTGTGCTATAAAAATTCTTTTTTAAATTAATTTATTCATATTACATCTCAGTTGTTAGCCTCCCATTCCTCCCCTCCCCTATGTCTGTGTCTGAGAGGGACCTCCTCCCCCTGTATATGCTCATAGAGTATCAAGTCTCTCCTTGGTGACCTATTATCCTTCTTCTGAGTGCCACCAGGCATCTCCATCCATGGGACATGGTCAAATATGGGGCACCAGAGTTTGTGTGAATGTTAGATCTCCTCCATTCAACAGTGGAGAATGTCCTGTCCATCGGCTAGTCTGGTTAGGGGTTCGAGGTTTACTGCCTATTTTTTCCTTGGCTGTTGCCATAGTTTGTGGAGGACCCCAGGACCCAGACTCGCCTGTAGTTTTCCAGGACCCGCTGGATCCTTCTATTTCCTCATTCTCCCAGGCTTCTCACACCTAAAATCTCAATAGGATGTGCTCCCCTCTTACCCACTTTCCTGGTAGGCACAGTTTTTCATGGGGAAGTACACTTTGGACTAGTGTCTCGATATAAGTGAGTATATACTATTTAGCTTTTTTTTGCTTCTGTGTGAAATCACTCATTATGACAATTTCTAGTTCAATCCATATGTCCACAAATTTTGGAAATTCCTTGTTTTTAATAGCCGAGTAGTATTCCATAGTGTAGATGTACCACAGTTTCTTTATCCATTCTTCTACTGAGGGACACGTAGATTGTTTCCATGTTCTGGCTATTATGAATAAGGCAGCTATGAACATGGTTGAGCACATGTCCCTCTTGTGTGGTAGTGCATCTTCTGGGTATATTCCAAAGAGTGGAATAGCTGGGTCTTGAGGAAGCCCTATTCCCATTTTTCTGAGAAAGCGCCAGATAGCTTTCTAAAGTGGTTGTACTAATTTGCATTCCCACCAGCAATGAAGGAGTGTTCCTCTTTCTCCACACCCTCGCCAGCATGTGGTGTCAGTTGAGTTATTTATCTTAGCCATTCTGATGGGTGTAAGATGGAATCTCAGTGTCGTTTTGATTTGCATTTCTCTGTTGACTAAGGAGGTCGAGCATTTCTTTAAATGTTTCTCAGCCATTTGATATTCCTGCATTGAGAATTCTCTGTTTAGTTCTGCACCCCATTTCTCTATTGGGTTATTTGGTTTGGTGGTGTTTAATTTCTTGAGTTCCTTGTTTATTTTGGATATTAGACCTTTGTCAGATGAAGAGTTGGTGAAGAACTTTTCCCAGTCTGTAGGCTGTCTATTTGTTCTCTTGACAGTGTCACCTGCCTTACAGAAGCTTCTCAGCCTCATGAGGTCCCATTCATTAATTATTGACATTAAGGCCTGGGCTGTTGGTGTTCTGTTCAGGAAGTTGTCTCCTGTGCCTATGAGTTTCAGACTCTTCCCCACTTTTTCCTCTAACTGGATTAATGTCTGTGGTTTTATGTTGAGGTCTTTAATCCACTTGGACTTGAGTTTTGTGCATGGTGAAAAATAGGGGTCGAATTGCATTTTTTTTACATGTAGACATCCAGATAGACCAGCACCATTTGTTGAAGATGCTGTCATTTTTCCATTGAATGGATTTGGCTTCTTTGTCGAAAATCAAGTGAGCAAATGTGTGTGGATTCATCTCTGGGTCTTCAGTTCGATTCTATTGATCCACTAACCTATTGCTGTGCCAGTACCAGCTATAAAGAATTCTTAATTGAATTTGTATATCTTTTTAAATCAGAAAGTTACATGACATTACCAGAAAATATCACATATATAAGCCATCAGATTTATTCTTCATTGTGTTGGTGGCACCATAACTTGAGAGAAATAAAAAAGCCCTCCTCTGGACCTAAATCCAATACTTTATCATATCATCACATTTATTGAAAAAGTAACTAAATTTAAATCTCTGGTAAGGAATATAAATTGTCTATCTGATGTAACTTCATTAATTTTGAAATATGTTGTGGTACTCAGTATGCTTAACTAGGTTCTATATATAATTTAAAAAGCAAAATAAAATCATTATTCTAAAAATATTTTTAACAGAAATAAAGTTACATATATTTAATATTGAATGAGTAATTGATTTTGATGTTTTGCAATAGCATTATAAAAGTAAGTGATAATGAGGCCTCTTATATGTAGATCATTGTAAACTTGAAAGTTACACATTCAATAATGTGATAGGTTAAATGAAAAGATGCGTGTGTGTGTGTGTGTGTGTGTGTGTGTGTGTGTGTGTTCATGTGTCTGTATGGGTAGGTGTTTGTGTGTAGCTATATTTCATTTTGTGATTAGAAAATTGATGATAGAACTCAGAGGAATTTGCAGGAAGGCGAATGCGATTGAAGCCTATAAGCAAACTTTTCAAAAAACTACATTTACAAATCAATAAATGTGTAAATTTTGGGAAACAAAATTTAAATGATCCATATTTGAAAAATTAGTACAGTTCTAATGGTCAACCCTTTTTAGTTTTTATATAAAATAGAGCAAAAATCAGTCTCAGCAATGAATTAAGGGGCTTATATGTGGAAGTGAACATCCATCATGAAATTCTGATTAAAAACATGCAAGATGTCTTAAAACAGTAAATCATTGTGCTTTGCTACTACAAAAATATTACTCTGAAAGAAGAGAAAATCAGGAAAATTCTTGATCATCATCTCCTGTTCTTAAAAACTGAAATTAAAATTGAATATATCAATTATATTTATACTTTGTATATCTTTTATTTTACAGAAACCTATCCTCAGTGAAGATACTGATTTGGAGAATTGAAAGTTTGAAACTTTACCTTTTGTTCCTTTCCCCATAGTTGTTCTGCCTTGTAATGCCTTAGTGAGAGAGGAAATTCTTAGTCTTGCTAAGACTACATGTGCCGGAAAATTTTTCTCTGAGGAGAAGGGGAAGGGCAATGTGGGTTTTGGAATAGAAGGATGATACTGGGAGGAGGGAAGGCAAGTACCTGTGACCAGGCTGTAAACTGTTTAAGACATTAATTAATGAAACAAGAAACTCAAGTAGTGTTACATCAAATCTATCATTTTATCCAAAATATTTCTTTTTGAAAATTATAAAAAAAAAAAGAAGATCTTTTCCCAGTCTGTAGGCTGTCACTTTATTCTACTGACAGTGTCTACTGCCTTACAGAAGCTTCTCAGCCTCATGAGGTCCCATTTTTTAATTGTTGACATTAAGGCCTGGGCTGTTGGTGTACTGTTCAGGAAGTTGTCTCCTGTGCCTATGTGTCCCAGTCTCTTCCCCACTTTATCCTCTAACTGAATTAATATCTCTGGTTTTAAGTTTAGGTCTTTAATCCACTTGGATTTGAGTTTTGTGCATGGTGACAAATAAGGGTCTAATAGGTGAGAGTAGCATGGAATAATGGGGAAATAGTAGGGCACACAGGGTCCTGGAAACCTACAAGAAGAACTTTATGACAGGCAGATCTGGGTCCTGGGGTCCTCCTCAAACTAAGGCACCAGCCAAGGGGGATATAGGCAGTAAACTTCAAACCCCTACCCAGACCTAGCCGACGAACAGGATATTCTCCATCGTTGAGTGGAGAGTGAGATCTGACTATCACACGAACTCTGGTGCCCCTTTTCTGACCACGTCCCCTGAATGGGGAGGCCTGGCGGCACTCAGAGGAAGGATAACAAGTTACCAAGAAGATATTCGATATTCCTAGAGCATATATAGGGGGAGGAGGTCTCCCTCAATCAATCATAGGGGAGGGGAGAAGGGGGGAAGTGGTAGGGAAGGAAGAATTGGAGGAAACAGGGGAAGGGCTACCAATTGAGATGTAATATGAATAAATAAATTTAAAAATGTAATAAATAAAAAATAAAATTATTATCAATGTATATTGTATGAAAACATGGAAAATAATAGATAAAGAAAGAAATATCTTTCAAACATTGGTGAAAGCATAAACTATGCCTGAAATTATTTTAAAGATATCCTTATTTGTAAAGTTGCATAGACATTTATATGTTTTCATGACTGGGTACCAAATACAAAAGTGAAACTGATTTAGAGTAAATAATCATTTCTTATCTAATAAAAGAATAGAGGGAGATCCAAGATGGAGGCGAGCAGTGTGGACCGTGTTTGAAAGCTCCAGCGAACAATTCAGGGAATTGCACAGATTTCTGAGCCAGGAACACCAAGGTCCCCACACCACAGCAGCAGAAGTGCTCCACGGTTCAGAGGGACCAGTGTGTGGAGGACCTGCCTGCCCCTGCACACGGGAGGAGAGAGGACTTTCTCAGATCAGAGCGGCAGCGGTGGGGACAGCAGTGCCATCAGCGGCTCTGGCAGCGTCAGCAGCTCCAGCGGCGCCAGCGGCGCCAGCGGTGGTGGCTGAGGTTTGCAGCTCAGAGCCTTCCAGTGGAGGCGATTAGTGTGGTGGATGGTGGGAGTTGCTGCGGGAGAGGGGACTCTGGACAGGATTTGGGTGGCTTGGTGCCTTGAGACCCAGGCTGGACTCAGCGGACGGTTCGGCCCCGGAGTCCTGGGTTCGCTCAGTGAGCTGTGCTGTGGAGAGGCTGGCTCTGCTCGGCGGGCAATTCTGCCCAAGGCGCAGCTCCCCTGCTGTGACACAGGCTAGGCAGAGTGCCCGCTTCTACCCTGGGCTCCTGTTCAGCGCAGACGCAGTTTTCCTGCTGTGACACGAGCGGGGCGGAGCGCTCAGTTATACTCCGGGTGCTTGCCCAGCGCAGACGCAGTTTTCCTGCTGTGACTCGAGCAGGGCGGAGCACCCAGTTATGCTCTGGGTGCTTGCCCAGTGCAGCCTTGGCTTTCCTGCTGCGATGCAAGTTGGGCGGAGTGCTCGCTTCTACTCTGGGTGCTTGCTCAGCGCGGTCTCAGTTTCCCTGCTGTGACGCAAGCCTGGCAAAGCGCTCACTTCTACCCTAGGTGCTTGCTCAGCGCTGCTGCAGTTTTCCTGCGGTGACGCGGGCTGGGCAGAGTGCTCAGTTATACCCTGGGTGCTTGCTCAGTGCAGCCTTGGTTTTCCTGCTGTGACACAAGCTGGGCGGAGCGCTCACTTCCACCAGGTGCTTGCTCAGTGCAGTCGCAGTTCTCCTGCTGTGGCAGATGGTTCAGGCCCTGAGAAACTAGCTGAGCTCGACACGTGGCTCAGGCCCAGTATCCCTGGCTGGACTTGGCAGGGGACCCAAAAGGTTGTGGATACCTTGGCCTGACCCAACGATCATTCAGAGACCCAGAACAATTGCAGAACCCAAAGCAAAGGGGAGCTGAGGATCACTGGTGGTGAGAGCCCAAAACTACAGGGATAACCTCCTGCCATCCACACCAGTGAAGTATCAGGGCTTCCAACCTACGGAAATCGTGAGAAAACAAGTGAATCTATCATCAGACTCCCTCCACTCAACTCTGGAAGTTAGCCAACAAAATCAGAGACGGCAAGATGTCTAAGGGACAGCGTAAAAGCATTCGCAAAAAAACCCCAAAACAATATGAGGTCTCCAGTTCCCAGCTATCCCAAAGAAAACAACCCAGAGAACTTAAATACAATGGAAACACAAGAAAATGACCTCAAATCCTTGGTATAGAGGATGATAATGGATGAAACAAATAAAATTCGAAATCAGATGCAGGAAGACGCAGCCAAGCAGGTGCGAGACATAAAAGAAGCACAAAGAGTGGAACTGGAAAATTTTCAGGAAAATATAAACAAACAGATGAAAGAAATAAAAATTCCGTTCAAGATATGAAGATGAAAATCGATTCAATGATAAAAACACAGACAGAAGAAAAACGAGAACGTGAGGCCTCAGAGAAGAAGGCGAATGACACAGTGCTGAGCTTTTCTAACAGAATCCAAGAGATGGAAGAACGAATCTCAAGTCTAGAAGATACAATAACAGATCTTGAAGCAACCATTAAAGAAAATGCCAAATCTGGAAAACTCCTGACACAAAACATCCAAGAAATTAAGAACACCATGAAGAGAAGAAATCTGAGGATAATAGGCATTGAAGAAAGAGAAGATATCAGACTCCAAGGCCCAGAATCTCTTCTCAGCAAAATCATAGAAGAAAATTTCCCCAATCTAAAGAAAGAGATGCGTATAAACATACAAGAGGCATACAGAACACCAAATAGAATTGACCAGAAAAGAAAAACTGCCCGTCACATAATAATCAAAACACAAAGCATACAGAACAAAGAAAAATATTAAAAGCTGCAAGGGAAAAGGGCCAAATAACATTTAATGGCAAACCTATCAGAATTACACCCGACGTCTCAGCAGAGACCATCAAAGCGAGAAGGGTCTGGACAGAGATCCTGCAAACCCTAAGAGACCACAGATGCCAGGCCAGCCTACTTTACCCAGCAAAACTATCAATAACCATTGATGGAGAAAACAAAATATTCCATGACAAAACCAAATTCAAACAGTACCTATCTACAAATCCAGCTTTACAGAAGGTACTAGAAGGAAAACTCCATCCCACAGGGTCAAGCTACAACCAAAACAACTCAGGAAATAGATAAGTATACCATGGCAAAAGCACAACTACACAAACACTTGACTGGAAAGAACATCAAAATTAAGATTCTTAATAGTAATTGGTCATTAATATCTCTCAACATCAATGGTCATAATTCTCCAATAAAAAGACACAGATTAACTGAAAGGGTGCATAAACAGGATCCAACATTCTTCTGCATTCAAGAAACACATCTCACCCATAATGATAAGCATTACCTCAGGATAAAAGGTTGGAAAAAATATTCCAAGCAAATGGACACAAAAAGCAAGCAGGCGTAGCCATTTTAATATCAAACAAAATAGATTTTCAACCAAGATTAATCAAAAGGGATGAGAATGGACACTTCATACTTATCAAAGGTAAAGTCAACCAAGATGACATCACAATTCTGAACATCTATGCTCCCAATACAAGGGCACCCACATTTGTAAAAGATCTGCTAAAAAGGCTTAAACCACACATCGATCCCCACACAATAATAGTGGGAGACTTCAACACCCCACTCTCACTGAAGAACAAGTCTTTGAAACAGAAACTAAGCCGAGAAATAACATCATTAACCAATGCCATGGGTCAAATGGATCGAACAGATATCTATAGAACCTTTCACCCAAACAAGAAAGAATATACCTTCTTCTCTGCACCCCATGGAACCTTCTTCAAAATTGATCACATTGTAGTTCACAAAGAAAGCCTCAACAGATACAAGAGGATTGAAATAATACCTTGTATCCTATCAGATCATCATGGGCTTAAGCTGCAATTCAACAACAACAGAAATAACAAAAAGCCTACACGTATGTGGAAACTAAACAACTCTCTGCTAAATGACACATGGGTCAGGGAAGAAATAAAGAAAGAAATCAAGGAGTTTCTGAAATTCAATGAAAATGAAGGAACAACATACCCAAATTTGTGGGATACATTGAAAGCAGTGCTAAGAGGAAAATTCATAGCACTAAGTGCCTTTAAAAAGAAATTGGAAGCATTGCACATAAACACCTTAACAACACAACTGGAAGCCCTAGAAAAAAAAAGAAGCAGAAACACCCAAAAGGAGTAGACGTCTGGAAATAATCAAACTCAGGGGTGAAATTAACAAATTAGAAACTAAGAAAACAGTCCAAAGAATCAACAAAATCAAGAGCTGGTTCTTTGAGAAAGTCAACAAGATAGACAGACCATTAGACAAACTAACTAAAAAGCAGAGAGACAGTATTGAAATCAACAAAATCAGGAATGAAAAGGGAGACATAACAACAGACACTGAAGAAATACAAAGAATCATAAGATCCTACTTTGAAGGCATATATGCCACAAAATTTGAAAATCTAAGGGAAATGGACAATTTTCTTTATCAATTTCACTTGCCAAAGTTGAGTGAAGAGCAGATAAACAAGCTAAATAGTCCCATTTCCCCTACAGAAATTGAAGTAATCATTGATAGTCTCCCAACCAAAAAAAGCCCAGGGCCAGATGGCTTCAGTGCAGAATTCTACCAGACCTTCAAGGGCGAGCTAATACCGATACTCTTCAAGCTACTCCAAAAGATAGAAAGGGATGAAACATTACCGAACTCATTCTATGAGGCCATAGTCTCATTGATACCTAAACCTAACAAAGACTCAACAAAGAAAGAGAATTTCAGACCAATTTCTCTTATGAACATCGATGCAAAAATACTAAATAAAATACTTGCAAAACGAATACAAGAGCACATCAGAGATATCATTCATCATGACAAGTAGGCTTCATTCCAGGCATGCAGGGATGGTTTAATATACAGAAATCCATCAATGTAATCCACCACATAAACAAACTGAAAATAAAAAACCACATGATCATCTCTTTGGATGCAGAGAAAGCATTTGATAAAATCCAACACCCATTCATGTTTAAAGTTTTAGAGAGATCGGGAATACAAGGCACTTTCCTCAACATAATAAAGGCTATATATAGGAAGCCAATAGCCAAAATCAAAGTAAATGGTGAGATACTTAAGGAAATTCCTCTAAAATCAGGAACAAGGCAAGGCTGCCCACTCTCTCCATATCTCTTCAATATAGTACTCGAAGTTCTAGCCAGAGCAATAAGACAACATAAGGAGATCAAGGGTATTCAAATGGGAAAGGAGGAAGTCAAATTATCCCTATTTGCAGATGATATGATAGTCTACATAAGCGACCCTCAAAATTCCACCAGAGAACTCCTACAGCTGATAAACACCTTCAGCAAACTGGCTGGATACAAAATTAACTCAAAAAAGTCTGTAGCCTTCCTATATACAAATGATAAGCTTGCAGAGGAAGAAATTAGGAAAACTACACCCTTCACATTAGCCACAAGCAATATAAAGTACTTAGGAGTTACTCTTACTAAGCAAGTGAAGGACCTGTTTGAAAAAAATTTCAAAACCCTAAAGAAAGAGATTGAAGATTACATGAGAAGATGGAAGGATCTACCTTGCTCATGGATAGGGAGAATTAACATAATAAAAATGGCCATCCTACCAAAAGCAATCTACAGATTCAATGCAATCCCTATGAAAATACCTACACAATTTTTTAAAGACATTGAAAGTTCAATTCTGAACTTCATATGGAAAAACAAAAAACCCAGAATAGCTAAAACAATCTTGTACAATAAAAGGTGCTCTGGAGGAGTCTCCATACCTGATCTCAAACTGTACTATAAAGCAATAGTAATTAAAACAGCATGGTACTGGCACAGCAACAGGCCGGTTGATCAGTGGAATCGAATCGAAGACCCAGATATGAATCCACACACATATGGGCATTTGATTTTTGACAAAGAAGCCAAATCCATTCGATGGAAAAGGGATAGCATCTTCAACAAATGGTGCTGGTCTAACTGGATGTCTATGTGTAAAAAAATGGAACTGGACCCATATTTGTCACCTTGTACAAAACTCAAATCCAAGTGGATTGAAGACCTCAACATAAAACCAGAGACACTAAGTCACTTAGAAGAAAAAGTAGGAAAAAGCCTGGAACATATTGGCACTGGAGAAAACTTCCTGAACAGAACACCAACAGCCCAAGCATTAATGTCAACAATTAATAAATGGGACCTCATGAGGCTGAGAAGCTTCTGTAAGGCAGGTGACACGGTAAAGAGAACAAAGCGACAGCCTACAGACTGGGAAAAGATCTTCACCAACCCTACATCTGACAAAGGTCTAATATCCAAAATATATAAAGAACTCAAGAAATTAAATACCACCAAACCAAATAACCCAATCGAGAAATGGGGCATGGAACTAAACAGAGAATTCTCAACAGAGGAATATCAAATGGCTGAGAAACACTTAAAGAAATGCTCAACCTCCTTAATCATCAGGGAAATGCAAATCAAAACAACGCTGAGATTCCATCTTACACCCATCAGGATGGCTAAGATAAAAAATCCAAGCGACACCACATGCTGGCAAGGATGTGGGGAGAGAGGAACACTCCTTCATTGCTGGTGGGAATGCAAACTAGTACAACCACTTTGGAAATCTATCTGGTGCTATCTCAGAAAAATGGCAATAGGGCTTCCTCAAGACCCAGCTATTCCACTCCTTGGAATATACCCAGAAGATGCTCCAGCACACAGCAAGCAAATTTGCTCAACCATGTTCATAGCAGCCTTATTCATAATAGCCAGAACATGGAAACAGCCTAAGTGTCCATCAGTAGAAGCATGGATAAAGAAACTGTGGTACATATACACTATGGAATACTATTCAGCTATTAAAAACAAGGATTTCCCGAAATTTGTGGATAAATGGATTTAGCTATAAATGATCATAATGAGTGAGTTAACCCAGAAGCAGAAAGACTCAAATGGTATATACTCAGTTATATCTGTATATTAGCCCAAGGGGCATGTCCCACGAAAGCCTTCACTTACCAGGAAACTGAGACAGAGGAGAGGACATTCTAGTGGGACTCTAGATGAGAGAATCATGGGAGAAAGGCAAAGTAGAAGGACCCATAGGGTCCTAGAAGCCTACAAGTAGAACATTATGATAGGCAGATTTGGGCCTAGGGGTCCCACTCAAACTAAGGCACCAGCCAAGGACAATACAGGCGGTAAACCTTAAGCCCCTACCCAGATCTAGCCAATGGACAGAACACTCTCCACAGTAGAGTGGAGAGTGTGATATGACTTTCTCACATACTCTGGTGCCTCACCTTTGACCATGTCCCATGGACGGGGAGACCTGGTGGCAATTAGAGGAAGGACAGCAATTTACCAAGAAGAGACTTGATACCCTATGAGCATATAGAGGGGGAGGTAATCCCCCTCAGGAACAGTCATAGGGGAGGGGAATAAGGGGAAATTGGGAGGGAGGGAAGAATGGGAGGATTCAAGGGATGGGATAACCATTGAGATGTAACAAGAATAAATTAATAAAGTAGGGAAAAAAAGAAAAAAAAAGAGAATCCCTCATTAAGTGACAGATCCAGCCGTGTGTAATTGACTTGAATGTTAGCAGTCTGCAATTCTCTTAAGGTCCGTTCAAACTCCGTTGTCCAATTCTGTAAAATAAACTGAGAGAGACTCTTTGACCGATTAGCTGCTATAGTGAAATTTTCATATTGAACCGAGGTAACACATAGTCCAGGGAATTTTTGTTCACAGCCCAGTTGGGCCAGTTAAAATTGTTATATGGCACAGATGTAATGCATAACCCTGACATTTCCATTCGCATCTGAGCCGAATCACCTGTTAGAAGTTTCAAAAAAGTCAGATGTATTCCAGCTGAAAGTAGTATTACCAAATGCTCCTCCATTAATCATGGCCATTGGTGTCAGCTGTCATTGACCCCACAAAGGAGCCAACTAATAATTCCCAAGAGCTTTTAAATTATCCTTCCTAATTTCAATTTTTTTTCTTCTTTCCTTCTTCCTCCGAATCAGGAGTCTCATTGTCAGAGGTATTAGAGCTTGTAGAGCTATCAATATTCAATGCCTCAAGATCCTTTAAAGGATAAAACCTTTGCGATATTTCTCTCGGCGGTAAACTAGGTCCTGAGGGGGGTTGCACTCCTTTTACAGGAGGGTCCTGAGCCTTTTTCTTTTTATGGGCATCCTTTTTCCTGCACGCACCCAACCTCTCACTACGTTCGGTTTCTGACATGCTATCCTGAACTTCTTCTAGGGCGACCTGTCCTTCATCTACTGCCCTCTTGACAATTATGGCAGTAAATATTACAGCTAGAATCAGCCCAAGAATTTAAAAAATATGCATACCTCTCCGAACTTACCAACCCTGCAGTTCTGAATCCTCCCTGTAGTCAGGGGGTCTCCGAAGGTGCTGACGATGGTGTGGTCATCCCCGGCTTCGGCACCAGATGTGGCTAGCGTTACCGTCTCGCCAGCAAGAATGACGCTGCACACACAAACAGGATCCTTTTGCAGTAAAACTTTAACGCATCTTGAGAGGGAGAGCATAAGCTTACAACAAGTAAAATGGAGACCCCAAACAGCAGAAACCCATCCCTTATATAGGAAACTGTCCTCCGCTTAGGATGTGTCAGTCCCTGATTGGCTGTTGCTCATCGGGCGAGATGACGCCAGGGGAGAGGCAGAGCACAACAAGTGGAAAATCCCTTCGCACACGCGCAGATTAGTTGTTTGTCAGCATGGGACACAGGATGTCAGCGCCATCTTGTAATGGCGAATGTGAGCGCGGCCTCCCACACATATTACTGTTTACAAGCAATATGTAATCTCTATCATTTGATAAATTGGGCTTCTGATTACTAAAACCCATATGATTATGCAAATATCAAATCCACTCACTTATCTTTAAAAGGAGTTCTTGTGGTATTTCTGCTGGAGAATTCTTCAAGCCGAATCGCATCACTCAAACATGATTTCTTGTATATTCTCAAAACAATGATATTATTGTTATTTAATATACTTTCATTGATGTTCCAAATTTTACAGGTTACAAGATTGAGAGTACTTGCTGCATATTTGTCCACATAATCAAATTACAAATGTAAAGATGAACTAATTGTATTTTTCTTATTACTTATTTAAGTTTCCTGCATAGATCAGAAACATAACTTAATAATTTCCTCAAATTTCATCCCTTGTTCTTATTTACTTTGTTTTTGATTTAGTAAATAAATTTCATCTACATGCATGAACTTTTAAAATAAAATTATTTATGATGCAATCTAGATAGTATTAAATATAAATCTTCAGTATGGGAGTTACTTTCATGTATGTATGTACATATAGTATATGTGAGCATGAGTATGTGTTTTCAATCTATGTGTAATATATCTAGGGCTTTGTGTCTAGTTCAAAGACAAAATTTGTGTGTGGTTCTTTCTGTCCAACTTCTTTTATGTTCCAGTAATCCAAATCAGATTTTCAAGCTTCAGAATCTAAACCCTTTATTCACTGGACAATCTTGCTTGTTCATTGGCAAATTTTAATTTCATAAAATGTACTCACTGCCTGATGCATGCACCACATTGGTTGCTATTCAATATTTACATGGGGAAAATGTGAGAATCCAGAGTAAATGAGTTAAAAAAATTAATAGAGAATTTTTAATTTTTCCAACATTATCTGACAAATGAAAGCTTAATTACTTCCACTAATAGAATAAAGACACATAATTTGCTCTATGAAAATCGGATGTGTGTTTCATCAATACATAATGATATAGCTTGCAATCATGAAAATTAAACACAAGGAATAAAATATTTACAAGAGCCATGAGATCCACCTAGAATCAAATATTCCCCACATCATGGGTTTTGACCTCGATTAAAGCACCTGTCAAAACGTTCCTGTTGAACTCCCTCACATATAATTAGGCAAATGTGGTTTACTTCAATAAATATAATTCCAATATTGTACAACTGAGAATATTGTCAGAGGGTTAATATATCACTTTGTATGGTCCAATGATAAATAATACAACAGAACCCCTTTCTCCCCTAAAGGACATTATTACTCATTATAAAATGAGATCATATGTAGTGGCCTTTAGTTATTCTTAGTTTCTATCACTATCTACTCTCTCTCTCCTTCTATTTCTATTCTTCTTAAAATTTTAATAGCAGATCATTTCCCACTGCACATTTAGGTTTGCTGTGTACTACTATCCCTATTAAATGAATAATCTTGGGGAATTGAATGAAGGTAGATTTTCATAATTGTTCTTCATACACTCATCATTTTTGGTCATTAATCAACAGACATCATATTTGCCCTTATACTTTGTTAATGCAAAAACTTTACCTAATATTTTACTTGCTTACTTTACTTACTTTTATATACTCTCTCATCCCTAAGACTGACTCCCAGTGGACAGCTTCCTGTTTCTATATTATCATTTTAACTTCACATTAAATGTGTAAAATTAAAAGATTGAAAGCTAACAGCTATATATTTGAAAATTAGACTCTGGATGTTAGGGTTGAATACTGTGTTCTCTAGAAGAGGAACAAGTGCTCTTAGTTTCTTTTAGGTGAATTGACTGATAGGTAGGACAAACTAAATACTGATTATGTACAAAAAAACAAAATGAATACTTACTACACACAATATGTACATGTGTATTTTAATAATCTTTATTCAACTGTAGAGAATTATTTTGCTCATTTTTACTGACATCAATTTAAATGAGGATTTGAAGGCTACAGAGATATATAGATGATAGGTGCTGTATAATATGGATTCTATAAGGAAACAGATAGGTACAATATAAAATAACAGTAAAAATGGCTATCTTATTTAAAGCAATCTACAGATACAATGAAATTTCCATCAAATTTCAAATAGAATTTTAAAAGTCTTAGAATAATATTAAACTTCATATTTAAAAAAACAACATCTAGAACAGCTTAAACAATCCTGTCCAATAAAAGAGCATCTAGAGGTATCTCCATGCCTGATTTACAGCTTCAGAGAAATAGTAATAAAAAACTGCATGGAATTGGCAGAAAAACAGGAAGTTTAATCAATAAAATAAAACCAAAGACCCAGAAGTAATCACAAGTATCTATGAACACTTGATATTTGACAAAGAACCCAAAATGATAAAGTGGAAACATTAAATAGCCATCAACAAGTGTTGCTTGATTAACAGGATGTCTTCATGTAGAAGAATGTAAACAGATCCACAACTATTACCCTGAACAAAACTGATGTCCAATTGGATCAAAGTCAAAAAATTAAAATCTGATTAAAGCCTAATAGAAGAGGAAGTAAAAATATTTTTGAAATCATTTGTACATATGACAGCTTCCTGAAGAGAACACCAAAAGTCAGGTACTAACAGTAACAATTAGTAAATAGGACCTGAGGAAGCTGAAAAGCTTCTGTAAGTGAAATTACATCATCAAATGGAGAAAATGGCACCATGAGAGTGAGAAAATTTCTTCATTACCCCTATGTCTGAACGATGACTAATACCCAGTCTATATAAATAATTCAAGAAACAAAATATCAACAAACCAAACAGTCCAATAAAAAATGGAGCTCTAAACTGAGAATTCTGAACACAGGAATCTATAGTGGCTGAGAAGCATTTAAAGAAATATTCACCTCCTTAGTCATCAAGAAAATGCTAATCAAAATGACTCTGAGATTGCGTCTTAACCCATTAGAATGGCTGAGATAAAAAAAAAATAGGAGACTATGTGGAGCCACAGGACATTGTTTTATTGCTGGTGGCCATGTAATCTTATACAACTACTGTGGAAATTAATCTGCAAGTTTCTCAGAAAATTGGCAATAGATTTACCCGAAGACCAATCTATACCACTCCTTGGCATATACTCAAAAGGAGCTACCCCATACCACAAGGACACTTGTTCAACTATGTTGATAGTAGCATTCTTCATAATAGGTAGAGAATGGAAACAAACAGATGTCCCTAACCAAAGATTAAATAAAGACCAATGTTACTTTTCACGTGGAGTATTACTCAGCTATTAACAGCAAAGACATCATGCAATTTGGAGGAAAATAGATGAAACTAGAAAATATCATCCTGAGTAGAGTGCCAGGATTCAGAAAGACAGTATGAGTTGTATGTATAATAAATTAATGTCACATCATATTCCAACATTGACCTCTTGATGTTTGTCTTCAAAACCATCAGACAAAGAGAGTGAGGAATGATCAACACTGACGATACATGGTCATGTAAACGGAGGGGTTGCTTAAATGTCTTATCATTACAAACTCTCTCCAAGTTGTGCAATGCTCTGAGTCTGCAGAGGCAGACAGAGAATATAGAAAATGAGAGCAACTCTGGTAGCTGCTGCAGCCTGTTGTATTTATGCTTCTTGGAAGCCCTGAGGTGGACCATCCACATACTGGCTCAGGTTTGGATGTTAGTGGTATGGATGGTGGTCATTTCTATTCCTGTTTAAGTTATAAGAAAATATGAGTGCCAGAGAATATGAATTCACCTTACTCATTAGTTTTCATAAAGTTCTATTTTTACATGCTTGTATTGCTCCAATGTTATTTTTAATAAGGTATTTATATATTTTCCCTGATATGTTCAATTTCTTTTACTCATTAGCATTATTTAGCTCATTTATATGACTTACTTGGAATATTTTTCAAAAAAATTTCACTGTCATAGAAGATTTCAGATACGAGTTTTAATAACTACAGCCAGAAATGTGAAAGTACTATACTCTTCTGTTTTTCAACCCTATAAATTCTTGGGTATAATTTATTATGTATTGCAGTTTTAGGAGTTATTTCACACAATGTGACTCTATGTTTGCACTAAGTGCCAATCATTTGTAGAAATTTTCTAGTGTGCAAACAGAGAATATATGCTGATTCAAAGCTTATCATCCATTTACAACTCTCAAGAAGATTAAAAAAGAGAATTAGTGATTAAAAGAAAACAAAAGTATGTACTAATGAGCATTTGTACTGTGGAAAAATGGGTATTTCTTCATCCTAAAATAGCCAGAATTGAAAGAGTAAAGCAAAGGTAGTTTTTAAAAATTATCTCCTCATTGGGTTCTCTGCTTATAAAAGACCCCAGTTTGCTGCCGTCCACAAGATTCCATATGAGAAATTACTATCTTAGGCAGTTATGACAAGAGAAAGTTCTCTCAACTTGACACAGTGGAATTACTTTGGATTAAGTGTTGTACAAGACTCACACTTCAGTGCACTGAAACACATGTCTGGTGGGGCCAGCACCACCACACATCTCACTGACAATACATAGAGAAATATTAATGCTTCGTTCATATAGCATTCGGAGAATATTGCACCATTGAATTGGACATCATGAAAATAAGATCTGTTACATAGGAGGAAAAGAATGGGATCCTGGACAGTTGCCTCATGTTCTTACTTTTCATATGCAGACTTCTGTTCCCCTACTTCTTCACACTCATATTTACCATGAGAATATCTGGGACTGGAATATTGTGTTTTCAGTGTACACTTGGTCAAAATTTCACTACTCCATAAAGCCTTGCATATCAATCATAGTCACTAGTCATAAAATCCCCATAGGGTTCAAAGCCATAAGGAGTCGAGACCTTGTGCTACTATAATCAGACTTGCCTAATTCAAGCCCTGATAAAAAACATAGAAACACACTGGATGCATCAGCAAGATAATGTTCTGTCAGGGTAGTGTTTTCCTTAGAAAGGTTAGTTGATCTTAAACAAGGTATACCTCTGGCCCTGTGTTATGCCAAACACAAAAGTTAGAAGCCTCACATAACTGTACCAAGTTATAATTCACTACCTTTGTCAATTTTAACCAGAGGATGTTTTATAACTTTCAGATGTTGCAATGGCATGCTGATTGAAGTTTGTATAGTATTTCATTTCCATGGACTTGGGATACTGCTCTTGTGGAATTGGCACCATATAAATTCTCAGGGACTGTACATATATTAAGATGAATAGAACTACATTTTTAGCCAGAAGAGAGGCCACATCCACAGATTATAAAAAGAGGAAGTTCCTCAGTCCTGTCAATATGCAGTTGTAATATCCTAAGCTGAAAATTGCTGAAAGAACTTCTCTTGACATCTCTAACTCAAGCTCAAGAATGACTACAATTCAATCAGTCTTCCTTCCTGATACTAATGCTATTGATACCACATAATGTAAAAGACAGTTTAATGAAGTAGGACAGCTTTCAGAGTACAGTAAAATACTTGATTCCTTAAATAACTCTAAGAAAGGGCTTAATACTTTGTTGAAATTTGGTACTTAGTGGAAAATCCATCCTGTTGAGGATGCATCTAAGGACTTGAGGTTCTCAAAACAATGTTAAAATTCTCAAGGGCAACGAAATTCTCCATGAAACATTAAACAGCTTACTACCTATAGCCTCTAGCTTGTTTCATCAACAACCATATCATGGGAGGATTTTCCAGAGTCAGGCTGAGGCAAGGATTATGGCTTACAAATCAACATTTCATCATCTATGACTATGGTTTTAGCAGCAATTTTTATCTATACATGGGTTGAACAAATATCTCATATGAATTTAGGTCATTAGAATTTGAATTTTCTTACAGAATACGTACTATTTGTACACACATAGCAATAATAACTCCTCTGTTTTAATCACATTTTTACATTGATATGTTTGAAGTTAAATATAAACTTTACAAAATTTAGTTAATTGGATCAAAAAAGTGTAATTTAAAGTAAACACAATTTGTTAATTTATATTATTGGTGAATCACCCATTAATAAATTCATTCATAATATACTCGACATATTTATATGACCTATACAAGAACATCTCAGTAGTTCTATGTATAGACATTAAGATAAATTTTAGAGGTAAATTTTGGTTTACATTTTGTCAAGAGAATCCCTAGAGTAAACATCCATTGTGTCCCAATTACATAGGATCACACTTAGCATTGTTAAGAGGCAGGAATATTATTTATAAGTAGGGATGAGGCATATTTGCCTCATCTTGGAAGCTACAGATTCTTTAGGGGAGCAATATTTTAGTTCAAATTCCTATAAAGGAGAATGTGAAGATGGAAAATGTTTCACATACTCTAGTAATATAAACATATGGACCAGAGAAAGATTTGGCATCTTAAAGCCTTAATCCCATCTTCCCACAATGGATCCCATTGGCAGTGACTTTTCCCCAAAAAACATACACTCATGTCTTACGATACTCAGTGTTTCCTCTGCTCCCCAGATATTCTCTTCCTAATGATTGTCTTGTAATTTTTTGACAGGCATCAAATTTGGGGTTTTTAATATATTTTAGTTGGCATTATGAACTGTGTAATTAATGATATGAAAAACAACATCACACCACGTAGTGAATATTAATTACAGCAAGGCAGAATTAATAGAACAGAGGTGTAATATATTTATTAATAATCATGACAAATAAGGGATTAGCTTCAGATTTAAAAGTATCTATAATGTATAATCCATAAAAAGCACAAAGACTACCAACAAAATGATCTTCATATAGAATATATCTTAAATTTGCCAGGATTCTGCCATACTAAAGTATATAGAACATTATGCAACAGGCTTGTCTTAGCATAGATATTAGTACTATTATCCCGGCTTAAATTCTTACATTTTAAAATCTTATTTATTTATTCAGTTTTGACATGAATTCTATAGCACAACTAATCCATGGCATCAGATTAAAATAGCATGAAACATTCTAATTAATTTTATTTTCTAAATAGTTGTGTAATCAAAATTTAAGGAGTATTTTTGGGTAAAACTTTTCCAACTCCTACCAAGTATTAGCATTCCAGGTATGGGTTCTCTGAGAATAGCTAAGATTAAACATTGTTTAAACACTTACAAACATTTTTCTCATTTAAAAACCATGTTTCTCAAATGAACTCTGGGATAGTAATTACCTATCATGTTAGACTCTTATAGGAAATCTCTTTGTGCTCTAAAGTTTTAGCTTATACTAAAGTCGTCTCCAATTTGCATAATCTGTTGTTTTTGAAGATATGATTTCTGGGTAAAGGACATTCCATTCTTTACATTAATAAGGTATGTCTTGGGTATGTATTCTGTGGTGGGCTTGAAGAGTTTTGGACTTCCAAAAGTATTTGCTGTATTAAACTTATAAGGTTGATTTCTAGTGTGGATTCTTTGATGAACTTGGAGAGTTGAAGACTTGGTAAACCACTTGCCACAGTCTTTATATTTGTAATGCTTATTTTAAGTGTGGTTTCTCTAGTGAACTTAACGACTTTAGGAGTTGGTAAAGGATTTCCCACACTAATTATATTTGTAAAGTTTTTATCAGTTATGGATTCTTTGATGAAAATGGAAAGATGAGGATGAAGTAAATTATACCCCACATTCACTACATTTGTAAGGTTTGTCTCCAATATGAATTCAGTGGTAAGCTTCAAATTATGAGTACTATGTAAATGATTTACCACACTTATTATATTTATATGATTTGTCTCAACTATGGGTTGTTTGATCATTTTGGAGAGATGAATACTGGTTAAAGGTTTTCCCACACTCATTACAGTTGTAAGTTTTTCTTCGAGTATGGCTTCTTTGATGAATTTTAAGATTTGAGGACATTGTAAATGATTTCTCACACTTATTACATTTATATGGTTTGTCTCCAGTATGAATTCTTTGATGAACTTGGAGATGTGAGTACTGGGTAAAAGCTTTCCCACACTCATTACATTTGTAAGGTTTATCTCCAGTATGGATTCTTTGATGATGTTTGAGAGTTGAAGATTTAGTAAAGGATTTCCCACACTCCTTACATTTGTAAGGTTTATCTCCAGTATGGATTCTTTGATGATGTTGGAGAGTTGAAGATTGAGTAAAGGATTTCCCACACTCCTTACATTTGTAAGGTTTATCTCCAGTATGGATTCTTTGATGAACTTGGAGAGTTGAAGACTGAGTAAATGATTTCCCACACTCATTACATTTGTAAGGTTTATCTCCAGTATGGATTCTTTGATGACCTTGGAGAGCTGAAGAGTGAGTAAAGGATTTCCCACACTCATTACATTTGTAAGGTTTATCTCCAGTATGGATTCTTTGATGACATTTGAGAGTTGAAGTGTGAGTAAAGGATTTCCCACACTCATTACATTTGTAAGGTTTATCTCTAGTATGGATTCTTTGATGACCTTGGAGAGTTGAAGAGTGAGTAAAGGATTTCCCACACTCATTACATTTGTAAGGTTTATCTCCAGTATGGATTCTTTGATGACCTTGGAGAGTTGATAACTGAGTAAAGGATTTCCCACACTCATTACACTTGTAAGGTTTATCACCAGTATGGATTCTTTGATAAACTTGTAGATTTGAGTACCAGGAAAAGTATTTCCCACACTCATTACATATGTAAAGTTTATCTCTGGAGTGGATTCTGGAGTGTACATGAAGACTTGATGAGTTGGTAAAGGATTTCCCACACTCAATACATTTGTGAGGATATTCTTGAGAATGAATACTTTGTTGATCCTGGAGAAAAGAGAATGAGGTAAATGATTCCCAACATTCATTATATTTGTGACATTTTTGTCCAGTATTAAGTTTGTGGTGAGCTTGATGTTTTGAGGACTGTGTAAATGATGTCTTCCTCTTAGTGTATTTATAAGTGTTATCTCCACTGTGGATTCTTTGATGAACTTGAAGTTTTGAGGACTTGGTAAGTGATTTTCCACACAGATTACATTTATAAAATTTGCATCCCATATCTATTTTGTGTTGACCTTTAGGTTCACTACTTAATATTTCCCTATTTCTGTGCAGAATAGAATTGTACTTCAAATTTTGTTGTGAACCTTTTACCTGTGGCGCCCCCAATTGTGAAATCATGAGTGGTAGAGACTGAGTGCTCTCAGAGGAAGCCAGAGCTTCTTGATATTTTGTTTCAGAAATGACACACATGTATTTTTCACACCGATCATTTCCATAATGACATGTTTTATGAACTTCACTGTCACATGAATATTCCCAGAACTTCTTTCTATTCTTCTCTGAAAGGCCATTACAACCAAATAATCTTGGTATTTCTTTCAGGAAAGAATCTTGTATGCACTCCTTTGGAAATTGCTTCTTGGTATGGTAAGAAGACAAAACTGAAACAAATGAAATGAAATCACTATATGATATTTCAGATGCATATTAATGTAATATAGATATATAATATATAAAATTGCATCAAACTGGGGATCATAGCAAAATGGTACAACATAGAATTGCAGCATTTTTTCTAAGGAAACAAATGTCCTGATTCTAATGGATGTAAGAAGATATCACATGAAACCATCGTATATTTTGTAATATATATATATATATATATATATATATATATATATTAGTGTTCATAAAATATTCATTGGAACAAGAAGAACACTATGATGGGCAGTCCTGGGCCCAGGGGTTCTGCTCGATCGATGGCACTAACTAAGGACAACATGTGCAGTCATCATCAAACCCCTACCCAGACCTAGCCTAGGGACAGAATATTCTCCACAGTTAAGTGGAGACTGGGGACTTATTTTCACACAAACTCTGGTGCCCCTTATTTGGCCATGTCCCCTAGAGGGGTGCCCCGATGGCACTCAGAGGAAGGATGGTAGACTACCAAGAAGAAACTTGGTAACCTAGCATCATATTCAAGGGGAGGAGGTCCCCATCAGTCACAGTCATAGGGAAAGGGATGTGGTGAAAGAGGGTTGGAGGGAGGAATGTGAGGATGCACGAGATGGGATAGCAATTGAGATGTAATATGAATGATTTTATTTTTCAATAAAAAACAAACAATGCAAAAAAGTATTAATTGGAACAAATAATGTCAAACAAAATTGTTGTAACTATCACACATGAATAGAAACCTACTCTTCACTGTGACATTCAATTAACAATATAGACACCAATCATTTTCCTAAATACATGAACAATTTAATGACAGAAATGAGCAACTACAACATTATTTCAGTTTTTTATCCGAAGCAAGATTTATCAATGACTTTAAAATCAAAGAGAATATTAATAAGAACATGATAGAGAAAGAGAAAACATGATAAAAATTTATGTGTATCATGTAAAATCCATGCCCAGTACATGAATATAAAGGGTTTCAAAATTTTCACAAACATTAAGGAATATTTACTAAGACTAGTAAGTTTCTTAGAAACCAAAGAATTCTTAACAAGTTTAACATGTTTATGTCCCTAAAATCAAATTTGAATCTATAGTACTATATATATCATAACTTAAAATAAATTTCTATTGAAGTGAAAATTCATTACATTTCCCATCGCTTCTTTCTCTCCAGCATCACGCAGGTAACATTCTATGGTCCCTACACTCATTATCAGGTTAAAAACATGTTTTACTCTGAAATTTCCTTATCTCTTCATGTTTGGGTTGTGGGTGTGTGGGTGTGTGTGTACTTACAAGTACAAGTACTTACAAGAACATATGTGTTCTTCCTTTTTATCATTGTATATTGTTTCACATATGAATACTATTCATTCAAAAATCCATACTGAAGATGAAATGTAATATAATGGGAGAAATGGGGAACAGTTTCTCAACTGGAAGTGAACAAAAGAAAATATAAAAGAAAAATATTTTTGACAAATATTTAAAAGGTAGCACTCAAAGACCTTGCTACCTGTCATGCATGGTGTGTAAGTAGCAGGGATGGAGAGAGAGTGGATCAAATGAGTACCCAAGTTGTGGACTCTGAAACAGCATTGCCTGTATTTCCTGGATAAAAGGAGGCATCCTAGGAGCTATGGACACATCAACCAAGCCGCATATGGCTGATACCCAGGTTCAAGAGGCACACTGTCCCAGGTGTAGTCACCCAGTAGCTTCCAGCCTACCCAAACCTGGGTTACAGAAACACATGGCTGCAACTACTGACTTCTGCAAAAACAATTTCTGGGAAACAGGGACATGGTTTGATCCACTGGCCTGCAGTTCTACTTTCTTAATGTTAATATGTGCTAGACAATATGAGTAGACAGGCTATCATTCCAAAATGGAGGCCTCCAGCAGGCATAGAGTCTGAGAATCAGGAGCTCATTGAGTACAGAGCACACAGTTGGCTGCTCAGTGGAGCCTACTCCAAAATGCAAGCAATGTCTAATGCTCCCTATTGAAACAACGGTATCCAAGTTGCAAGAAGAAACAGTTCTATGCTCTGACCCTCTGAATACTCCTGCAATTCTGAGAAACCGACCAGCCTATTTTTCACAGTACAAATAGCCATCTTGAAGAGACCTTACAGATCTGAGAACCACACATGTCACACCCTTATCCCAACCACCTGACTGAAGGTCCAACTGGGAAACAGCCTGATGTGAAATAATACAGGCTATTTGAGGAGATATAGATCCCAGCATACAACAAATGGCTCTTCCTGCATGCTCTAGAAGCCCAGAGATATCCAGAAACAACCAGCCAAAGCAAGGAACAACAAGATGGCTAAAGGGCAGCAAAACCTATGGCAATATGGCACCAACACATTCCAACTACCCTAATAAAACATGCCCTGGACATACAAACACAACAGAAACTCAGGAAAATGGTCTTAAATCTATGTTTATGAATATGATAGAGTAAATTCAAAAAGTTATAATTAAACTCATACAAGAAATATAGGAAAATATGATAAAACAGGAGAAGGACATTAATAAAATGGTTCAAGAACTGAAAAGGAAAACAGACTAAATAAAGTAAACACAAACTGATGAATCTTAAAAAGAATCAGAAAATGCAGAAGTAAGCATCACCAACAATATATGAGTGAAGGAGGAAATAATCTCAGGCACAGAAGACACAATTGAAGAAATAGATACATATGTCAAATAAAATATTAAATTTTAAAAAGTTCCTTACACAAAACATCCAAGAAATCAAGGACATAATGAAAGGACAAAACCTAATATAAGTATGATAGAAATAGACAGAAGATGACAAGCTCCAAGACCAGAAAATATTTTTAACAAAATTGAAAAAAAAATTTTCTCCAACCTAAACAGAGAGATACATTTTAACATACAAAAGGCTTGCAACGCAAATAATATAATCGAACACAAAAGAAATTCCTCTTGACATATATTAGCCATATCCTGCTTTGAGAAGGAGAAAGAGGAACAAATTGTCAACCAAGCTGAGAACCCATTTGTTGTACTAGATATATGGAGAGAGGAAAATAAGGAAAGAATATATATATCCTTTGGATATCATTGGATATATATCATTGGATATATTAATCATATGTTATGCCAAATCTTTGGGAGAATTTATTAGCACAAAGCCAATTTCATGTTTAAATCCATTTTAGCTTCTATTCTTTTCTTCTCTCTCTCTCTCTCTCTCTCTCTCTCTCTCTCTCTCTCTCTCTCTCTCTCTCTCTTTCTGTGTGTGTGTGTGTGTGTAATATATAATATATATATATATATATATATATATATATATATATATAGAGAGAGAGAGAGAGAGAGAGAGAGAGAGTGAGAGAGAGAGAGAGCATGACATTGAGTTAATGAGGAAAGACCTAGTAGTTTGGCTGATGTGAATGAGAGAAAGACTAAGTGCAAAATATACGATATAAAATCCTTTTAAGGGAATAAGTAATGAAAACCTCCAAATAATTTATCATTCATGTACAACAAAAATATTTTCAGTAATTAGACACAAATCAATCTACTACTTTGTCAAATGTCTATAATATAATATACTTCAGATCAAACCTATTAAAGTAAATAAGTTAAATATCATATAAGATCTAAGCTGTACTATACATTTTGTATTTTGTTCTAAAAGAAATTCTTAGGTCTACTTTCTGCTGAAGCTGTTTACTAAATACTCTTCAGGTCTAGATTGCTCCTTGGTTTAGAGTCATCCCATGCTGTGTCATTTTATTTCATCCTACCTGGTTCTTTTTCTTCAATCTTCTCTTTATCATCAATCCAGGGTTTTTGGGTTTGTCCAAGACATGTTAATACCTCTGCTTTTGAAACAGAAATGCCTGTGAATTCAAAATGAAATACAGACACACCATTCTATGTAGCTGTGTAGTAGCACAGGATTGTACCAAATAGGGAAGAAAGTATACATGAATGACTTACTAGTTCTCAATTCCTTCCAAGACGTTTTAGACTCTTCATAACTCAAGAGATTTTCAAATTCTGTATTTAATTTTCTTAAGTAAACTTAAGTAAAATAATAGTAAAAGCATAACTTTGGGATTCAAAATGGATTCACATATAAGTGCTACTGGCTACCAGCACAAAAGTGATGAAACGTTTAATTATTATTCGGTTAAATGTGAAAAAAAAGGTAAAGGGATGTAAGAAGTTATCTATAGATAAGACAGTAATCAATACCAATAAAAACTTATGAGATAAACTAAGCGATAATCTAAGCAGTGGAAATAAAGTCAAAATATTAGCTAGTAGAAGCTTTAGACATCCCTAAGATGAAGTAGCAAGCATGGAATAAAATTATTCTCACCCACAGAAACCAGGTTGTTGTAGTTCTCCAGCATGACATCTCTGTACAAAGCCCTCTGAGCAGAGTCCAGCCATTCCCACTCCTCCTTGGAAAAGTTTATAGCCACGTCCTTGAAAGTCAGTAGACCCTGAAAATAAAATTAGCAGTATCCCCTCATGGCCATTGTATAAATTCTATGTTTGACACAAGGAAAGATTAGTTAACTAAAGAACTTGTTCTGTTATAAAAAACTAATATGCATTTTAAAACTAAATTATATTCTGAGAAAAAGACTTTTCTGACTTCTCTGCAATGAGGCAATAGGCTAGCAGCACTGAACTTGTGCATGGGGAACGTTTTGGGGGATCAAATGACATGATCTCCACACCATGAGGGATGCTATTAAAGTTGCAATCAATAGGAATGATGAGAACAACCAAAAGAGGCCCTCAGATGAAATATTCATATTATATTGGCTTCTATTCACCGTTAAATAATGACCCATCTCAATCTCTGCAAATATAGAGTGCCTATATTTATCTTTGATATGAGAAAATTTATAATTTTTACAGATTACATTTTATTTTGTAGAAATTGTCCTGAAAAAAAAAAGACTTGCAAATAAGCTGCCTTAAGGAAACAGGTGACAAAAGTTTTAAAGAGAGAATAATGAGAATCAAATGAGAAAAGTACTTCTGAAAATTAGAGTCAGCATCTTGAAGGTTCAGAAGTTCTGATAATGAAGCATTTTTGTAAAGACAATCAACTTGTCCCACACACACACACACATTCATTTACCTGTGAAGAAGACATCTCTTCTTTCCTCTTCAGAATGGAATGTCCCAGGAAATTTTACATTGAAATTTCACCTTCTAGATTCCACTCTCTGTTTAAATGCAGCAGATTTTCCGTGTCCCTGGTGAAATGGAAGAATGTAAATCAGGAATCAAAACTGAACAATATCCCTGCTTCTTGCCAGTGAAGTGATGCAGAAATCATGACCTCCTACAGCTGAAAAAACAAAAGATTTCCTTTCCTGAATTTAGGTGTTCTGTTTTCCCAGCATATTATGTTTTTCTCTACAAACCCAATTGAGTTGCTGCAGTAACCTGCTATATACCTAACAGAGGCAGATTGGAATTTTAAAGGAAGGATAAACACAGCTGTCAGTTAAAATTCCTCTTCACCATTTCCTCTCTTTTTCTTTGTCAGAGATAGCTCATTAAAACAAAATTGGCACATATGTTTGCAATCATGGCCAGAATCTGTGAAGTAACCCCCACCTGAAAGCATTTCTTGTCCTGGGTAAGCAATGTAGTTGCCTAGAGCCAAGAGGAAACAAGCCAATCACTGCCTAATTCACTTTTTTCTCCACTGAGATATTACATTTAGCTTCCATGTCCTCGTCTAAAAATACCATGATTTTGCTGCTTTGACGAAAGCCCCATGGTTATAATATCTCACAATTTCCCTTTTATACTGACATTGCTTTTTTGTTTCATCAGCAAAACACTAACTGCTGATACCTATATAAGTTACCTCTGCACGAATTCTATTACTTTTGGCTGTTACTGAAGGCAGCTTGTCTTTATGCTCTTGTAATATGTTCCTTCTTGATACTTTTATGCTAAGCTGAGGTTTCAAATACAATTATATCATAGGCAACTTTACAAACCAAAATTATATCATTCAATTTCTAAAAAGAAAATGCTGCATAACACAGAGACAATCATTTTGATGTATTGCAAATTTTACCTTTACTCTTTCTCATTAGTCTCCAATGGAACAACTAATAAGAACTCAAATAGTGCCTCAATGTTTGGTGGGAAGTTTTCTTACATTTCCTCTTTTTCTCTTTCATTCTGGCCCAAAAATTACACATAAAGGCCATATTCCATGGATGTAAGGATTCATAAATTTCAGAATTTTAAGATGTAGGTCTAACCCACAGAAAGTTTTCAAACTGTATTATATATGGTTAAATTAATACCACCTACATAGAAATTTGCCTTGTCTTAGGAAAAAACATACTGCATCTAAGATTATCTAGACTTACTGCACAATAAAGGCAATTAGAAATATACTGTAAAACAGGCTTGCAGTTATAGAATAATATAATATATTATTTCTTATGGATATAACATTGGTTAGGGAGCCACTGTGAAAGAGAAAATCATTGGTTTAATAATTGGGTGGCATCTTTGTATGCAGTTGCCTCCAATATACTCACCATTGAGGCTGAGTGTGGTGACACAATCTTTAATTCTGGCTCCTGGGAGGCAGAGAAAGGAAGATTTCCTTGATTTTGAGACGAGACAAATCTAGAAAGCAAGCTCCAGGCTGTTGATGTACCTTTTATTCTTCCTACATTAGTTAACACAGTAAATTATTAAGCCACTAGTTTTCTTTAACCAGCTAGTTCCCAAAGGACAGCACAGATAGTATGGTTTCTTTTCAATCTGCAAGCACTATGCTGGGCAGAATCTGAGCAACTCTAATCTTAATAACCTTAAAACCAAATCATAAACCAATAACTTGAGAGTGTCCTGACTCTCGGGTAGAGTATTTTCCCTCAGGCTCTTTTTTGCCACCATCCTCCTCATGCTTATCACCCAGAAATCCCTCCCTTCCATTTTCTGTCCTTCTACCCAGTTTATTAGCCAAACAGCATTTTATTGGCAGCTATAATACCCACTCAAGGCATTCTTCCACACCAGGATAAATAGAAAGATCCTGCAACAAAACAAACACCACACACACACACATAAACACACACACAAACACAAACACACTACTCCTTATTTCATTAATATATTGTGGACACACCAGGCATTATGTTCTCCAATAACTGAAAAGAATTAAGAATTTTCTCCATTGCTAAGAGCCAGGGAGAAGGACTGTAGCTCCTCTGGATGAAAGGATTCATCTCCATGTTGGATCTCCTTGTGTTTTTTAAATGTATTCAGATTACAACTCAAGTTTTATCCCATCACTTTTATATTCCCATTCCTCCCTCGTTCCCGTTTTCACCCTATTCCCCTCCTATAGGTCTAAGCTCAATGGTGACCTTCTTACTCACTATATGGTCATAGGCTATCAAGTCTCATCCTGGTATCCTGATTATTCTTTCTTTGAGTGTTCTCAGGCCTCCCCACCAAGGGGATGTGGTCAAATATGGAACAGCAGATTCATATAAGAGTCAGTCCCCACTTTCCACATAACTGTGGAGCATGTCTTGTCCATAGGGTAGATGCGAGTAGGGGTTTGATGTTTATTACTTGTTTTGTCCTTAGTAAAGCAATAGTTTGAGCAGACCCCTGCCCCTGGGCCCCAATCTACTCACTGCGATGTTCTTCTTGTAGGTTTCTAGGACACACTGGGTCTTTCTATTTCCCCATCTCCTATATATCTCTTACCTAAAGTCTCAGAAGGATGTTGTCACATCTATCCCAATCTTTTTGTAAGTGAAGACATTTGTGGGACATGACTTTTAGGGTACTGCCCAATTATCAGTGAGCATATACCATGTGAGTCTTCTGCTTATGTATTAACTCATTATGACCATTTCTAGTCCCATCCATTTGTCCACAAATTTCAGGATTTCATTGTTTATAATAGCTGAGTAGTATTCCATAGTGTAAATGTACCACAGTTTCTTTATCTGTTCCTCAACTGAGAGATGTTTAGACTTTTTCCAGGTTCTGCTATTAAGAGTAAGGCTGTTATGAACTTGGTTGGCCATATATCCTTGTTGTTTGATTAACCATTTTCTGGGAATATGCCAATGAGTTGAACAGCTGGGTCTTGAGGAATGTGTATGTCTCTTTGTGTCTCTTTCTGTTCTTGATGCTGCCTCCATCTAGTTCTCTGCTTCCCCATTACTCTTTCTTCTCTCTCTCTGTCTCTGTCTTTGTTCTCTCTCATCTACCTTCCCAACCCACAGAAACATGAGACCACACTACCTAATGTTTTAGCTGTTTGCTCTGTGGTGTTATAATATGTAGTCTGGACTGGCTATGACAGATGCTAAACCAACATGGCCTGAACATTTACTTTTTTATATGAGTTCAGGCACTCCAATGAAGACCTCCTGTGTGATGTGAATAGTGTAGAACCAAAAGGGATTCCCCTGCTGTGTCCTCCATCTCTGTGAAAATCACTGGCTCATAAACTCCTTCCTATTGCTGTGATGGAGGGGGTATCCGAATGAACTGAAGCGTAGGGCCCTGATTCAAAGCCCCATGTGTGTAATTGAATTTCAAATTCCCAAAAGGAGCCAGGAAAATTATTAGTGCACTTTTAGGAATGAGCTGAGCACTCATGCACCTGCCAAATCTTGTTACTATCAAATGTGGATTTACTGAAGCTAAGGTGTTCCACAGACGACCTATCAGCTGGCTACCCAGATCGTTACTCCAATTAAGCACCCTCGACTCATAAAGGCTGTGAAATGCTGAGCCTAGCACAGGACCAGCTGTACCTTTCCTATGCAGTGAATGCACATTAGGATATAGTGAGTGTCCAGCCCTGGCCTATGCTTTTACTGCACCATAGGGAGAAATGAGTGGCCAGATCTGGCCTTTATCTGTAGAATGACTCACTAAAGCAGTCTATCAATAAAACAGTGAGTAAGGAGGTGGGAAAGGAGACATGGAAACTGCTCACCTGCTAATTGATTCCCAGACGCTGAGCAAGATAAGGCTTTCACACTAGGTGCAGCAGAAGCAGAGCCAGGCCTACCAGTAGTTAACACAGAGACATAAATGCACTGGTTAATGAATAATGGCAACATAAGACAGCTGTAGAAATTCGCCTTGACACAAAGATCCTATGGAGCTGCCCTAGTCTCCTGGGCAAAAGGACAAGGTCTAGCTCTACCTGTCCCTGACTACTGGGAACAGGAATCCAGATTCTCTTAGGCAGAATCTGAAATAGCATGTTGGAAGGGAACTGGGAAAGTTGGACTGGAACTCTCTATGTAGTCCACATGGGCTAAGCCGGATGGCTCACAAACACCAATTTGGGCAGCAGAATAATGATGGTTTCTGCCTGCTCCTTCACAAGCCTCCCAGGCCCTCACTAATACCATTATCTTTTGCTCTGTTCAGAAGAACATACTCATCACCCCCACTCTTCCTCTTAGCAGGAAATCCACAGGCAGTTGGGGAAGTAGGCACAGGGACTCAGGAGTTTGATTTTACTGGGGACTGGTTGTCCCAGCTGGCTGATACTATTCTAAGAAGGTCCCACTCTTGGAGCCTCCCAGTAACTGACCATCTCCAGGACACACCTCCTCCACAGCTGTTATGTAGCCCTAAAATTTTTAAGTTTCCATTCTCAAGAAAGGCTCAGAAAATCACTAAATTAAACAGCAGATCGAGGATCACCCTTAAACCATAGAATCTCAATGGCATGATCTTCCCTTGTACCACCGGAGAAGGAAACATGGGGAACTTGAAATAGCCTTGGGAATAGGCCAGCTGCTTTTAGAACTCAAGTCCCTACAATCTTTTCGCAGCTAAGTAGACCTTTTGATGTCACCTTGGAGGAATTACCAAAATGAAAATAGTATTGAATGCAAAACTGGCAGGAGACTGATCATGCTTTGGACTCTGTTTTCCTTTTTTGACAGCACAGATTTTTGCTGTCTCATTCACAGGCAGTGTGTTGCATGAATGCTGGTATTTCCTGCCTTCTGCTGCTTAAGCAAACATATCCAAAGCATTGTCTCTCTTGTTCAGTTGTCTTCTCTGGGGAGGTCCAGTAACTTTCCTCACATTTGCATCTTCTCGGAAGGAGCTGTGGCTCTTCTCGTCAGCTCTCTGTGTGCAGGAGTGTTCAGAAATAAAGGAGTCCCTTACTCATACCCAGTCACTGGAACAGCTAGGACTATCTTTTCTTTTCTGAAAATTCTCCAGAACCTTCCTGAGGACTTGAGGAAATTGCCTTGGACTTCATTTTATATACAATAAGTCAAGGACTTCCAGCTTCATCACCCTAGCTGGACTTTGCCCAGACCTTGTGCACCTGTTTCTTCTGTCTAAAAAAATATCTTAGGAATTACCATGGGTATGTTAAATAATCCATCTCTTTAGTGTATGTGGTTAAATCAAAATACACAAATAAATACATCTAAACATCACTAATGGAAGGGATAGGCCTTTACTGTAAGTAAATTTTCCATCCCTCCCTTTCTCTCTCTATTTTGGTTTATCGAGATTGGGTTTCTCTTTTTAGTGCTAACTGTCCTGGAACTCACTTTGTAGACTAGTCTGTCCTTAAGCTCATAAAGGTCTGCTTGCATCTGCCTCACAAGTGCTGGGATTGAAGACATGTTCCAACACTGACCAACACAGGGAGGGGTTAAGGTGGGAATAAGGATGGGATAGGGTGGGGAGAAAGTGGAAAACAGGAGGGGATAGGGTGGGTATAGGGGGTATAGGAAGAGGGGAGGAGGCAGGGAGAAGGAGGGTATAAGGTGGGGATCAGGTGGAGAAAAGGCGGGCAGAGGGAGGGGATAAGGTGGGGAGAGGGCAGAGAGAAGATGGGGAGAAGGTGGGCACAGGGAGGGTATAGGGCAGAGAGAAAGCAGGGAGAAGGCAGGCACAATGAGGGGATAGGGCGGGGAGAAGACAGGGAGATGGCAGGCACAGAGAGGGGATAGGGTGGGGATTGGGGGGGTATAGGAGAAGGAGGGGAGTAGGTGGGGAGAAGGAGGATATAAGGCAGGCATAGGATGGAGAAAAGGGGAGCAGGGGGAGGGGATAGTGCAAGGACAGGGCAGAGAGAAGGTGGGCACAGGGAGGGGTAGGAAGTGGAGAAGGTGGGGTGAAGGTGGGGAGAAGACATTCACTGGGTGGGGTTAAGGTGGGGATAGGGCGGAGAAAAGGCGGGCAGAGGGAGAGGATAGGCTGGGCAGAAGGAGGGAATAGGGCAGGGAGAAGGCAGAGAGAAGGAGGGTATAGGGCGGGCAGAGGGTGGGGAGAGCGAAGGGAGAAGGTGGGGACAAGGTCAGGATATGGCAGAGAAAAGGAGGGCAGAGAGAGGTGATATTGTGGGCAGATGGAGGGAATAGGACAGGCAGAGGGAGGGGATAGGGCAGAGAAAGGATAGGCAGAGGGAGGGAATAGTGTGGGGAGAAGGTGGAGAGAAGGAGGGTATAGAGCAGACAGGGGGTGTGGAGAAGGAATGTATAGGGTGGGGATAGGGCGGAGAGAGTGTGCAGAGAAGATTGGGATGGAGCGGGCAGAGGGCAGGGATAGGGCAGAGAGAAGGAGGGTATAAGGTGGGAATAGGGTGGAGAGAAGGAGGGGAGAGTAGGCACAGGGAGCAGATAGGGCAGGGATAGGGGTATAGGAGGAGTGGGGTATGTGGGGAGAAGGAGGGTACAAGGCAGGGATAGGGCCTATCATGCCAGACTGCCTTTCTAAGACAAGCTAGCTGACTATGGACAGGTGGCACAAACTCACTTAATCCCAGCACCCGCTAGTCAGATGCCAAAGGGGTCTCTGACTTTAAGGGAAGCCTGCTCTAAATGTGAATTCCAAGGCTAGCCAGGATTATACAGTGAAACTCTGTCTCAGTCCATCCCCACCCCTCAAAATGACAAGTTCACAGCCTTACACAATACACACAAGCCTCAGGCAAGCTACACTTTGACCCCAGGAGCATTCTGCCAAAGCACAGCTCTGGTTCCTAAGGTTCCTGTCCACCAAACAATGGCTGACCCAACAGCTTGTTTCAGAAATCCCAGTCAACACTTGCAGTCACCTCTCCTCATTGTAAATCATGGCACAAGAGCTGTAAAACTAGTTACCAAGAACTCAAGAGTCCTTGAAACTGAGGCCTATCTGGCAGGTGCAATACTAATAAATGCTGTCTGCTGCTACTGCAATCAATGTTGATGGATGGGACATGTGAATTAAAATAGCTTCCAAATACCAGGCTTCTTTTGGGTAAAACCTAGAGAAATAGCCTCCAATCTGAGAATGGAGAGCTGTTGGCTTTTATAGCTGAAGCAATAGGCCTCTAGTTCTTAGGCCCAGGAGGTGAAAATTTCTAGGTCTGCCAGTCTAGCCTGTAGGCCATAGGCATTTGGGCCCAGATTGCATCTTCTTGCTACCCATAATTTCTTTTTTTCGTTTCTTTCTTTTTTTATTAATTTATTCATATTACATCTCAGTTGTTAGCCCATCCCATGTATCCTCCCATTTCTCCCTTCCTCCCACTTCCCCCCTACTCCCCTCCCCTCCCCTATGTCTGTTTCTGAGGGGGACCTCCTCCTCCTGAATATGCTCATACGGTATCAAGTCTCTCCTTGGTGACCTATTGTCTTTCCTCTGAGTGCCACCAGGCATCTCCATCCAAGGGACATGGTCAAATATGGGGCACCAGAGTTTGTGTGAAAGTTAGATCTCCTTCTCTACTCAACAGTGGAGAATGTCCATCAGTTAGTCCGGGTAGGGGTCAAGGTTTACTGCCTATTTTTTCCTTGGCTGTTGCCACAGTTTGCAGAGGACCCCAGGGCCCAGATTCACCTGTAGTTTTCCAGGCCCCACTGGATCCTTCTATTTCATCATTCTCCAAGTTTTCTCACACCTAAAGTCTCAATAGGATGTCCTCCCCTCTTACCCACTTTCCTGGTAGGTACAGTTTTTCATGGGGATGTACACCTTGGACTAGTGTCTCGATATAAGTGAGTATAGTGGCACTAACCCTGCACTCCCCAAACAACAGATCCTAGCTGGGTCCCACGATATAGGGTGCTGTGGCTCATGCGTGCAGGATATAACTGCTAATTTATAGCAAGCTTGGAGTGTCCTGGCATACAGGGCCATGGAAACTGCTACCTCCTCGGATACTGCCAGTGGCCTGAAACCATACGGACTCAGGCACACCAGACACGGATCTTGTAATCTCCAACAGGCAGATCCTAGCTGTGTCAGCTCTTGCAGACCAAGCAAGAACTCCCAAATTCATGGGAAAGGCTGGACGCTCCTACAGAGTGTAGAGGCAGAGCTAAAAGACAGCTACAACCCAGACGATCTGATCCACCTTGGGTCTTGGCTACAAAGCAACAGGAAAGACAGACAGCTGGGATCAACCTACACAACCAGAGAGCTTATGTGTTTTAAATTGAGCATCTTTTAAATGGCAATCATTTATTTTCCAGTTCTCCATTTTTGGTGTCTTGTTTCTTTGTTTTTTGCTTATTTTTTCATTTATATGAAAGATATAAAAGGAGGATTATATAAGATACTCAACATTTTAAATTTATTACAAATAATATAACTGAAGACTCATTCAATCATTCCTATTATTATTTAGAATTCAATATTTAGAGATAAAAATAACCTGTTAAAGGACATGACTGAAATTTTCAAGATTTACTTGTTTTTAATAGCTAAGTAGTATTGCATTTTGTAAATGTACCACAGTTTCTTTATCCATTCCTTGGTTGAGGGACATCCAGGCTGTTTTGAGATTCTGGCTATTACAAATAAAGATACCATGACATAATTGATCAAATGTCCTTGGGGTCTTGTGGAGCATCTTTCATGTATGTGGCCAGGAGTTGTATAGCTAGGTCTTGTCTTAACGCTGTTCCCAATTATAATGTATTAGACTTTTGTCTAAAAGCAAGTGAATTATCACTATTCTAAATTCTCTGAGAAAGCACAAGATTAATTTTAAAAGATGTTGTACAAGTTTGTATTCCCACCACCAATGGAGGAATGTTCCCCTTTCTCCACATCTTTGCCAGCACTACTGTCTCTTGAAAATTTAATCTTAGCCATTCATATGTGTGTAAGATGGAAGTAAACAGTTGTTTTGATTTGTATTTCTCTGATAAATAAGGATGTTGAACATTTCTTTAGGTATTTATAAGCCATTAATATTCTTCTGTTAGGAATTGTTTTTGCCTTGTACAACCACTTTGGAAATCTATCTGGTGCTTTCTTAGAAAACTGGGAATAGGGCCCCCTCAAGTCTATGAATATACTCTGAAAAAGTTCCACCACACAACAAGGACATATGCTCAACCTTGTTAATACCAGCCTTATTCATAATAGCCCGAAACTGGAAACAACACAAATGTCCCTCAGTCGGAGAATGGATAAAGAAACTGGAACACTTAAACTATGAATACTACTCAGCTTTAAAAACAAAGAAGTTCAGAAATTTGTGGACAAATTGTTAGAACTGGAAATGATCTTATCGAGTGAGTTTACTCAGAAGCAGAAAGAATCACATGGTATATACTCACTTATACTTTGACACTAAACCAAAAGGCATGTTCCACAAAAGTCTTCACTTATCAGTAGATTGGGATGGATGTGAGGACACCCTATTGGGACTCTACATAAGAGAAATATAGGAGGTGCGGATATAGAAGGACACAAAGGGTCCTAGAATCCTACAAGAAGAACATCATGATGGGTGGATCTGGACTCAGAGGGCTCTGCTCAAACTACTGCACCAATCAAAGGCAATACAAGCATTAAAAATTGAATCCCTACTCTGATGTAGCCAATGGACAGGACAATTTCCAGGGTTGTGTGGAGAATGGGGACTGACACTGACATGAACTCTGATATCCCATATTTGACCACATCCCCTTGGAGAGGCCTGGTGGCACTCAAAGGAAGGGCAAGCAGGCTACCAACATGAGACTTGATAGTCTATGACCATATACTGGGGGAGGAGGTCTCCCTCGGTCACAGACCTAGGAGAGGAGAATAGGGTGAAAGTGGGAGAGAGGGAGGAATGGGAGGATACAAGTGATGGAATAACAATTGAGTTGTAATCTGAATACATATTTAAAAATTAAATTAAAAAATAAAAATAGATTTTCTTTGTTTACATCACAATAAAATAATCAGAAAATTTTAACTTATTTATTTCATACAAATATAGAAATTTAAATTGGGACTTGCAAAATTTATAACAAATACCATACAAACATATGTTTCATTGTGACACGTAACCATGTTTCTGGCACTGAACATCTTCACTCAATTTCCTCCTTCAGCGCTGTTAACCTATTACAGTCAACCCCTGATGTGCCCTGTTTTCATGTCCACTGTGTTAGGCTACAAAACCTTTTATCACTCATGAAGATTTCTCACTGTTTCCCATTCCCTGATTCCTTTCTGCTCTATACACCTTTAAAAGCAGATACTCCCAAGTAAATAGACATTTGGAAAACAACAATGGAGGCCATTTGTGTGATAAGCTTAGATAATTGACTTTCAGAGTTTAGGTAATTTGCCTCCCATATTGCTTCTGTGGCATTGATATAGCTTTTAAATTAAACTTACCTCAGGAAAAGAGGCTACATTACACTTAAAATTTCAGGCCAAAGTCTGTCTTTGAGGAACCTTGAGGCAGAAAACTGAAACCATTCCTCCTTGCTCTTTCAAAGGACATTAACGAACACAAGGTAGCTTAATTTCCATTGATAAAGCTGCTTTCTGACAGGCTCTTTGCCTCACTCAGCCTCATGCTTAGTTATCATTTTAAATTATGGCTTTATTTCATTTATGACAATATAAAATTATTAAAACAAAAAATATAGAGTGCATAAAATATTAATCTGCTAATGATCCTTTTATATAATTTTGGGACCTCATCTGAAATTCACACAAACCCATCAAACCATGAACCAAGTGTGAAGGTTTCCACATTCATTTTATGCTAAATGCACAAGTTGTTTCTTGAAAACCTTTTAAAAACTGCTTGGAAGTGAAATAATGAAAATTTATACAGTGTGGAAAATCACTGAAACTTTTCTAGTCTAGGATAATGTAACATTTTTGTATGAATGAAACTGAAAGAAATTGCTTTGCCTGATGATAAAATACAAATATTTGGTGTTCTTGCTAATCTAAAAATTTATTAAGTGTTTTATGAAAAGCATAAAATCAATGAGTATGTAAAACATGTAAAACTTAATGACAGTAGGAACAATATCAATACATACTTTACTGGAATGTTAACTAATTTCTATAATAATAATTAGTATTAATATTATTAATATGTATGCCTTGTTAAAATATTCATTAAATATGCATATATACAAATTTAAAATAACACACCATGGTTCATTATTTTAGTGAAAATTTAAAAATTATATATACTTGTATTTTATAGTAATAAATTTAATCTAATTATATACTGTTGTTTTTGTTTTAAAATTTTTCATTTATGAAATAAAATATAAATTTAAAATAAGATCTAGTCATACACAAATATACACATATATGTGTATAGTTATGAATTCACACATATTGACCTCAATTGCTTTCTGTTACCACATTTAAAAAAAAAAAACTAAAAAATTATGATTCCATGTCTTAAATTCAATTTAATTCTCACAAGTGTCTTATTTGTAGGACAATAATGACTGTTTTGAAAATACATACCAATTTTTAAAAGTTAAAATCATTTTATTTTATATTTGCTTGAGAAATTCTTAGTTGACACATACACAAAAACATATCACCAAATAAAAATGAATGACACAATCCATTCTGTTATCTAATCCAGAACAAATATTTTTTCTCAGACTCACCTATATTTACATTTGAATTAAATTTTGTACCAAGTACTACCTTCTTCACAACTTTGAACATTACTGAAGTAAATGTAAACTTTGAAGATTTTACTGCAGCATTTTGTAATTATGATATCTAAATTAAGATGGCTACAAGCATATTTTTTCTGGTTTTTTAGAAGAAAATATTTAACACTTGTTTTAAAGCATTACCATTAGTAAGCAATAACTTTCACTTATCGCATGTACAGAACTATACTCTGGGCTAGAGAGAATTCTTAAATGATTTTTTATACTTTTCTAAAATCAGAAAATTTAAAAGAGATTATCAAAAATATCACATAGATAAGGCATCACATTGAATCTTCAATGTGTTGACTGTCACCTTTACTGTGGAAAAATAAAAAATCCTCATTTGGCCCTAATTGCAATACTTTATCATGTCATTACATTTATTGGAAAAGAACTAAACTTACATCTCCAGTAATGAATATGACATGTCAATCTGATGTAAGTTCATTAATTAGGAAATAAGTTGGTATACTCAATATGAATATCTAGGTTCTATATACATTTAAAAAGAAAAATAAAAACAATCTAAGAATGTTTTAAAAAGTCATAATGTTATGTATACTGAATATTGAACCAATAATTAATCTTGATATTCTGCAATAACACAATATGCAGCATGGTCTTATATGTTGACCATGCTAATCTTGAAAGCTCCACATTCAGTAATGTGATGAGTTAAAATAAAAAGTTTGTGTGTGTGTGTATGTTTGTATTTGTTTGCTTTAGTAGAAAACTGATGATAGAACTCAGAGAAACTTGCTGGAAGGTGAATATGATCCAAGCAACAGAACATAATTTTCAAGAAAATAAATTTAAAAATCAATGAAGTTTTCGACAACAAAATTTAAGTAATCTATATTTCAAAAATTGGTAGACTTCTAATGGTCCTCTCTTTTGACTTTTTATATAAAATGGAGGAAAATAAAAATATCCCAGTCTCAGTAAACAATTATGGGACTCTTATTTGGAAGTGAACATTCATCATGGAATTCCAATTAAATACATAAATGATGTCTTCAAAAATGGTAAAACATTGCAATTTGCTACATTTTTCTTTGTATATCCTATGTTTGACAGACACCAATCCTAAATAAAATTATTCATTTGGTGAATATAAACTTAGAAAACCTCCTTTCCTGTTGTTCCCTTCCTTATAGTTGGTGTGCCTCATATGGCCTTAGTGAGAGAGGAAATGCTTAGTCTTGCTGAGACTTGCTGTGCCAGGCAACGTTTCTCTGATGAATAGAGGAATGGGGGTTGTGAGACGGGAGAGTGGTACTGGGAGGAGAGAAGGGAAGTGTCTGTGACGAGGTTGTATATTGTTTAAATACATTAATTAATGAAACAAGAAATTCAAGCAGGGTGAGATTAAATAAATCATATAATCCAAAATAGTTCACTGAGAAAATTATGATCAAAATATATTGTATGAAAATTTAAAAAAAATATATACAAAAACAGTTTTCAATCATTGTTAAAAACAAGAACTGTCCATGAAATTATTTTAAAGATATACGTCTTTGTGAAGTTGCATAGCCATTTAGATTTTTTCATGAATGGGTACCAAATAGAAAAAGCGAAACTGATTTAGGGTAAGTTTTTTTCAGGAAAAGAATAGAAAAAGTAAGGCAATGAAACATTACATATTAATAATAGATCAGATTCAGTTTTGAACTGTTACACAGATTTGAGATAATAATACATAATGAAAAGGGGATTTGAATTTATCTCTCATCCATATGTAGCTTTCATATTACACATTACGGTTTACAAGCAATATGTAATCTCCAACATTTGATAAATTGGGCTCCTGATTACTAAAATCCATATAATTATGCAAATATCAAATCCACTCACTTATCGTTAGAAGGAGTTCTTGTTATAATTCTGCTTGAGAATTCTTCAAGATGAAGATCATCACTCAAACATGAATTCTTGTATATTCTCAAAACAATGATATTATTGTTATTTAACATACTTTAATTGGTGTTCCAAATTTCACAGGCTACAAGATTGAGAGTACTTGCTGCATATTTGTCCACATAGTCAAATTACAAATATAAAGATGACCTAATCGTTCTTTCCTAATTCCTCATTTACCTTTCCTGCATAGATCAGAAACTTAACAATTTCCTCAAATTTCATCCATTTTTCTCATTTACTTTGTCTTTGATTTAGTGAATAAATTTCATCTACTGGCATGAACTTTTGAAATAAACTTATTTATGATGAAATCTAGTTAGTATTAAATATAAATCTTCAATATGGGAGTCATTTTCATGTATTTATGTACATATATCCTATTTGAGCATGAGTATGTGCTTTCAATCTTGAGTGATATAGCTAGGGCTTTGTGTCTAGTTCAAAGATAAAATTTGTGTTTGGTTCTTCCTGTCCAACTTCACCTAGGTTCTAATAATCAAAATCACATTTTCAAGCTTCAGAATCCAAACCCTTTAGTTACTGAACAGTCTTGTTTTTTTATTGGCAAATTTTTATTTTGTAAAATGTACTCACTGCCTGATGCATGTTGGTTGCTATTCTATATTTACATGGGAAAAATATGAGAGTCCAGAGTAAATAAGTTAAAAAACATAATAGGGAATTTATAAAGTGTTCCAAATTTATCTGACAAATGATGGCTTAATTACTTCCACTAATAGAATAAAGACACATGATTCGCTCCATGAAAATCACATGTCAATACATGACGAAATAGCCTGCAATCATGAAAATTAAACAAAAGGAATAAAATATTTACAAGAGCCATGAGCTCCACCCTGAATCAAATATTTCCCACATCATGGACTTTTGACCAGGATTACAGCACCTGTCAAATTTTTCTTATTCAACAGGCCTCACATATAATTAGAAAATTGTGGTTTTCTACAACAAATATAATTTCAATATTGCATCAGTGAGAATTTTGTCAGAGGGTTAATATAACACTGTTTATGGTCCAATGATAAATAAAACAACAGAACCCCTTTTCCCCTAAAGGACCTTATTACTCAATCTAAAATGACATCATAGGTAGTGGTCTTCAGTTATTCTTAGTTTCTATCATTATCTACTCTGCCTCCTTTTTCTATTTCCATTCTTCTTAAAATTTTGTTAACAGATCTTTTCCCACTGCACACCTATGTTTCCCGTGCACTATTATTCCTATTAAATGAATAAACTTGGGGAAATGAATGAAGGTAGATTTTCATAATTGTTCTTCATACACTCATCATTTTTGGTAATTACAATAGACATCTCATTCACCCTCATACTTTGCTAATGCAAAAACTTTACCCAATATTTTTAAGGACTTATTTATTTGTTATTATGCATACAGTGCTCTGCTTGCATGTATTCCTGCAAGCCAGAAGAGGGCGCCATATCATATTACAGATGGTTATGAGCCACCATGGCTCATGGCTGGGAATTGAACTCAGGACATTTGGAAGAGGAAGCGGTGCCCTTAACTACTCAGCCATCACTCCAGCCCCATTTTACCCAATATTTTCCCCACTTACTTTGCTTACTTTTACATACTCTCTCGTCCCTAAGACTCTGACTCCAGCGAACAGTTTCTTGTTTCCACATTATCATTTTAACATCAGATTAAATGTGCAAAATAAAAAGATTGAAAAATAGCAGCTGTGTATTTTAAAATTAACCACTGGATGTTAGGGTTGAATCCTGCGTTCTCTAGAAGAGGAACAAGTACTCTTAATTTCTTTTATGTGAATTGACTGAAAGGTAAGTCATATTAAATACTGATTATGTACAAAAATACAAAATGAATACATACTACACACAATATGCACATGTGTATTTTAATAATTTTTATTCAAGTATAAAGAATAATTTTGGTGATTAGTACTCCCATCAATTTAATGTGGATTTAAAGGGTAGAGAGAAGTATAGATGATAGGTGCTGTATAATTTGGATTCTATAAGGAAACTGATACAACATGAAACAACATAGTAAAATGGCCATCTTATCAAAAGCAATCTAGAGATACAATGAAATTCCAATAAAAATTCCAACAGAATTTTTAAAGACTTAGAATAATATTCAACTGCATATTATTAAAAAACCCCTAGGATAGCTTAAACAATCCTGTCCAATAAAAGAGAATTGGGAGGTATCTCCATAACTGATTTAGAGCTACAGCGCAATAGTAATAAAAAACTACATGGTACTAGAAGAAAAACATAAAGTTTAATCAATATAATAAACACCAAGACCCAGAAGTAAACACAAGTAGGTATGAATACTTGATATTTGACAAAGAACCCGAAATTATAAAATGGAAAAATTAAATAGCCATTAACAAATGTTGCTTGATTAACAGGATATCTTCATGTAGAAGCAAGTAAACAGATCCACATCTATTACCCTGTACAAAACTGAAGTACAAGTAGATCAAATTCCAAAGAATAAAAACTGATGCTTTAAGTCTAATAGAAGAGGAAGTAAACATATCTTTGAAAGCATTTGTACATATGACAGCTTTCTGAATAGAAAACCAAAAGTAAGGTATTAACAGTGACAGTTTGTAAATGGGACTTCATGAAGCTGAAAAACTTCTGTTAGTGAAATTACACCATCAAATGGAGAAAATGGCACCATAAGAATGAGAAATTTCTTCACTACCCCTTTGTCTAAAGGATGACTAGTATCCAGTCCATATAAATAATTAAAGAAACAAAATATCAACAAACCAAACACTCCATTAAAAGATGGGGTATAGAACTAAACTGAGAATTCTTAACAGAGTAATCTATAGCAGCTGAGAAGCACTTAGTCATCAAAAAATTCAAATCAAAATGACTCTGTGTTTGAATCTTAAACCCCTAGGAATAGCTGAGATCCAAACAACAAGAGGAGAGTATGTGGAGCAACATGACATTGTTTTATTGCTGGTGGCAAGGTATTCTTATACAACTACTGTGGAAATTAATCTGGACATTTCTCAGAATATTGGCAATAGATTTACCCCAAGACCAATCTATACCACTCCTTGGAGTATACGCAAAAGATGCTACCCTATACCACAAGGACACTTGTTCAAATATGTTGATGGTAGCTTTCTTCATAATAGGTAGAAAATGGAAACAAACAGATGTCTCTCAACCAATGTTCAAATAAACACAAAGGGTACTTTTTACATGGAGTATTACTCAGCTATTAAAAGCAAGGAGATAATGCATTTTAGATGAAAATAAGTGAAGCTAGAAAATATCTTCCTGATTATAGTGCCAAAATTCAGAAAGACAAGCGTGATATGAACTCATGCTACAATTCACTGACCCGATGAAGCTAAGGAAAAAAAGGGGGTCAAAAGGAGGCTTCATGACTCTCAGTCAGGTAGAAATAAGGTAGATATCAGAAGTAGAATGTGGTAGGGAACTGTGAGGGAGAGCATATGGGGAAGGGATTGGGGGGAATTGGATGTAATGAGTGGGTGAAAACTGTAAGAGAGAAAAGAAATTATTGGGGAACATTTTGGATGGAGGATGCTACCAAGAATTTATGGGCTAATCCCTAGCCCAGACTCCAAATGTCTGGAGATATGGAGCCTGAAGTAGCCTATGTATGCAGCTGAGACATCCACTGGAGGAAAAGGAAAACCAAATTACCTACAAAACCTTCCACTCAAATGTTAACCTGCTCAGAAAAAGTATAGGGATAAAGATGGAAAAAAGATTGAGGATAAAAGCCAACCAATGTTGGTCATAACTGAGACATATTTCATGGGAGGGATCCAACCCCCAACAGGATTCAGGATACTCTGGTATGCTTGAAGAAATGAGTCAAGTATAACTGTCTTCAGAGATGTGTCATCCAGCAGCTGATAGAATCAGATGCAGAGACCCAGAGCCAAAAAATAGAAACATCATGGCGGGTCCTGTCGAAGAATGGGAGAAGGATTGAGGGAGCTGAAGGGGTTAAGGATGTCACAGGAAAGCATACCATGCAAAGTAAATGGGGACCAAGGGTATCACAGAGACTGAACCAGCAACCAAAATGCATGCATGATCTGGACGTAGACTCCTATGTATATGCAGCAGATGTGTACCGTGGTATTCAGGTAGGTCCCCTAACACAGAGAACAGTAGCTATCTCTAACTCTGTTGCCTGCCTTTGCATCCCTTTCCCTTAGGTGGGATCCCTTACCTGGACACAGTTTAAGAAGACCCTCTTTCCTTCCTGTCACATGATGTGTCCTGGTGGGTTGGTACCAAATGAGGCCTCCACTTTTCAGAGAAGTGGAGGGGGTAAGAAAGGAGCATTGTGGATAATTTGAAAGTAGAGCCAAATAAATGTCTATTATTAGGCAATAGCTCTTCTGGTTGTATTTTCTAACCAAATATCAATCAATAAGTACACAGACACATATTATATTTTAAAATACCCTTTTTTCACATGGGTTAGGGCAAATATTAATCCTCTAAACCACCTCCCGTATCTCCCTGTCAAAATCTCATGGTGTTTGCTTCTAGTAATTTCTACTCAGCTACCTCCCATTCATTTTCTCAAATACTTGCTTAAATGTGCCATCATTATAAATTCTCTTCAAGTAGTGTACTGCTCTGAGTCTGCAGATGCAGAAAGATAATCAAGAAGATGAGAGTAACTTTGTTAGCTGCTCCAGCCTCTAGCATTTATGCTTCTTGGAAGCCCTGAGATGGACCATGCATATGCTGGCCCAGGTTTTGGTGTCAGTGGTATAGATGGTGGTCTTTTTTATTCCTGTTTAACTTATTAGAAAATATGAGTGTTGAGAATATGAGTCCACCTTACTCATTAGTTTTCATCAACTTCTGTTTTTACATGCTTGTATTGCTTCAATGTTATTTTTAATAAGGAATTTATAGGTTTTCCATGATATTTTCATTTTCTTTTATTCATTAGCATAATTTAGCTCATCTTTATGACTTACATGGAATATTTTTCAAAAAAAGTTCACTGTCTAATAGATTTAAGATATGAGTTTTAACAATTACATCCACAAATGTGAAAGGACTGTACTCTTCTGTTTTTCAACCCTATAAATTCTTAGGTCTCATTTATTTTGTACTGCAGTTTTAGGTGGTATTTCACACAATATGAATTCTATCTTTACAGTAAGTGTCAATAATTTGCAGAAATATTCAAGTGTGAGGACACAGAATATATATTTATTCAAAGCTTATCAAATATTACAACTCCCAAGAAGATTTAAAAAGAGAATTAGTGATGAAAAGAAAACAAACATATGTACTACTCAGCATTTGTACTGTGGAAAATGGTTATTTCTTCATCCCAAAATAGCTAGAGTTGAAAGAGTAAATCAAAGGTACTTTTAAAAAATTATCTCCTCACTGGGCTCTCTGCTTATTAAAAAACCCAGTCAACTACCTTCCACAAGATTCCATATGAAAAATTAATATCTTAGGCAGTTATGACCAGAGAAAGTTCTCTCAACTTGACACAGTGGAATTATTTTGGATAAAGAATTGTAATAGGCTCACACATCTGTTTACTGAAACACATGTCTAGTGTGGCCAGCACAACCACACATCTCACAGACAATACATAGAGAATTATTAATGCTTCATTCATATAGCATAGCAAGCATAATTCACCACTGAATGGGGCTTCATGAAAATAAGATGTTACATAGGAGGAAAAGAATGGAACCCTGGGAAGTTTCCCTCATATTTCCTAATTTTCATATGCAGACTTCTGGTCCCCTACATCTTCACACTCATATTTACCATGAGAATAACTGATACTGGATTACTGTTTTTTCAGTAAACATTAGGTCAAATTTAACTACTCCATAAAGCCTTGAACAGCTATATCATAGTCACTATTCCTAAAATGCTCATAGCATTCAAAGTCAGAAGGTATCAAGATCTTGTGCTACTATAATCAGATTGGCCTCAATTCAAGCCCTGATATCAAAACCATAGAAACACTCTGTGTGCATCAGAAAGACAATTTTTTGTCAAGGTAGTGTGTCCTGTGGAAATGTTAGTTGTTCTTAAACAAGGTATACATCTGACCGTGTGTTGTGCCAAACACACAAGTTAGCTGCCTAGCATAAGTCTATCGAGTTGTAATTCAGTATCTTTGTCAATTTTAACCAGATGATGTTCTAAAACCTTCAGAGGGTGGAATGGTCTGCTCGTTGAAGTTTGTATAGGATTCGATTTCCAAGGACCTGGGATACATTTCTTGTGGAGTTGTCAACATATCAATGCTCAGGGAATGTACATATATAAAGAAGAATAGAACTACATTTTTAGTCAGAAGAGATGCCAAATCCACAGATTATAAACAAAGGCAGTTCCTGAAGTTGTAGTATCCTAACTTGAAAATTGCTGGAGAAACTTCTGCTGACATCTCTAACTCAGGCTCAAGAGTGACCAACAATTCAATCAGTCTTCCTTCCTCATACTGATGCAGTTGATCTCACATAATGTAGAAGACGGATAAATGAAGTCGGACAGCTTCCAGAGTCCAGTAAAACACCTGCTTCATCAACAAATGACTACTCTAAGCAAGGGCTTAAAATGTGGTTGAAAATTGGTACCTAGTGGAAAATCCATCCTGTTGAGCATACATCTGAAGAAATGATTTTCACAAACTAATGTTAAAATTCTCAGGGCCAAAGAAATCCTCCATGGAGCAGTAAACAGTTTATCTATAGCCTCTATCTTGTATCATTAACTACCATATAGTGGGAGTAGTGCCAGATACAGGCTACCTTCTGAGGCAATGATTATGGTTTGCAAATCAACATTTTATCATCTATGACTATGTTTTAAGAGCAATTTTTATCTGTACCTGGGTAGAACAAATATCTCATATGAATTTAGATCATTTGAGTTTTAATTTTCTTACAGAATAACTGACATTTGTACACACATGGCAATCATAGGTCATCTGTTTCAGTCACATTTTTATATTTATATGCTTGAAATTATATATAAATCTTACAAGATTTATTTAATTGGTTCACAAAAGTGTAATTTAAAGTAAATACAACTAGTTAAATTTATAAATTGGATGAATCACCCCTTAATAATCCATTCATAATATACTCAACATATTTAAATGACCTATACTACAATAACTCATTAGTTCTACATATAGACATTAACATAACATTTTGGAGGTAACTTTTGGTTTACATTTTGTAAATAAAACCCCTAGAGGAAACATCCATTTTGTCCCAATTACATAGGATCACACTTACCATTGTTAAGAGGCAGAAATATTATGTCTAACTAGGGATGAGGCATATTTTCCTCAGCTTGGTAGCTACAAATTCTTTAGGGGAGCAATATTTTAGATCAGACTCCTATAAAGGAGAATATGATGCTATAAAATGTTTCAAATACTCTATTAATATAACCATATGGACCAGAGAAAGGTTTGTCCTCTTAAAGCCTTAATCCCATCTTCACACAATGGATGAAAATGGCAGTGACTTTTCCCACAAAACATATACACTCAGGTCTTACTATACTCAGTGATTCCTCTGCTCCACAGATAATCCCTTCCTAATGATTGTCTTGTAAGATGAAGTAAAAATTACGGAATAAAAATATTCTCACCCATAGAAACCAGGTTGTTTTAATTCTCCAACATGATATCGCTGTTGAAAGACCTTTGAGCAGAGTCCAGACAATCTGACTCCTCTCTGGAGAAGTTTATAGCCACATCCTTGAATGTCAGTAGGCCCTGAAGTTAAAGATAAACATATCTCCTTATGTGCATTGCCTAATTTCTATATATGACACAAGGAAAGATTAGTTAACTACAAAACTTGTTCTGCTCACAATAAAAATATGTATTAGTTTTTGATAAATTTGAAATTCATGTTCTTAGCAAAGATACAATGGACCAGTGTGTCTCAACCTGTGGTTTACCATCCTTTTGAGGATCAAATGGCATGATCCTCACAATCATCAAATGGTCATCACCTAAGCCAACAGAAGGAAGGATATTTACATTAGGATTCATAGCAGTAACAAAATTACAATTAAAAAGTAGCAATGAAATGAATTCATTGTTGGGGGTTCATCACATCGTTTTTAATGTTATTAAAATTTTGCAGCATTAGTTAAGAAGGGTGAGAACTACTGCAATACCTCCTCAAATGAAAGATTGATGAAATATTGGCCTTTTTTCACAGACAAATAATGGCCCAATTCCTTCTCAATAGAAATTGTGTAGGTACACTCTTTTGTGATATCAGATTTTTTATTTCTTTCAAATTATGTTTTCATTTATACAAATTATCCTGAAAAAATATTGAAGGAGATTGGAAATAAAGCTGGATTAAGCTCAGAGTTGGCATAACTTGTACTGAATTAATAAGAAGATTCAATTGAAAAATAGATTCAAAAGTTTGAGTCAGCATAGTGAGAATTTGGAAGATCTGACAATGAAGTATTTCTGTAAGAATAATCAACCTGTCCCATACCACACATATATATTTACCTGAGAATCTATCTCTCCTTTCCCCTTCTGAATAGAAGGTCTCATGAACGTTTACATGAAAAATTCACCTCCAGAAGCCACTCTGTATTTAAAGGCAGCAGATTTTCGCTTTCCCTAGTAAACTTGAAGAGTGGAAAGCAGGACTGAGAAGTAGCCACCATTCCTGATTTTTGCCAGTGAGATGCAAAAACCATAAACACTTTTTTTTTGAGACAGGATCTCTCTGTGTATCTTTGGCTGTCCTGGATTCGCTTTGTAGACCAGGCTGACCTCGAACTCACAGCGATCCGACGGCCTCTGCCTCCATAGTGCTGGGATTAAAGGCATGCACCACCACACCCAGCCTAAAAACCATAAACTCTTACAGTCAGAAAAAACAAAGAGGATTCTTTCTTGAATTTAAGTGCTCTATCTTCCAAGCAGATTATATATTTCTCTACAGACACACTAGTTTGGCTGCAGTGACTTGCTATATACCTAACAGAGTCAAATTGGCATTTTAATTGAAGGAAGAACACAGCTATCTGTTAAATGATTTCACTATTTTCTATTTTCTTTTGCCAAACATAGTTCATTGACACCTGTATTTGTAATCGTTGCCAGAATGTGGAAGGCAATCCCCACCTGAAGGTATTTCTTATCCTGGGTAAGCAATCTAGTTGCTAGGAGCCAAGAAAAAACACACAAATCAATTTCTGCTTCACCATTGTCTCCACTGAGATATTACTTTTGGTTTCCATGTCCCATTCTAAAATATTGCGATTGCATAGCATGATCCTGTAAAAACAAGCAAACAACAGACACACAAACACACACGCACAGGTACCTATGCTCAAAAGCACACATAGGTGCACACATAGCATGTTGTCCTCATGAATAATTTTGGGCCATGTCAGACACTATAGAGTCCCAAACTGAAAAGCATTCTGAACTCTTCGCTATCTCTAAGGGAGAAGGAATGGATCTTCTCTGTATGGAAGGATTCATCTGCCTGTGTTACTACTCACCTTGGGATTCTAAGGCAGTCTACCTCTTATTCATGACATGATCACCCTCTGGTGACCTCAGCTGGTCATGAGCTAGACACCTTTCTACCACACACCCATAGCTGTGGTCAGAACAACACATTGTTCTTGTAATATTCTGGCTCCTTCATTCATTAGTTATTTCATCTGGATATACCTCTTATGCTTTCAATCTACACAGAACTCTGTGAGCTGCATGCGGGTCGCAAGGGTACTAGTCAAACCCAGTCATCCTCACATGGTGCCACAATCTGCCAAACAGACTGGGACAGACATATTCATAGTGGTTTCTGGATAAGTGTAATAACCAGAGACAAATAGGCCCAGAGACACCATCAATGGCTAGAAACAGGTCCAAAAAAGCCAGTGTCCCAAGATGAGTCTCTGGTCCATCATAGATCAGAGCTCAGTGACCCCCTAAGTGTCGTATTTCTAGTTCATAATCTCTAAAGACAGAGCCCACCTCATACTCAAATACACCATGGGAAATGCAGGTGTTTTTATGTACTGTCCTTTTTCTCCTCATCTCTGTTATGTTGAGACCACAGCTCTAGACTTGGATGCTAGTTGAAGATGCTGGAAGAGACAGTGGCCTGAGTCCCATTTCCTCACGAGCTGCCTTGATCCTTCTACTCAATTAGAAATTATGGGTAGCAAGAAGATGCACTCTGGGCCCAAATGCCTATAGCCTACAGGCTAGACTGGCAGACCTAGAAATTCTCACCTCCTGGGCCTAAGAACTAGAGGCCTATTGCTTCAGCTATAAAAGCCAACAGCTCTCGATTCTCAGATTGGAGGCTATTTCTCTAGGTTTTAACCAACAGAAGCCTGGTATTTGGCAGCTATTGTAATCCACATGTCCCAACCATCAACATTGATTGCAGTAGCAGCAGACAGCATTTATTAGTAGTGCACCTGCCAGATAGGCCTCAGTTTCAAGGACTCTTGGGTTCTTGGTAACTAGTTTTACAGCTCTTGTGCCATGATTTACAATGAGGAGAGGTGACTGCAAGTGTTCACTGGGATTTCTGAAACAAGCTGTTGGGTCAGCCATTGTTTGGTGGACAGGAACCTTAGGAACTAGAGCTGTGCTTTGGCAGAATGCTCCTGGGGTCAAAGTGTAGCTTGCCTGAGGCTTGTGTGTATTGTGTAAGGCTGTGAACTTGTCTTTTTGAGGGGTGGGGGTGGACTGAGACAGAGTTTCACTGTATAATCCTGGCTAGCCTTGGAATTCACATTTAGAGCAGGCTTCCCTTAAAGTCGGAGACCCCTTTGGCATCTGACTACAGGGTGCTGGGATTATGTGAGTTTGTGCCACCTGTCCTTAGTCAGCTAGCTTGTCTTAGAAAGGCAGTCTGGCATGATAGGCCCTATCTCTGCCTTATACCCTCCTTCTCCCCACATACCCCACTCCTCCTATACCCCTATCCCTGCCCTATGCCCTCCCTGTGCCTACTCTCCCCTCCTTCTCTCCACCCTATTCCCACCTTATACCCTCCTTCTCTCTGCCCTATCCCTGCCCTCTGCCCGCTCCATCCCAATCTTCTCTGTTTAACTATTACATTTATAGAATATATATATACTGTTAATAGTTACAGAGTTTAATTCTAGCAAAATATTTTTCAGAACATTTATAAGTTTCTTGTTATGTGTAAACAAATTTTGTGTTAATTGACATAAAGAAGAATAAAAATATTTTTCTGTTACTTAATGTAGAAAAATATAGTATACATTGCCCTTTTTAAATGATGTGTTTACAGCACTCTACCCATAAATTGACTAGGACATTTGAACATAAGTATTAGCTGAAATATAATTTTTTTCATAAAACCCACAAATGGACATTCAGCCTATTATTATTGAATAGAGAAATAGGAAAATAAACATTTTCTTTGAGGTTGAAATACTAACTGATACATATATAATGCAATATCAGGATTTTGTAAGATAGTAACACCTACTTAAAACAAGGTTGTCAAATAGAATTATGAATTCATAATTCTAAAAAGATATGTCTTCTGAATTTTTTAATTATAAATGTTTTTTTATAAAATTTATTCAATTTACATCCCAATCAAAGTTTCTTCCCTCATTTTCTTCCTATCACATCTTCCATCCCATTTCCCTCATTCCCCTCCCTTACTCCTTGGAGAAGTGGAAACTTTCTCCCTTAGCATTTGACCCTAGCCTATCAAGTCTTATCTGGACTGCCTGAATTCTCCTCCTCTGTGGCAGGGAAAGGCACCCAAGCAGGGGCAAGTGATCAAAGAGCAGGCAATAGAGTCCATGGCACAGGCAAACCCTGATCCCCTTACAAGGGGACCCATATGGAGACTGAGCTGTCCATTGGCTATTTCTAAGCAGGTAGCTAGGTGATGTCCATGGAAGGCCCTTGTTTGGTACATCCATCTCTGCTGGTCCTCCTGGGCTCAAATTTGATGGACCTGTAATTATACTTTTAACCTCCTCTATCCTCTGGAACCATCTATTCCCTCACACTTATACAGGACATTCTACCTGCTACCCAAAGTTTGACTGTGAGGCTCAGCATCAGTTTCAATCCTTGGCTGGGTAATGTCCTGTGGGAGAGACTGCAAGCATTGACACAGGTGAAAGCAGTCTTGGTGGGCTTTACCCTTGGACACCCCATGGTTACCTTGTAATAGACTGAGTGGAGACCTCTTGGGCCTGGAATTCAGAAAACAGACATGTGGACTCCAACTGGACTATTGTTTTTCTAATGGAACCTCAACTGCAGAAGGAGACCGCCTTTCACACATGACCCAGACAGCTGGAGAGGAGAGAACAACAGCAAGTTGGGACAGGGCTTGAGTGTGTGGATCAGCGAACAAGCTGGACCAGCACGCAGGCCAGAGACACCTAAGGACCCATCGCGTGGAACAGATACTGAAAGGTTCACTCTTTTTTCCCTTTAACCTTTTTCCCCCTCTTGTGTAAGCTAGTTGGGTTGTATAATAAAGTTTAATTGTTAAGAAACAGAGCTTAAGAGTGGCGCCTAATGTGGGGCCTGAGGGGGTTCCACAGTACCTAATGTTATTAGAAAATATTCTAAATTCAAAGCTACAGAAATGCTGTTTCAGGGTATCACCAAAGTCACAACTGCTTTTGCAAAACTCTTTAGTGCCTTATACTTAGGGGGAATTCTCTGTTTTTGAATTGTTCTTTTATTACAATATTTCATGCTTAAAAAGATTAAAAGAAAGGGTAATGACATAAAAAAGCCAGAAGGGTCAGTAAGTTCTATCCTTTTGGAAAACGTTACATATTTGACTGGACAGATAAAAATTGTAAAAAAAAAAAAAATTAAGGGATGGAAAAGCAAATAGAATTTTTGGTAATTGGGAGTGATAAAGGACAAAAATAGAAAAACCAAAAAGCCAGACAAAACCGGAAGAGTCAATAAGCCCTATCATTTTTTTAAAAATTACTGACTTGACTGAACAAATGGGCAAAATCCAAAAAAAACTGGATGGACTGGAAAAGTAGAAGGCACCTGCGGTTAAAAAGGGTGGAAAATGTCAAAATTCAGACAAAAAGAAAGACAGACAGACCAAAAGGTCTTTGAAAAAAATGTCCCAGTGGAGGACACCTGCACAGTCGCCCACACCCCTTCAGCTTTTCCAGTCACTGTAAGATATGTGCCCACAAAAATGGTGCTAAGAATATGACAAAATGACCTGGCATCCTGTACACATGATGAATTAAAAACATTTTAAGGAATCCGTCGTCAAATATGGTATGCACTCTACCTTCCTTAAACAAATGTTATAGAGCTGGGCCACACAAAATAGACTTGTTCCCCAAGATTGTAAAAATTTAGTTTCTACAGTATTGAAAACAACACAACAGTTAAAGTGGATATCATGGTGGTGAACAGAGGATATAAAAATAAAACAAAAATTATGATACTGGGAATAAATATTAATAGAGATCAATTGCTTAGTAAAACACAATATACTAACATAAGAAAGCAAATTCAAGCTAAAGTGATTGAACAATATCTTAAGGCAGCCTTAAAAGATAGAGAGCTGAGAGAGGAACCTGAAAAAATACCTATTCCATTTACTAAATTGTTCCAAGGACCTCTGGAAATTTTTACAGAGATTATGATCTGCTATAGATAAGGTATTGTCAAATTCTGACAACAAACAGGCATTAAAACTTACCATGGCTTACGAAAATGCAAATACTAAATCTAAGAGGGTATTTAGACCAGTAAAGGAAAGAGGCACTCCATTAGATGACTGGGTAAAGGAGACAGTTAATATTAACTCTCAAGAGTATCAAAGTAATATTGTTTGACAAGCTTTAGACAGAGAGCCCAGATATCATAATTCTCGGTTCTTTAATTATGGTAAAATTGGTCATGTAAAAAATAACTGTAGAGATAGAAGGAACAATAACCCAGGAAAAAACGTAACTCTTAGGAAATAACAAAAAGTTTCTGGTCATGATTGTAATGAGGTATCAATACTCCCAGGGTACTGTAATCTCTATAGAAAAGGAAAATATTGGTCTCGGGATTGTCAGTTTAAGAGAGATGTACAAGACAATATCTTGCTGACAGAAAACAGCAGGAGGAGGCCATTGGCTCGGGCCGCATAAACAATGCCAGCTGAATTCCTTTGGCCAATTCGAAAGTGACAAACCCACAAGAAAACGGAAACTGAGGCTTAGTGATCTAATGCATGCTACTAAAGACAGTGCAGCCTTGGATCTGGCTCCAAATATGTCTCTTACCCTATCTCCCCAGGTTAAATATTACAAATTAAATACTCATATTTTCTGTCCTTTGCCTTCAGACACAGTAAAAATGGTTCTGAAATGAAGTGGGCTGACTTTTCACTGTCTTATTTTATATCCCAATATTATAGATGGAGATTCTAAGGAAAAAATAAAAATCATGGAATGTGTGAAAAAGGAGATAAAAATCAATGCCAGGGATAGAATTGCTCAACTCATACTGTTTCCTTATATTAAGTACAAAGCCACTCCAGTGGAAAGGACTGGTGCATTGAAAAGCACAGTGACACGTGTGTTCTGACAAACAGTAATTAATGATCAGAGACCTAAGTTAATTATACAATTAAATGGTATTAAAATAAAAGACTTGGTCAACAGAGGAGCTGACATCTCCATCATTTGTCAAAAGTCTTGGAACCAAAATTGGCCACTTAAAAAGGTTTATACAAAATTGTAGAAATTGGTAAGTTATCTCAAATAAAACAAACTGTACAGTGGCTTGAGTGTGTGGGTCCTGACGGACAGATAGAGAGGCTGAAACCCTATGTGGCGGACATTCCCATAAATCTATGGGGAAGAGACCTCTTACAACAATGGGGTACTCAGATTACTATAAACAAGGGTGAAACTAGGGATATATTGGTACATGTTTCTGGGAAAGAGTTTAATGTAAGTGATCAGCAGTGACCACAAGCTGTGCCTACTGTCCAACCTTAAAACTCTTCAAGTTTAGAGTGTCAAAATTTATAAGAGGGGCCATGTGCTGAGATACCAAAGCCCTGCCCATAAAATGGATTTCAAACAGACCTGTATGACAGGTGCAGTGGCCCTTAACAAAAAAAAATGTTACAAGCTATTCACTGTTTAGTAAAAAAACAGCTGGAGGCTCAACACACCAAAACATCTTCCAGTCCCTGGAATTCTCCTGTGTTTGTGGTGAAAACAAATCAGGTAGATGGAAAATGATAATGAATTTGAGGGCCATAAACAATGTGATTCAACCCATGGGTTCACTTCAACCTGAAATTCCTTTGCCTTCCTTGTTACCTAGTTCTTGACATATAATTACAATTGATTTAAAAGGTTTTTTTCACCATACCTCTATATAAAAATGACAGGGAAAGGTTTGCGTTCTCAGTATCTACTCTGAACAGTAATTCTCCAATAAAGAGATATCATTAGAAGGTACTTCTGCAGACAATGGTAAATAGGCCAACTTTATGCCATTATTTTGTGCAACAACCTTTAAAAATAATTCGGAGGCAGTTTCCTCAATCTATCATATACCATTATTTGGATGATATTCTACTAACTGATTTGATCCTAGTGTTTTAAAAAAAATGTTTCAGGAGGCACAAAAAATTCTGCCATGCTGGGGATTACAGACTTCTGTGGAAAAAATACAAAGAAAATATTCAATTACCTATTTAGGCTATAAAATAACTGAACAAAAAATTCGGCCACAAAAGGTATAGATCCATAGAGATCAATTACAAACTCTTGATGACTTTCAAAAATTGTTGGGAAATATTAACTCGTTAAGGCCTACAGTTGGGTTAGATACCTATAAGTTAAGTAACTTGTTTCAAACTTTACAATGGGATTCAGATTTAAACAGTCCTAGGTGTCTAATCACTGAGACAAAAAAGGAGTTAATTCTGGTGGAGCAAAACTTTCAAAAGACATATGTGGATAGAATTGATCCTGAACTTGGTTGAATTCTGGTTATTTTGCCTTCAAAACATTCTCCTTCTGGGCTTCTTATACAAAGGGAAGAAAGAATCATAGAATGGATATTCCTGGCAAATACATAAAACAAAAAATAAAAACATACATAGAAAAAATTTCTAAATTGATTACAAAGAAAGAAAGAAATTGCGTCAAATGTCAGAGATAGATTGGGCAAAAATCGTAGTGCCTCTTACTGATTGTGAGATTATGTCATTATGGGTAATTAATAAAGATTGACAAAAAAAGCTTGCAGTAACTATTTGAGAGACATTAAAAATAGATACCCAAAAAGCAAACGTATACAATTTATAGAAAAGAACTAATTGGATCCCTCCAAGTATTGTAAAGAGGTCAACAATCTCAGTGAAACCCACATTTTTCACTGATACAAATAAATCAGGTATGGCTGGATATAAATCTGAGAAAATAAGGTGATTAAAAGTCCATTTACATCAGTTCAAAAATCAAAATTATATACAATCTTTATGGTATTGTTAGATTTTCCTGAATCTCTTAATATAATTACTGACTCTCAATATGCTGAAAGAGTTGTTTTACATGTAAAAACTGCTAAATTTACTCCTAATAAAACAGAACTGACTACATTATTTATAGAACTACAATAGGTCATCAAAAACAAAAGTTATCCCTTGTATATTACCCATATTCGATCCCATACAGGTTTACCAGGTCCATTGACATAAAGAAATGAAAAGATTGACAAATTCTTGGTAGGTAATGTACTCAAAGCCTCAAGATTTCATTAAAAACATCATGTCAATGCTAAGGGGTTAAAAAAAGATTCTCTATCACTTGACAACAAGCCAAAGAAGTAATTAATAAGTGTCATACATATTCCTTATATCATCAACTACTATTACCTGCTGGAATTAACCCTAGAGGTAACAGAAGGAATGAAATTTGGCAGATGGATGTGTTTCGTTTTGCAGAATTTGGAAAAATGAGGTATGTGCATCAAACCATTGATACATATTCAGGTTTTCAATGAGCAACTGCCTTAAGTTCTGAAAGGGCTAACTGTGTGGTTATTCATTAGCTGGAAATAATGGCATTTATGGGAATAACATGCACAAATTTAGACTGACAAGGCTCCTGCATATGTGCCCCTTAAGATGAAAAACTTTTTATATTTTATAATATAAAACATGTTATCTTAAAATAAATGCTTATTGAACAAAAGACAAGAATCCAGACACCCAGGGACCAATTAAATAATGCTTTGTTGACTCTAAATTTTCTTAATGTTAATCATTAAGGGACATGAGCTGTGGAGAGACTTTGGGTGAAAGAAAAAAACTGATAAGTTGGGACAACCAATATTCTACAAAGATTTGTCGAGAATAAAATAAAACCCTGCAATAGTTTTGAGATGGGATCCTTGGTATGCATATGTTTCCACAGAAAGTGAAAAAATATGGCGACCAACCAAACTTATAAAGATTAGATCTGACCTTATAGCAAGTGAATCTTAAGAGCTACCTGGTTCTTACAAGTTGACATTGTTTCATACAGCTTGGAGAACTAATGCCCTCTTCTGGCCTGCTGGTGTATATGCAGGTAAGCCCTGTATTATTTGCAAAAGCAAGACAACACTGAAGGACAAAACAGGCAGCCTGGGTGATTTAACCTCAAAAGCATGCCTCTGGCACTTCAAGCAAGGTACCAAAATTGATGTTTCCTTGAAAAATTATATATGCACTAACATACCTATACTAATGATTTCAAAAGTTTGCTTACTTTCAGAACAAAAAACAGGACAATGTTGAAAACTGAACTTCTGCCTCTGGCCCTACTGCTTCTTCCAGAAATTGCATGCATATTAAAAATAAACCGGCTAGCGGAAAGGATCGATCCCAAAAAGACTGGAAAAAAAACAGATACAGCTAGCTTTTTCAGCGTTTGGTCAATGTATTATTTTTCTAGGGTACCCAAAAATATTTTATCTCCTAAACAAAATAAATTAATTTTGAGAACATAATGCCTCCATTCCCAGTAGTTGGGATGGGTGTTTTTGGTTGGTTACCAATGCTCATTTTTGCCTAAAGGGGTTAGTCAATTTAATAAAAATTTCATTTGGGGATTTCTTTCTTCTATCTTTCTTTCTCTCTTATTTTCTATCCCATCTTATATTAAGGAAAAGAGGGGAAGGAAGGAAGGATATAGGTTTGCAGAATAAAAGGTAGATTATTGAATCTACTAGCTTCAAAAATCCTACATTGGTATTTTAGAATGATGAAAATTTAAGACCTTTGATTGATGAAAATTTAAGACTTCAACTTTTGCTTCACATTGATATTAATTTTAATTGTATATTGTCATTCATCTTTACCTTATGTATTGTACATTATATGTTGACAAAATATTATATATTGTATGTTATATATTTAAGTTCATTTTGTTCAATGTTTATTTAATGTATTATTCATGTACCATTAATGTCTTATGAAAAACTATTAATAATCTGTTCAGAAAGATTGGGGATAATAGTTGGGATTTAATTATGTAGAAATCCTACTAGATACTAACTTACTATGTCATGGAGCAGGTTTGTTTAATTCTTGTATATGTCTTTAAAGAAATAGATTGATAATTATAAGAATACATAGAGTTGGTCTTCAAACTATTCAAAGATCCACAAAATATGGCATTTAAAGATGAGAGCTTTCCTGACAGAGAGAGACGTCCGCTCCTGGCCGCATCTCTATATGCATCATTGAAGATGGGGGCATCAAGGGACGAGGGTGCCAAAAAGTCACTGGACTGAGAAACTGCTCTAATCTCTACTGCTGATGATAGGATGACTGTCTGCAATGATCAACAGTGATGCTGAAAAGTTGACTGTCCAGCTTTAAAGAGACTAGATGGACCAGATCATTGGATTTCCTGCTTTAAAAAGCAGGTTGTTTGATGTTTTGGGCCGATAAGGATGAAGACTGATTGCCCCAATGAAAGAGAGAATAGGGTGACTGTCCAAGTGGTCTGCCTTCTCTGTCCCATCCACACTTGTAAGTTGCTTGCCAGCACTTCCTTTATTAGATGCAATTTCCTTCTTCGGTCTCTGATTGGATTGAATACTAGATAGCCACTGTGTTACTAGAAGCTTCAGTTTAAGAATTAAAAACACATTTATAGATTGATAATTGCAATTTTTCATGAAAAAAGGACTCCCTTTGATAGGATAGTGAAATACTTTCTCTCAGGTTAACAAGTATAAAAGGACATTTTTATGTACTTGATACCTGATGATTCTGTATATATGTAGTTTTGTGTATATAGTTCCTTTTTTTTTTAAGAGAAAGGGGATGTGTGGGAAGGACTGTAAGTTTTGTCACTAGTGAAAGCAGTCTTGGTGGGCTTTACCCTTGGACACCCCATGGTTACCTTGTGATAGACTGAGTGGAGCCATCCTTGGCCTGGAATTCAGGAAACAGACATGGGGACTCCACCTGGACTATTGTTTTCCGGATGGAACCTCAACAAGAGAAGTATACCGCACTTCGCACATGACCCAGACAGGAAGAGAGGAGAGAGCAACAGCAGGTTGAGACAGGGCTTGAGCACATGTGGATTAGCGAACAGGCTGGACTAGCACACATGCCAGAGTCACCTAAGGACCCGTCTCATGGAACGGATACTGGAAGGTTCACTCTTTTTTCCCTTTAACCTTTTCCCCTCTTGTGTAAGCTAGTTGGGTTGTATAATAAAGTTTAATTGTTAAGAAACAGAGCCTACAAAGTCCTTTGCGTATAGAGACAATGTCAATTATTAAGATATTATGTCATTAGTGCTGTTGATTTACTGATTTACTGAATCTCCACTTAGTCCTTGCATCAATACTATTGTTAGAGAACAAGACAACGTTCTTTTCCTTCTGTCTGCCTTCCTCTCACACATGGTCTCCTTAATGAACATGGTTACTATACAGAGAGGACAAGTATGTGAAACTAATACATGTGTTCTAACAAAATAATAAGCAACAGAAAATACTATTGTGGTTCTGGTTCTGGTAGTACACTAGAGTTTGAGGAAGCACATTACTATTTATGTTAATTAGAATATATCTGTCTATTATATGTATCTTATATGTCTGTCATATATATAGAGAGAGTTATGAAAATATGACATTCTTTACAAACACATGCAGTTCAAAAATAACTTTGAAAGGCAAGTGGTGGAAGAAAATGAGGTACATATCTCACTTTGTTACTGTTGGCATAGGCTCCAGAATCTTGACATCACAGTGGTCTGTCACCATGACTACTACAGAACCCTCACTCAATAATGTTTCATCTACCAAGTGCTCAAGTAAACTTCAGTGTTTATTTCCATAAAAAGGAAAAGATAATTTCACTCCTATTGAAAGTTTCCTTTACAGGCTCCAATATAAAGGTATCTTCAAATATCTAATTTGATTTTTATGATAGACTAATGGTTGCAGGATTTCTTCTGTCTTGATTCCTATAGATCGTGCCATCCAATACCTTAGTGGTTTCATGAAAAGTTACTCATGTTAGCAATATTAACTACCATTTCCCACGAGAAACAAAGTTATCGTATTAGAAGAGATATCATTTAAGCTACACATAAGAATGGTTTCTGTAAATCTTTTTGAAGTCTGTACAAGTTATGAAATAAGCTTATTTTCTGCTCTACTTAATTTTGTTATTCAATGTGATAGCAAAGAATTATTGGCAATTGGTCAGACTTAAATCCAAAAGTCTACAAATTCTCTCAATTTCAGAAAACATGTTATTATTTTCAACATGTATTTTGTTCTTTGGAACATATTTCACAATGTTTTAACATTAATTAATATTAGACAGAAGTAACCTTCCATACATGATCATTTTCTTTCCATTTTACTCATCATGAAATGGAGTTGGTACTACTTTTACCATATCTTTACACCATTGCATCATGCATGTGAAGACAACCATTAGCTATTGTCTCTCTTTGATGTATTGATTCACAGGCATCTTATCTACTTTCTAAGTAAAGAATATCGTTTCTCTGAACATTCTCCTTCAATTCTGTATGTTTTGAGCAGAGTAATATTCAGTTAAGTAGATATATAATTTTAAAATAATAATACATGCAGGAAAGAGTAAAGAAACCACCAAATGTAGTCAGTTCATAATGAAGGAGAAGACTTTTATTATGAATCAGAGAGGATAATGGTCAGATGCATCTGTGGGATTTCAGAGCAGATAGAAGAAGAAATATGTTTGCTATGACCAAGTCAGTCTAGGAAAGAAGGGAGAATATCTGAAAAAAATGTTGAGATAGCTGGAACAGGGATAGAAATTTTACCTTCATAAAGAAAGGGAGCAAGGGTTCTAAAACATTTTTGAATTAGCATAGTGAAAGTGTTGGGGATATTTGAGAAGGGAAAGGAATCTAGGTGGGGGCATGAAAATACATAGCAATTATATTTCCTTCCCCTTCAGTGAACCTGAAGTCCAGAATAGGTGTTAATATCCTGATAGAAGCCATAGGTCAATAGAGAGCCATGTGTCTTTTTTGCCAGGGTCAAAGGAAATGACCCATTTTCCTGGATAAGAATGATTTTACAAATTCATTTTATTATATTTATTTTTAAATTTATTCACTTTATATTCTGATTCTAGCCTATTCCCTGTCTCCTCGCATTGCTACCATCTTTCCCCTCATCTAAGCTAGTTCTCAGAAAGAAGGAGACCTACTGCCAAATCATCTGTCCCAAGGGTAGCACTTCTCAAGTGGACTGGCTGCATCCTTTTCCTCTCAGTCCTGGCAAATCATCCCCTCAAGGGGAAGTGATCAAGAAGTAGGCAACACAGTCAATGTCAGAGGCAGCCTCTACTCTTCATATTATGGGATTCACAGGGAGACTATGCTGTATATCCACCACAACTGAGGAGAGGAGGGGGTCTACGTCCTCTCCATGCATGGTCCTTGGTTAGTGCACCAGTCTCTGCAGGCCAACATGGGCCCATATTTTTGGCTATATTGGTTTCCTTGTTGATATCCTGTCCCATCCAGGTACATCTATTCCTAAACCCTTCTATAAAAAACCCTGTTTTCTCCCAATTTTTAAATTTATTTATTGTAATGTATTTTATTAATTTATTCATATTACATCTCAATCATTATACTATGCCTTGTATCCTCCCATTCCTCTCTCCCTCCCATTTTCCCCTTAATCCCTTCACCTATGACTGTGACTGAGGGGGACCTCCTTCCTCTGTATATGCTCATAGGGTATCAAGTCTCTTCTTAGTACCCTGCTGTCCTTCCTCTGAGTGCCACCAGGTCTCCCCATGCAGGAGCCTTGGTCAAATATGGGGCACCAGAGTTTGTGTGAAAATCAGTCCCCACTCTCCACTCAATGTGGAGAATGTCTTGTCCATTGGCTAGATCTGGGTAGGGTTTCAGAGTTTACTGCAGGTATTGTCCTTGGCTAGTACCATAGTTTGAAGAGGATTAAGAATTTCTCTTTCACGTTATGTATATAATTGTGTTGACATTTAATGAGAATAGCATGGAATCTGTAGATGGCTTTTGGTAAGGTGGACATTTTCATTAACTTAATCCCGCTAATACATAAGCATGGAAGATCTTTCCAACTTATGATTTCTTCAACTTTTTCTTTAAAAAGATGGAACTTTTCTCATACAGTATTTCACTTGCTTCATTAGAGTTATAGCAAGTTATTTTATATTATTTGTGGCTATTGTGAAATGTATTCTTTCTCTAAATTCATTCTCAGCCTATCTGTCATTTGTATATAGCAAATTTTGTATGGTGCTGAAGGATTTTATCAGATGTAGGTATTCTCTGGTATAATTTAGGTGTCTGTTCTGTGTACAATCATATCATAAGGTAACAACAATTTTTATCCTTTCCAATTTTTATCCCCTTGGTCTCCTTTAGTTGTCTTTTTCTATGGCTAAGAGTTCAAGTATCATCTTGAAGAAATATGGAGAAAGTGTTTAGCCTTGTCTTCTTGCTGTTCATGGAATTGTTTTAAGTTTCCCTCCATTTAATTTTAATGTTTGCCTTTATGTTTTTCTATGTTACCTTCCTAGTGTTCAGATAGGGCCCTTATGACCCCATTATATCCGTGAATTCTAACATGAAAGGGTGTTGGATTTTTGCCAGAGGTTTTTCAGCATCTAATGAGATAATCATGTTGTTATTTCCTTCATTTTGTTTATAGGGTGGAATAATAATAATGGATTTCTATGTTGAACCATATCTGCATTTCCAGGATAAAGCCTACTTGCTCATAGTGGATAATGTTTTGGTGTGTTCTTAGATTTGTTTTCTGAGTATTGTGTTGGGTGTTTTGCATCAGTGATTATAAGGGAGATTAGTTTGAAATTAACTTTCCTGTTGCAGCCTTTGTTTATCTTAGGTATTAGGGTGAGTGTGCTCTCACAAAATAACTTTGGCAGTGTTCCTTTAACAGTATAGTTATTAGCATTATTGTAAAAGTCTAGAATAGTTCTGATTTAAAACAATCTGGCCCTGGGCTTTAGTTGTTGTTGCATTAATTAAATCACTGCTTCTATTTCCTTTGGTGACATAGTTCACTGAAGGCTATTTACATGATACATGATTTTTATGGCTTTGTTATGTCATTCATTTCTTTACACTTTTCAACATTGTGGAGTAAGATCTGGATAAGATTGGATATGACTTTCATTGTTCACAACCTTATCTAAAACACTTGAAGGCTCTACAGATATCATGTATGCTCCAGTGATCTAGGTTTCAGCACAAATAGGCTTTGAGAAATATTAGCTTTTCACTGAGAGCCTCCAATATCTCCCTGAAACTTTTTAATTCCCAATCTGGCAATTGCCCTTCTCCTTATTTCCAGGTTGCTCCCTATTTCACCCAAATACAGCAACGCTCACAGTGTTCTTTCTTTCCACTTAATTATTGGATGCCCATGTGCCAGGACTCTCATGGCTCTCATCTTGTAGCATCCAGTCTGTTACTTGTCCTAGTTTGTGACAGACACTTGCACTGTGTGTGCCAGATACTTCTACAAATTCAGTGGAAATATCTGTCTTTCATAGAATAAGCGTCTGCCTATAGAATTCAGCACTTTCCTTTACAGTCATATCCACTAACTTCCATATGCAGAACTCGACGGCCCACCACACTAGGGTTGCAGCTTTTACCCAATTTGCTTCTCTCAGGTGGTCTGTCCTTGTTTTCACTTCCCTTTCATGTATGTCTAGGAAGGCACTTTTCTCCACTCATCTCTAACACAGGGACGTTACTTCCCAGGTACCCTGACATATTTGCTCTACATCTGGTGGCTGCTGCTTGCTTCCAAGCCCTGACCAGCTAGAACTAAATCTGTCCAATCACAGCCTCACCTTTGTGCTCAAATGCACTTGATGTCAGCACTGTATCTTCATAAAGACATGTTCCTTTGCAGTGATACTTCACGCTCCTCGTTAGCATAGTCCAAGGAGATAGAGTCTTCATCTTCCTTTGTACAATAGTGGCTCTGCACAGGAAGGGGAACCTGGAATGTTCCTGACACCTGAGAACAAATGTGATTTCCAGAACAGAGAGAAGACTTGATATCCCACAGGCATGGAGGAGTGTTTGAAGTGTTTCAGGCTGTAGTGGGTCAGAAAGTGAACAGTAATCTGGTGAATGCAGACTCATGCTGTTCTGGGAAGAATAGAGAAGAGGACAGGAGCAGTAGATCAAACATCCTGCCATGCACCTTGTGTACTTGAGACAGTGTTGGCCCCTGGCCTCTTTTTTTGTGAACTAGAATTGTGGCACTGAAGGAAAGAGAGTTCTGACCCATGATGGACAAGAGGCTAACCTCGGGACGCTGGCTATTTTGGATCTGTTTCTTGCCATTCACAGGGTCTGTGCACTTATTTGTCTCTGGTGATAACAATTATTCAAGCCAGGTTTGAGGGCGCATACCTATATTCTGACCACTTGGGAGACAGTGGCAGGCTATTCTTGGTGAGTTTGAGGCCAGCTTGGTCTACAATGTGAGTCCAGGACAGCCAGGACTGTTACACAGAGAGAACCTGTCTCAAATCAATCAATCAATCAAACAAACAAAAAACCCAAGCAAAACAAAACAATTATCCAGAAACTACTATGAAGATGTTTTTCCCACTCTGTTTGGGAGGTAATGGCACTATGTGAGGAAGACTGTGTGTGACAAAAGCTCTTGAGATACACATGCAGATCACAGGTTTCTGTGTAGTTTGAAAACATAGGAGGCAGGTCCAGATAAAATGAGTGATGTGAGAAGGATCCCAGTGAATTGCAAGGACAATCTTGTCCTCTGCCAACAGCTATAGGTTTCTGTGAAAAATGTTTAGCCCATGGTCAGATTGAGGGGATCAGATGGTCCTCTTGTAATGAAGGAGAGGTAGACTGTCCTTGGAATCTCAAGATGAGTAGTAAAACAAGCATTTCCAACATGGAGGTGAATCCTTCCTTCCAGAAGAGCCCCAGTCCTTCTCCCTGGCACGTAGAAAAAGAGAAAAAATCAGATTAATTTTCAGTTCTGTCATGTCCAAAATGTTTAATGAGAAAAGGAGTGTGTGTGTGTGTGTGTGTGTGTGTGTGTGTGTGTTATTTGATTGTTTTTTTACTGGATCTTTCTATAAAGCCTGTTTTCGGCTGAAGGTTAATTACTATATTTGTTTTGTGTCAAAATCACAGATGCCTTTCTGCTGCTGTCCCTCGAGTGCCATAAGTAAAGAATGTGCCACCACAATCAGCCTCAATAATGAGCATTTATTAGAGGTAACTGCATAAAAAGATAGTACACTATTATTAAACCAAATTTTTATATCTTGAAAAGGCTGCATAACAACCTCAGTTACAGTAATAAATAATATATTTTATCTTCCTGACCTGCAAGGCTGTACAGTACAGAATATTTCCAATTGCCTTTATTGTGCCATGAGTATTAATAATCTTAGATGTAGGATGTTTTTTTCCCAAGACAAGGCTGTTTGCCATAAAGATTGTATTAATTTAAAAATAAATAATAAAGTTTGAAGACTCTCTGTGGATAAGACTGACATCTCACATATCTGAAATTTCTGTGTCCTTACATCCATGGCACAAAGTCTTAATATGTAGAAATTTTGCCAGAATGAAAGATAAAAATGGGACAAAGAAACAATGAAAAATTCTCACTAAATATTGAGACACAATTTAAGTTCTCATTTGTATTTCCTGTGGAGAGTAATGAGAAACAGTATGGGTGAAATTTGAAATAGATCAAAATGTCTCTGCCTGTGTTATACAGCATATTCTTTGTCGAAATTGGATACTAAAGTGTTGCTTGGAAACATGCCTATAATATAATTGTATTTTAAGCCTCATTTTAGCATAAAAGTGTAAAAAAGAAGTTGTTGAAAAAGGATAATGCCAGCTGCCTTCAGTAAGAGCCAAATATAGAAGAGTTGGTGCAGAAGTGCCTTATTTAGATATCAGTAGGTGGATAGTGTTTTGGTAAGGGATCTCGAAAAGCAATGTCAGTATAAAAATGAAAATGTGAGGGAATATAACCATTGGGCTTTCCTTAGAGCAACAAAATCATTGTATTATAGACTGGGACACAGAAGCCAAAACTAATATCTCACTGGAGACAATGGTGAGTCAGGCAGTGATTGAATTGCTTTTTTCTCATCTCCAGGCAACTATATTGCTTACCCAGGACAAGAAATACTTTCAGGTTGGGGTCACCACACAGATTCTGGCCATGATTGCAAATATGGGTTTCAATTTTGTTTCAATGAGCTGTCACAGGAAGAGACAAAGGGAGGAAAGGGTGACGAGGAATTATTTTTTTTCTAACATGGTATTCTACTTTAATTCTTTGTTTTTTACATCTTTTTTTTACTTTATTAATTTATTCTTGTTACATCTCAATGGTTATCCCATCCTTTGTATCCTCCCATTCTTCCCTCCCTCCCATTTTCCCCTTATTCCCCTCCCCTATGACTGTTCCTGAGGGCGATTACCTCCCCCTGTATATGTTCATAGGGTATCAAGTCTCTTCTTGGTAACCTGCTGTCCTTCCTCTGAGTGCCACCAGGTCTCCCCTTCCAGGGGACATGGTCAAAGGTGAGACACCAGAGTATGTGAGAAAGTAATATCCCACTCTCCACTCTACTGTGGAGAGTGTTCTGTCCATTGGTGACGAGGAATTTTAACTGACAGCTGTGTTTAGTCTTCATTTAAAGTTACAATCTGACTCTGTTAGGTGTTAGGTATATAGCAGATCACTTCAGGAACTCAACTGGGTCTGTAGATAAAAACATAATCTGGGAAAACAGAGCAACTAAATTCAGGAAAGGAAAATGTTTTGTTCGTTCAGAATGTAGGAGGTCACGGTTTCTGCATCTGTTCACTAGCAAAAAGCATGGAGTGAGGCCAGTTTTGATTCCTGAGTTACTTTCTTCCATTTCACCAGGAACAGGGAAAATCTCCTGCATTTAAACACAGAGTGGCTTATGGAAGGTGAAATATCAAGGTAAACTTTCGTGAGACAAACATTATGAAGGGTAAATAAGAGATGGCCTTTTCTCAGGTAAAGATATGTGTGTAGGGGGACAGGTTGATTGTCCTTACAACAATACTTCATTGTTAAAATATTTGAAACTTCACTATGAAGACTCAAATTTTCAGAGTTAGTTTTTCAGTTGATTCTCCTTATTAACTCTTTAAATATTTTGTCACATGTGTGTTAAAGCCAGCATATTTTAAGTCTTTTATTAAGTCTTTTTTTTTTAAGGACAACTTCTATAAATGTGGTGGCGCACACCTTTAATCCCAGCACTCGGGAAACAAAGGCAGGTGGATCACTGTGAGTTCGAGGCCAGCCAGGTCTACAAAGTGAGTCTAGGATGGCCAAGGCTACACAGAGAAATCCTGTCTCGAAAAACCAAGAAGAAAAAGAAGAAAATAATAATTTGTAAACATTATAAAATTTATGGCTTCAAAGATGAATATAGGCATTCAACTTTTACAGAGACAGAGTGGGATCATATTTATTTGTAAATATAGGCCAATCTTTTATGAATATTCCATCTGAGGGCCTAGTTAAGTAGTTCTAAGCCTTCCTAATGCTTCAAGCTTTATTAGCATCCCTCATGTGTCGGTATGTCGTATGATGTCACCACACACAAGTTCAGTGCTTCTGGACAATTGGATCATTGCAGAGACATCAAAACATTATTTTTTGGAATATAATATATTTTTAAAATGCATTTTAATTATTGCTAAGAGAACAAGTTCTATAGTTAACTAATTTTTCTTGTATGAAAAATAGAATTTAGCCAGTGGATATAAATAAATTTTGTTTACTTTAATTTCAGGGCCTACTGAATTTAAAGGATGTGGCTATAAACTTCTCCAAGGAAGTTTATACTTCCTTGGAGTAAGAATGTCTGGACTCTGCTCACAGGGCTTTGTATGGAGTTGTCATGCTGGAAAATTACAACAACCTGGTTTCTGTGGGTGAGACTATTTTTATTTCACCTTTATAGGTATTGATTATTGTCTTATTTATAGGTAACATTTTATGTCCATTTATCTTATTTTTACATTTAACCTACTGATAATTCAATCACCTATGCCTTTCGTATTAGTAGCCAGTAACTCTTATATATGATACTACTTTGATTTCAACAGTTGTCACATTTTTAATGTATTTATTAAGGAAAGTGTATCCTGAATTTTTAAAACTCTTGAATTATGAAGAGTCTAAAATATTTTGGAAGGAAGTGAACACTAGGAAATCACACATGTATATTTTATGCCTTTCCATTTTACCTATTTGTCACAAACCTATGCCAGTACCCAGCTACATTGTATGTTATATCTGTATGTCTCTTTAAATGTACAGGTGTTTCAGTTTCAAAATCAGAGTTAGTAACCTGTAGTGAACAAAAGGAAGAACGCTGGATGGCAGATAAAGATGAGACAGAAGAAAGAGAACGAGGTAAGAGGAAATAAAATGACAGAACATGTAATGCCTCTAAATCAAGGAGCAATCTAGTTCTCAATGTGATGATACAACCTATTCAATAGAAATTATTCCTAAGAATTTCTCTTAAAATCATCTACTAAATGTATAGTACAGCATGGATGTTTGATTCTTGCCTTATTTTATCTTAGTAGTAGTGATTTGAAATGCAGTATGTTATAGACATTTGACAAACTAGTAGCTCATTCTGTATTCTAATTACTGATAATATTTTTGTTGCATGTGAATGATAAATAGATTTGGGTGTTTCTATTATTTATTCCATTAAAAGGATTTTATAGCATATATATTGCTTATAATTTTTTTCTTTCACATCCTCGCAAACCATCTCTTCTCTTTACAATAACTCCATGTCATGATTTCTCCACACCCCCACTGTTTAAAGAAAAAAGAAAACAATAAAAGACAAAATGGATTTAAACTTTGAACTGGATTTGTGCTCATAACTTTTCCTGAACCTAAGTCATGAAATATGATTAATAGATCCAATGTTATATCCTAAAAACGCTTATTTTTTCCCTCTCCACTTATCTATGTAGTAAAAATAGATTTTCAGCTTGGGTGAGACGTTTTACCTCTTTCCCATTCTCAAAACAAGATTTTTCTGCCTTGAACTTGTGCATACTATCAGTGGGGTTATATGTGTATTAGTCGTGTTGTGTCTATAAGGTACTGTTTATTGAGAGTCATACAACATTTCTGGCCTTTATAATCCTTTGCCTCATTTTCCACATAAGTCCCTGAGCCGTGTTAAAAGGGGTGTGATAAATATAACCCACTTAAAACCAAGTACTCCACAGTCTCGAAATATCTACAGTTTGTCACATTGTTGACCTCCACATTAAGCTTCGCTATTGAAGGTTGAGTGATGTACAGATCTATTGGAAAAGGAATGTCTTATGGAAGCATATTATTGCCATTTTAATTTAGAAAAAACAATAGTAGGTTTTAATATTAAGCTATGACTTGGCTTCATACATAGGTCAGATGTGGGTTTCACCTTCCAAAGCTACCGTAATGCCATTCAAAAAGTAGTCGGTACTGAGAAAGAATTTGTGGAATTATTTGTACCAGTGAACATATCTTGGAGGAAGGCCATCATAGGACATCATAGAGTTCATATCTGCGTGTCTCTGAAATAATTTTGTCTTTCTATTACACTAGTAATACCTGTCAATACTACGAGTACAAGTCAGTAGGGGTTATACACTCATCTGTATTTTGTATAGTTTAAATAAATAGCAAATAATGCATCCATGGGGCTTTACCAAAATAATATTTGCTTGTTTATTTATTTACCTTAGTCTTGAATGTAACCTCCTTTCCTCCTGGTCCCATTATCCGTATCTCTTCTTCCATCTTCCTTCACTACTTCCAGAAAAGGGAAGACTAGAACAACAACTCACCCTAGGACATCAAGGCACATGAAGCCTGAGCCCATCTTCTTCCCTTGTAGCCTGCCTCAGGAAAGTTATTGAACAGTAGTCAACAGAGTTCATGTTAGAGGAGGCTTTTGGTCCACTTACTAGGAGGTCCATATGAAATTTGATGTGTCCAGTGGCTACATCTCTGTAGATGGCCTAGGTTCAGCCTATGCATGGTCTGTGGTTGATGCTTCAGGCTCTGCAATCCACCTGGGCCCACAGTAGTGGCTTTGTTCTCCTTTTGTGATGCTTATGTCATTTCCACATCCTTCTGCCATCCTCCCACTCCTCCACAAGACTCCCTGTGCTCTGCCCAATGTTTGGCTATGAGTATCAATAGGTGATAGAATCTGCTGTTGTGTGGAGCCTCTCAGAGGACAACAATGCTAGGCTCCATTCTTCAAGAAGAGCAAAGTATTCTAATAGTATCAGGGATTTGTTCTCTCCTATGAGGTGGGTCTCAGGGTGTACCAGGCCTAGGTTAGACATTTGCTCATTCTCTGTTCTATCTTTATTCCTTTACATCTTGTGGAAAGAGTAAATTTTGCATCTACCTTTGTTTTGAGTTGGTTGCTGTTCTGCTTCTTCTACTAGGTGTCCTGTCTATTTCTTCAGTCTCCATGATTCTGCTACTACAATTCTCAGTGAGAAACACCCCCATATCCTCCCAGAAACCTCCAATACCTTAGGCCTCCAGCTTGTCACAGAGATGCCCCCACATATGGTTATTCTTTTACATGAAGCCTTCTGTCCTGCTGTCCTTAATCTCACCAGGTCTGATTTCCACCATCATTTTTCTCAGCACACCCTCTCATACACTGTTACTTCTCTGCAAATTCTTCCACAGTCTATCCTTTTTATCATTTAATTTTAGATAAAAGCACCACCCTCTTGGGTTCTTCTTTTTCCTTATCTTCTTAGAGCCTATTAATTGTATATGATTATCTTTTACTATATAGCTAAATTACAATTATAAGTGAGTAAATGTCATGTGTGTATTTCTGGGTCTATGTTACCTCACTATGGATAATCTTGTCTAGTTCTATCTATTTGACTACCAATTTTGTGGTGTCTTTGTTTTTAATAGCTGAGTAGTATCCCATGATATAAATGTAACCACAGTGTCTTTATCCATTCTTTCATTGAAGGACAAAAGGGTTACTTCCAGGTTCTCTCTCTTAGAAGTCAAGCTGATATGAACATAGTGAGCAAATCTCCTTAGTGCATGATATGGTGTAGCACATTTTGGCTATAATCCCTGAATTTGTATATCTGGGTTGTAAGGTAGAACTATTCCCAAAAATCTGAGAAAGCACCAGTTTGATTTTTCAAGATTTCTTATAACTTCGCACTCCCATCAGCAGTGGAAGGTTCAACTTTCTCCATGTCCTTGCCAACATGTGCTACCACTTGACCTTTTTATGTTCCTCATTCTGATGGGTATAGGATGAAATCTCATAATCGTTTTGATTTACATTTCCCAGATTACTAAGGATGTTGAGCATTCCCTTAGGTGATTCTCAGCCAATAAAGATTCCTTTGATGAGAATTATCACATCAGTTCTCTATCTCATTTTTTATTGGATTCGGTTTGATGGTTTAATTTTTTCAGTTCTTTATATACTTTGTATATTACCACTTTGTCAGAGGGTGGGTTGGTGATAATTTTCCCAATCTGTAGGATGCTGACTTCTTCTACTGATACTTTACTTAACCTTGCACAACCTTTTCCATTTCATCAGGTCCTATTTATTTATTGTTGAACTAACAACATGAGCTGCTTGTGTTCTAGTCAAGAATTTGACTCCTGTGCCAATGAGGTCAAGATTGATCTCCATCTTCACTTCTGAAAGATTTAGTGTATCTGAGTTTATATTGAGATCTTTGAACCACATGGACCTCAGTATTATTCAGGGTGATAAATATGAATCTATTTGCATTTATTCTACCTGTAGACATTGAGTTAAAACAGAACCAATTGTTGAAGGTGCTTTCTTTTATCCATTGTATGGATTTTTGTTCTTTTGAAAATATCAATTGTTCGTTCTGGTGTGTTTGTAGATTTGATTTTGAGTATTCCATTGAACAACCGCTTTATTTATATACCAGAATGTTGAAGTTCTTATTAAACTTGCTCTCTACTACAGTTTGAAATCAGATGTGTAGATACCACCAAATGTTCTTTTATTGTATAGGATTGTTTCAGCTATTCTGTTTTTTATTTTCCATACTACCTGAGAAATATTCTCCCCATGATTGTAATGAATTCTTTTGGCATTTTGAGGGCAATTGTAGTTAATCTGCAGATTCATTTTGGCAAAATGACCACCTTCACTATATTAATTTTACGGATCCAAGAGCATGACAAACCTTTCCATTATCTGATCTGATATGTTCTTCAGTTTCCTTCTTCTGAGACTTGAAGCTTTTGTCATCCAGGTTTTTACTTGCTTGTTTAGAGTTACATCAAGATATGTTATATTATTTATAGCTATTATGAAGGTTATATTTCCATAATTTCTTTCTCAGCCAGGTTTTTCTTTACTTACAGGTTGTCTACTGAAATTTTAGTTAATTTTAAACTCAGCCACCTAGCTTAAAGTGCTTATCAGATGTAGGAGTTCTCTGATATCCTTTTTCAGGTCATTTTTGTATAGTAATTTATGATCTGTGAATACTGATACTTTGCCCTCTTTCTTTCCAACATGAATCCACTTAAAGACCTTTAGTTGGAGATCCAAGATGGCGGCGAGCAGTGTGGACCGTGTTTGGAAGTTCCAGTGAACAATTCAGGGAATTGCACAGATTTCTGAACCAGGAACACCAAGGTCTCCACACCACGGCAGCAGGAGTGCTCCACGGTTTGGAGGGACCAGGTTGCGGAGGACCTGCTTGCCCCTGCACATGGGAGGAGCACAGATTGTCTCGGATCAGAGCAGCAGTGGCAGAGACAGCAGAGACACCAGTGTCACCAGCGGCACCAGTGATGGTGGCTGAGGTTTGCAGCTCAGAGCCTACCAGTGGAGGAGATTGGTGTGGTGGACAGTGGGAGTTGCTGCAGGAGAGGGGAGTCTGGACAGGATTTGGGTCGCATGGTGCCTTGAGACCCAAACTGGACTCAGCAGACAGTTCAGCCCCAGAGTCCCGGGTTTGCTCAGTGCACTGTGCCAAGGAGACATTGGCTCAGCTCAGCAAGCAATTCTACCCGAGGCACTACCTCAGCGCAGGCACAGCTCCCCTGCTGTGACACAGGCTGAGCCAAGCACTCAGTTCCACCCTAGGATCCAGCTCAGCACAGCTGCAGTTCTCCTGCTGTGACGTAGGCTGGGTGGAGCGCTCAGTTCCACCCTAGGCACCAGCTCAGTGAATCCGCAGTTCTCCTGCCGTGACACAGGCTGGGCAGTGAGCTCAGTTCTACTCTAGGCGCTAACTCAGTGCAGCCGCAGTTCTCCTGCGGTGACGCAGGCTGGGCAGAGTGCTCAGTTCCACCTGAGGCATCATCTCAGTGCAGCCAGATTTCTCCTGCTGTGGCAGACGGTTCAGGCCCTGAGAATCTAGCTGAGTTCGATGCATGGTTCGGGCCCGGGATCCCTGGCTGGACTTGGCAGGGGACCCAAAAGGCTGTGGATACCTTCACCTGATCCAACGCTCATTCAAAGACCCAGAACAATTGCAGGACCCACAGCAAAGGGGAGCTGAGGATAACTTGCTGTGAGAGCCCAAAATGACAGGGCTAACCTCCTGCCATCCACACCAGTGAAGTATCAGAGCTTCCAGCCTACTGAAATCGTGAGAAAACAAGTGAATCTATCATCAGACTCCCTCCACCCAACTCTGGATGTTACCCAACAAAAACAGAGATGGCAAGATGTCTAAAGGACAGCATAAAAGCATACACAAAAAACCCCAAAACAACATGACATCTCCAGTTTCCAGCTATCCCAAAGAAAACAAACCAGAGAACTCAAATACAACGGAAACACAAGAAAATGACCTCAAATCCTTGGTAATGAGGATGATAATGGAGGAAACAAATAAAATTCTAAATCAGATGCAGGAAGAGGCAGCCAAGCAGGTGTGAGACATAAAAGAAGCACATAGAGTGGAACTGGAAAATTTTCAGGAAAATGTAAACAACCAGATGAAAGAAAGAAATAAAACGGTTCAAGATCTGAAGACCTATAAAGCGACAAGGGAAGAAACTCAGGAATATACAAAAATTCAGATGAAAGAAATAAAAAAATCTGTTCAAGATATGAATATGAAAATGGATTCAATGATAAACATACAGACAGAAGAAAAATGAGAACGTGAGGCCTCAGAGTAGAAGGCGAATGACACAGTGCTGAGCTTTTCAAACAGAATCCAAGAGATGGAAGAACGAATCTCAAGTCTAGAAGATACAACAACAGATCTTGAAGCAACCATTAAAGAAAATGCCAAATCTGGAAAACTCCTGACACAAAACATCCAAGAAATTAAGGACAACATGAAAAGAAGAAATCTGAGGATAATAGGCATTGAAGAAAGAGAAGATATCAGACTCCAAGGCCCAGAAACTATTCTCAACAAAATCATAGAAGTAAATTTCCCCAATCTAAAGAAAGAGATGCCTATAAACATACAAGAAGCCTACAGAACACCAAATAGAATTGACCAGAAAAGAAAAACTGCCCGTCACATAATAATCAAAACACAAAACATACAGAACAAAGAAAAAATATTAAAAGCTGCACGGGAAAAGGGCCAAATAACATTTAATGGCAAACCTATCAGAATTACACCCGACTTCTCAGCAGAGACCATCAAAGCCAGAAGGGCCTGGAAAGAGACCCTGCAAACCCTAAGAGACCACAGATGCCAGGCCAGCCTACTTTACCCAGCAAAACTATCAATAACCATTGATGGAGAAAACAAAATATTCCATGACAAAACCAAATTCAAACAGTACCTATCCACAAATCCAGCTTTACAGAAGGTACTAGAAGGAAAACTCCATCCCAAAGGGTCAAGCTACAACCAAAACTACTAAGGAAATAGATAAGTATACCATGGCAAAAGCACAACTACACAAACACTCGACTGGAAAGAACATCAAAATTAAGATTCTTAATAGTAACTGGTCATTAATATCTCTCAACATCAAGGGTCTCATTTCTCCGATAAAAAGACAGAGAATAACTGAATGGGTGCATAAACAGGATCCAACATTCTTCTGCATTCAAGAAACACATCTCACCCATAACGATCGGCTTTACCTCAGGATAAAAGGTTGGAAAAAATATTCCAAACAAATGGTCACAAGAAGCAAGCAGGCGTAGCCATTTTAATATCGAACAAAATAGACTTTCAACCAAGATTAATCAAAAGGGATGAGGATGGACACTTCATACTTATCAAAGGTAAAGTCAATCAAGATGACATCACAATTCTGAACATCTATGCTCACAATACAAGGGCACCCACATCTGTAAAAGATCTGCTAAAAAGGCTTAAACCACACATCGATTCCCACACAATAATAGTGGGAGACTTCAACACCCCACTATCACTGAAGGACAAGTCATTGAAACAGAAACTAAGCCGAGAAATAACATCATTAACCAATGCCATGGGTCAAATGGATCTAACAGATATCTATAGAACTTTTCACCCAAACAAGAAAGAATATACCTTCTTCTCTGCACCCCATGGAACCTTCTTCAAAATTGATCACAACGTAGTTCACAAAGCAAGCCTTAACAGATACAAGAGGATTGAAATAATACCTTGTATCCTATCAGAACATCATGGGCTTAAGCTGCAATTCAACAACAACAGAAATAACAAAAAGCCTACACGTATGTGGAAACTAAACAACTCTCTGCTAAATGACACCTGGGTCAGGGAAGAAATAAAGATAGAAATCAAGGAGTTTCTGAAATTCAATGAAAATGAAGGAACAACATACCCAAATTTGTGGGATACATTGAAAGCAGTGCTAAGAGGAAAATTCATAGCACTAAGTGCCTTTAGAAAGAAATTGGCAGCATCACACATAAACACCTTAACGACAGAACTGGAAGCCCTAGAAAAAAAGAAGCAGAAACACCCAAAAGGAGTAGATGTCTGGAAATAATCAAACTCAGGGGTGAAATTAACAAATTAGAAACTAAGAAAACAGTCCAAAGAATCAACAAAACCAAGAGCTGGTTCTTTGAGAAAGTCAACAAGATAGACAGACCATTAGCCAAACTAACTAAAAGGCAGAGAGACAGTATTGAAATCAACAAAATCAGAAATGAAAAGGGTGACATAACAACAGACACTGAAGAAATACAAAGAATCATAAGATCCTATTTTGAAGGCATATATGCCACAAAATTTGAAAATCTAAGGGAAATGGATGATTTTCTTGATCAATTTCACTTGCCAAAGTTGAGTGAAGAGCAGATAAACAAGCTAAATAGTCCCATTTCCCCTACAGAACTTGAAGTAATCATTGATAGTCTCCCAACCAAAAAAAGCCCAGGGCCAGATGGTTTCAGTGCAGAATTCTACCAGACCTTCAAGGGCGAGCTAATACCGATACTCTTCAAGCTACTCCAAAAGATAGAAAGGGATGGAACATTACCAAATTCATTCTATGAGGCCATAGTCTCATTGATACCTAAACCTCACAAAGACTCAACAAAGAAAGAGGATTTCAGACCAATTTCTCTTATGAACATCGATGCAAAAATACTAAATAAAATACTTGCAAAACGAATACAAGAGCACATCAAAGATATCATTCATCATGACCAAGTAGGCTTCATATTAATCATGCAGGGATGGTTTAATATACGGAAATCCATCAATGTAATGCACCGTATAAACAAACTGAAAATAAAAAACCACATGATCATCTCTTTGGATGCAGAGAAAGCATTTGATAAAATCCAATACCCATTCATGTTTAAAGTTTTAGAGAGATCGGGAATACAAGGCACTTTCCTCAACATAATAAAGGCTATATATAGGAAGGCAATAGCCAAAATCAAAGTAAATGGTGAGATACACAAAGAAATTCCTCTAAAATCAGGAACAAGGCAAGGCTGCCCACTCTCTCCATATCTCTTCAATATAGCACTCGAAGTTCTAGCTAGAACAATAAGACAACAAAAGGAGATCAAAGGTATTCAAATGGGAAAGGAGGAAGTCAAATTATCCCTATGTGCAGATGATATGATAGTCTACATAAGTGACCCTTAAAATTACACCAGAGAACTCCTACAGCTGATAAACACCTTCAGCAAACTGGCTGGATACAAAATTAACTCAAAAAAGTCTGTAGCCTTCCTATACACAAATGACAAGCTTGCAGAGGAAGAAATTAGGAAAACTACACCCTTCACATTAGCCACAAGCAAAATAAAGTACTTAGGAGTTCCTCTAACTAAGCAAGTGAAGGACTTGTTTGAAAAAAATTTCAAAACTCTAAAGAAAGAGATTGAAGATGACATGAGAAGATAGAAGAATCTTCCTTGCTCATGGATTGGGAGAATTAACATAATAAAAATGGCCATCCTACCAAAAGCAATCTACAGATTCAATGCAATCCCTATCAAAACACCTACACAATTTTTAAAAGACATTGAAAGTTCAATTCTGAACTTCATATGGAAAAACAAAAAAACCCAGAATAGCTAAAACAATCTTGTACAATAAAAGGTGCTCTGGAGGAGTCTCCATACCTGATCTCAAACTGTACTATAAAGCAATAGTAATTAAAACAGCATGGTACTGGCACAGCAACAGGCTGGTTGATCAGTGGAATCGAATCAAAGACCCAGATATGAATCCACACACATATAGTCATTTGATTTTCGACAAAGAAGCCAAACCCATTCGATGGAAAACGGATAGCATCATCAACAAATGGTGCTGGTCTAACTGGATGTGTATGTGTAAAAAAATGCAACTGGACCCATATTTGTCACCTTGTACAAAACTCAAATCCAAGTGGATTGAAGACCTCAACATAAAACCAGAGACACTAAGTCACTTAGAAGAAAAAGTGGGAAAGAGCCTGGAACATATTGGCACAGGAGACAACTTCCTGAACAGAACACCAACAGCCCAGGCATTAATGTTAACTATTAATAAATGGGACCTCATGAGGCTGAGAAGCTTCTGTAAGGCAGGAGACACTGTTAAGAGAACAAAGCGACAGCCTACAGACTGGGCAAAGATCTTCACCAACCATACATCTGACAAAGATCTAATATCCAAAATATATAAAGAACCGAAGAAATTAAACACCACCAAACGAAATAACCCAATAGAGAAATGGGGCTTGGAACTAAACAGAGAATTTTCAACAGAGGAATATCAAATGGCTGAGAAACACTTAAAGAAATACTCAACCTCCTTAATCATCAGAGAAATGCAAATCAAAACAACTCTGAAATTCCATCTTACATCCATCAGAATGGCTAAGATAAAAAATTCAAGCGACACCACATGCTGGCGAGGATGTGGGGAGAGAGGAACACTCCTTCATTACTGGTGGGATTGCAAACTAGTACAACCACTTTGGAAATCTATCTGGTGCTATCTCAGAAAAATGAGAATAGGGCTTCCCCAAGACCCAGGTATTCCACTCCTTGGAATATACCCAGAAGATGCTCCAGCACACAGGAAAAAATTTGCTCAACCATGTTCATAGCAGCCTTATTCATAATAGCCAGAATATAGAAACAGCGTAAGTGTCCCTCAATAGAAGAATGGATAAAGAAACTGTGGTACATATACACTATGGAATACTATTCAGCTATTAAAAACAAGGAATTCCCAAAATTTGTGGATAAATGGATTGAGCTAGAAATGATGATAATGAATGAGTTAACACAGAAGTAGAAAGACTCAAATGGTATATACTCACTTATATCTGCATATTAGCCCAAGGGGCATATCCCACGAAAGCCTTCACTTACCAGGAAACTTAGACAGAGGGGAGGACATTCTAGTGGGACTCTATATGAGAGAATCGTGGGAGAATGGCAAAGTAGAAGGATCCAGAGGGTCCTGGAAGCCTACAAGTAGAACATTATGATAGGCAGATTTGGGCACAGAGGTCCTGCTCAAACTAAGGCACCAGCCAAGGACAATACAGGTGGTAAACCTTAAACCCCTACCCAGATCTAGACAATGGACAGAACACTTTCCACAGTAGAGTGGAGAGTGGGATATTACTTTCTCACATACTCTGCTGCCTCACCTTTGACCATGTTCCCTGGAGGCAGAGACCTGGTGACACTCAGAGGAAGGACAGCAGGTTACCAAGAAGAGACTTGATACCCTATGAACATATACAGGGGGAGGAAGTCCCCCTCAGGAACACTCATAGGGGAGGGGAATAAGGGGAAAATGGGAGGGAGGGATGAATGGGAGGATACAAGGGAAGGATAACCATTGAGATGTAACAAGAATAAATTAATAAAGGAGAAAAAATGAAAAAAATAAATACAACTTGTTAATTTATAAATTTGATGAATCACCCATTAATGAATCCATTCATAAATTATTTGACATATTTAAATGACAATATCTCAGTAGTTTTATATATAGACATTAAGATAACATTTTAGAAGTAATTTTTGGTTTACATTTTTTCAATTGAATACCTAGAGTAAACATTCATTGTGTCCCAATTACATAGGATCACACTTATCATTGTTAAGATGCAGGAATATTATGTATAACTAGGGATGAGGCATATTTGCCTCATCTTGTTAGCTACAAATTCTTTAAGGGAGCAATATTTTAGATCAAACTCCTATAAAGGAGAGTGTGATGAGGAAAAATGCTTCACATACTCTATTAGCATAAACATATGGACCAGAGAAAGATTTGCCATGTTAAAGCCTTAATCCCATCTTCCCACAATGGATCCAAATGGCAATGATTTTTCCCACAAAACACACCCACTCAGGTCTTATTATACTCAGTGTTTCCTCTGCTCCCCAGATATTCTCTTCCTAATGATTATCTTGTAATTATTCGAAAGGGATCAAATTTGTTGTGTTGTGTGTGTGTGTGTGTGTGTGTGTGTGTGTGTGTGTGTGTGTGTATGTGAAACACTATTGTTGGCATTATGAAATGTCGAAATAATGATATGAACAACAACATTACAGCATGTAGTGAATATTAATTACTGCAATGTAGAATTAATAGAACATAGGTGTAATGTATTTATTAATATTCATAACAAATAAGGGATTAGCTTCAGATTTAAAAGTATCTCTAATGTATAATCCATAAAAAGCACAAAGACTAACAACAAAATAATCTTCACATAGAATATATCTTAAACATGCCATTGTTCTACCATATTAAACTATATATAACATTATGTAACAGGCTTGTCTTAGCATAGATATTAGTACTATTATCCTGGCTTAAATTCTTACATTTTAAAATATTATTTATTTATTCAGTTTTGACATGAATTCTATAGCACAACCAATCAATGGCATCAGATAAAAACAGCATGAAACATTCTATTTTATTTTATTTTCTAAATAATTGTGTAATAAAAATTTAAGGAGTATTTTTGGGTAAAACTTTTCCAACTCCTACCAAGTATTAGGATTCCTGATACGGGTTCTCTGAGAATAGCTAAGATTCAACATTGTTTAAACACTTACAAGTATTTTCTCATTTAAAAGCCACGTTTCTCAAATGAACTCTATGATAGTAATTACCTATCAAGTTAGACTCTTATAGGAAATCTCTTTGTGCTCTAAAGTTTTAGTTTGTACTAAAATAGTGTGTCTTCAATTTGCATAAACTGTTGTTTTTGAAGATATGATTTCTGGGTAAAGGACATTCCATTCTTTACATTAATAAGGTATGTTTGGGTATGTATTCTGTGGTGGGTTTGAAGAGTTTTGGACTTCCAAAAGTATTTCCTGTATTAAACTTATAAGGTTGCTTTCTAGTATGGATTCTTTGATGAACTTGGAGAGTTGAAGACATGGTAAACCACTTGCCACAGTCTTTATATTTGTAATGTTTATTTTCAGTGTGGTTTCTTTAGTGAACTTAATGACTTTAGGATTTGGTAACAGATTTCCCACACTCATTATATTTGTAAAGTTTTTCTCAGTTATGGATTCTTTGATGAACTTGGAAAGATGAGGATGAAGTAAATTATTTCCCACATTCACTACATTTGTAAGGTTTGTCTCCAATATGAATTCAGTGGTAAGCTTCAAATTATGGGTACTATGTAAATGATTTACCACAATTATTATATTTATATGATTTGTCTCAACTATGGGTTGTTTGATGACTTTGGAGAGATGAATACTGGGTAAAGGTTTTCCCACACTCATTACACTTGTAAGGTTTTTCTCGAGTATGGCTTCTTTGATGAATTTTAAGATCTGAGGACATTGTAAATGATTTCTCACACTTATTACATTTGTATGGTTTGTCTCCATTATGAATTCTTTGATGAACTTGGAGATTTGAGTACTGGATAAAAGATTTCCCACACTCATTAAACTTGTAAGGATAATCTCCAGTATGGATTCTTTGATGACGTCGGAGTGTTGAAGAGTGAGTAAAGGATTTCCCACACTCATTACATTTGTAAGGTTTATCTCCAGTATGGATTCTTTGATGACATTGGAGAGCTAAAGAGGGAGTAAAGGATTTCCCACAATCATTACATTTGTAAGGTTTATCACCAGTATGGATTCTTTGATGACGTTGGAGAGCAGAAGAGTGAGTAAAGGATTTCCCACACTCATTACATTTGTAAGGTTTATCTCCAGTATGGATTCTTTGATGAACTTGGAGAGCTGAAGAGTGAGTAAAGGATTTCCGACACTCATTACATTTGTAAGGTTTATCACCAGTATGGATTCTTTGATGACGTTGGAGAGTTGAAGAGTGAGTAAAGGATTTCCCACACTCATTACATTTGTAAGGTTTATCTCCAGTATGGATTCTTTGATGACGTCGGAGAGCTGAAGACTGAGTAAAGGATTTCCCACACTCATTACATTTGTAAGGTTTATCTCCAGTATGGATTCTTTGATGATCTTGGAGAGCTGAAGAGTGAGTAAAGGATTTCCCACATTCATTACATTTGTAAGGTTTATCACCAGTATGGATTCTTTGATGACCTTGGAAAGTTGAAGAGTGAGTAAAGGATTTCCCACACTCATTACATTTGTAAGGTTTATCTCCAGTATGGATTCTTTGATGACCTTGGAGAGTTGATAACTGAGTAAAGGATTTCCCACACTCATTACACTTGTAAGGTTTAACACCAGTATGGATTCTTTGATGAACTTGGAGTTTTGAGTACCAGGAAAAGTATTTCCCACACTCATTACATATGTAAAGTTTATCTCTGGAGTGGATTCTGTAGTGTACATGAAGACTTGAGGAGTTGGTAAAGGATTTCCCACTCTCAATATATTTGTGAGGATATTCTTGAGAAGGAATACTTTTTTGATCCCGGAGAGAAGAGAATAAGGCAAATGATTCCAAACATTCATTACACTTTTGACATATTTGTCCAGTATTAACGCTGTGTTGAGCTTGAAGTTTTGAGGACTGTGTAAATGATGTGTTCCTCTTCGTATATTTATAAGCGTTATCTCCACTGTGGATTCTTTGATGAACTTGAAGTTTTGAGGACTTGGTAAGTGATTTTCCACACAGATTACATTTATAAAATTTACATCCCATATCTATTTTGTGTTGACATTTAAGTTCACTACTTAATATTTCCCTCTTTCTGTGTAGAATAGAATTGTACTTCAAAACTTGTTGTGAACCTTTTACCTGTGGCGCCTCCAATTGTGAAATCATGAGTGGTAGAGACTGAGTGCTCTCAGAGGAAGCCAGAGCTTCTTGATCTTTTGTTTCAGAAATGACACACATGTATTTTTCACACTGATCATTTCCATAATGAATTGTTTTATGAACTTCACTGTCACATGAATATTCCCAGAACTTCTTTCTATTCATCTCTGAAAGGCCATTACACCCAAATAATCTTGGTATTTCTTTCAAGAAAGAATCTTGTGTGCACTCCTTTGGGAATTGCTTCTTGGTATGGTAAGAAGACAAAACTGAAACAAATGAAATGAAATCACTATATGATATTTCAGATGCATATTAATGTAATATAGATATGTAATATATAAAATGACATCAAACTGGGGATCATAGCAAAATGGTACAACATAGAATTGCAGCAATTTTTCTAAGAAAACAAATGTCCTGGTTATAATGGATGTTAGAAGATATCACATGAAACCATCGTATATTTTGTAATATACATTAGTGTCTTCATTAAGTATTCATTGGAACAAGAAGAACACTATGATGGGCAAACCTGGGCCCGGGGGTTCTGCTCGATCTATAGCACTAAGGACAAAATGTGCAGTCATCATCAAACCCCTACCCAGACCTAGCCTAAGGACAGAATATTCTCCACAGTTAAGTGGAGATTGGGGACTGACTTTAACACAAACTCTGGTGCCCCTTATTTTTCCATGTCCCCTAGATTGCGTGTCCTGATGGCACTCAGAGGACGGATAGTAGACTACCAAGAAGAAACTTGATAATGTAGCATCATATTCAAGGGGAGGAGGTCCCCATCAGTCACAGTCATAGGGAAAGGGAATGTGGTAAAAGAGGGTTGGAGGGAGGAATGGGAGGATGCACGGGATGGAATAGCAATTAAGATGTAATATGAATGATTTTATTTTTCAGTAAAAAACAAACATGCAAAAAAGTATTAATTGGAACAAATAATGTCAAATAAAATTGTTGTAACTTTAACGCATGAATAGAAAACTACTCTTCACTGTGACATTCAATTAACAATATAAACACCAATCATTATCCTAAATACATTTAGAAATTATTGACAGAAATGAGCAACTACAGCATTATTTAAGTTTTTCATCCAAATGCAAGATTTATCAATGATTCTAAAATCAAAGAGAATATTAATAAGAACACAAGAGAAAACATGATAAAAATTAAGTGTATCATGTAAAATCCATGCCCAGTACATGAATATAAAGGGTTTCAAAATTTTCACAAACATTAAGGAATATTTACTAAGACAAGTAAGTTTCTTAGAAACCAAAGAATTCTTAAGAAGTTAAACATGTTTATGTCCCTAAAATCAAATTTGAATCCACAGTACTATATATATATATATATATATATATATATATATATATATATATATATATATATATATATCTTTATTTTAAATTAAAATATGAAATTCCAGACCTGACATTTAAACAGTCAAACATAACTTAAATTTCTATTGAAGTGAAAATTCATTACATTTCCCATTGCTTCTTTCTCTCCAGTATCACTCAGGTAACATTCTATGGTCCCTACACTCATTATCAAGTTAAAAACACGTTTTACTCTGAAATTTGCCTATCTCTTCATGTTTGGGTTGTGGGTGTGTGTGTGTGTGTACTTACAAGTACAAGTACTTACAAGTACTTACAAGAACATATGTGTTCTTTTTTATCATTGTATATTGTTTCACATATGAATACTAATCATTCAAGAATCCATACTGCAGATGAAATGTAATATAATGGGAGAAATGAGGAAAAGTTTCTCAGCTTGAAGTGAACAAAAGATAAATATAAAAGAAAAAATATTTTTGACAAATATTTAAAAGGTAGCACTCAAGGATCTTGCTACAGTTCATGCATTGTGTGTGAGTAGCAAGGATGGAGAGAGAGTGGATCAAGTGAGTAGCCAAGTTCTGGACTCTGAAACAGCATTGCCTGTATTTCCTAAATAAGAGGAGGCATCCTAGGAGCTATGGACACATCAACCAAGCCCCATATGGCTGATACCCAGGTTCAAGAAGCATACTGTCCCAGGTTAAATCACCCAGTAGCTTCCAGCCTAGCCAAACCTGGGTTACAGAAACACATGGCTGCAACTATTGACTTCTGCAAAAATAATTTCTGGGAAACAGGGACATGTTTTGATCCTCTGGCCTGCAGTTCTACTTTTCTATATGTTAACATATGCTGGACAATATGAATAGACAGGCTATCATTCCAAAATGGAGGCCTCCAGCAGGCATAGAGTCTGAGAATCAGGAGCTCAGTGAGTGCAGAACACGTAGTTGGCTGCTCAGTTGAGCCTACCCCAAAATGCAAACAATGTCTCATGTTCCCTATAGAAAAAACGGTATCCAAGTTGCAAGAAGAAACAGCTCTATGCTCTGACCTTCTGAATACTCCTGGAATTCTGAGAAACCGACCAGCCTATTTTTCACAGTACTAATAGCCATCTTGAAGAGAACTGACAGATCTGAGAACCACACATGTCAGACCCTTATCCAAATCACCTGACTGCATGTCCAACTGGGACACAGCCTGATGTGAAATGATACAGGATATTGGAGGAGATCCAAATCCCAGCATATGACCCATGGCTCTTCTTGCATGCTCTAGAAGCCCAGAGATATCCAGAAACAACCAGCCAAAGCAAGGAACACCAATATGGCTAAAGGGCAGCAAAACCTATGGCAATATGTCACCAACACATTTCAACTACCCTAATAAAACATGGCCTGGACATACAAACACAACTGAAACGCAGGTAAATGGTTTTAAATCTATGTTTGTGAATATGACAGAGTCAATTCAAAAAGTGATAATTAAACTTATATAAGAAATATAGGAAAATATGATAAAACAGGATAAGGACATTAATAAAATGATCCAAGACCTGAAAAGGAAAATAGACTAATTAAAGTAAACACAAACTGATGAAAAAATGGAGTTGGGAAACTTAAAAAGAATCAGAAAATTCAGAGGTAAGTATCACCAACAATATATGAGTGATGGAGGAAATAATCTCAGGCACAGAAGACACAATTGAAGAAATAGATACATATATCAAATAAAATATTAAATTTAAAAAAGTTCCTTACACAAAACATCCAACAAATCAAGGACATAATGAAAAGACAAAACGTAATATAAGTATGATAGAAATAGACAGAAGATGACAAGCTCCAAGACCAGAAAATATTTTTAACAAAATTGAAAAAGAAATTTTCTCCAACCTAAACAGAGAGATACATTTTAACATACAAAAGGCTTACAACGCAAAAAATATAATTGACACAAAAGAAATTCCTCTTGACATATATTAGTCATATCCTGCCTTGAGAAGGAGAAAGAGGTACAAATTGTCAACCAAGCTGAGAACCCATTTATTGTACTAGATATATGGAGAGAGGAAAATAAGGAAAGGATATATATATATCCTTCGGATATCATTGAATATATATCATTGGATATATTAATCATATGTTATGCCATATCTTGGGAGAATTTATTAGCACAAACCCAATTTCATGTTTAAATCCATTTTAGCTTCTATTCTTTTCTCCTCTCACTGTCTCTCTCTCTGTGTTATATATATATATATATATATATATATATATATATATATATATACATAGAGAGAGAGAGAGAGAGAGAGAGAGAGAGAGAGAGAGAGAGATCATGACATTGAGTTATTGAGGAAAGACCTGGTAGTTTGGCTGATGTGAATGAGAGAAAGACTAAATGCAAAATATATGATATAAAATCCTTTTAAAGGAATAAGTAATGGAAACCTCCAAATAATTCATCATTCATGTACAACAAAAATATTTTCAGTAATTAGACACAAATCAATCTACTAGTTTGTTAAATGTCTATAATATAATGTACTTCACATCAAAAATATTAAAATAAATATGTTAAATATCATATAAGATCCATGCTGTACAATACATTTTGTACTTTGTTCTAAAAGAAATTCTTAGGCCTACTTTCTGCTGAAGCTGTTTGCTAAATACTCTTCAGGTCTAGATTGCTCCTTGGATTAGAGTCATCACATGCTGTGTCATTTTATTTTATCTTACTTGATTCTTTTTCATTAATCTTCTCTTTATCATCAATCCAGGGTTTTTTCATTTGTCTAAGACATGTTAATACCTCTGCTTTTGAAACAGAAATGCCTGTGAATTCAAAAAGAAATACAGACACACCATTCTATGTAGCTGTATACTAGCATAGGATTGTACCAAATAGAGAAGAAAGTATACATGAATGACTTACTAGTTCTCAATTCCTTCCAAGACGTTTTAGACTCTTCATAAGTCAATAGATTTTCAAATTCTGTATTTAATTTTCTTAAGTAAACTTAAGTAAAATAATAGTAAAAGCATAACTTTGGGATTCAAAATGGATTCACATATAAATGCTACTGGTTACCAGCACAAAAGTTATGAAACGTTTAATTATTATTCGGATAAATGTAAAAACAAAGTAAAGGGATGTAAGAAGTTATCTATAGATAAGACAGTAATCAATACCTATAAAAACTTATGAGATAAACTAAGCGATAAACTAAGCAGTGGAAGTAAAGTCAAAATATTAGCTAGTAGAAGCTTTAGACATCCCTAAGATGAAGTAGCAAGCATGGAATAAAAATATTCTCACCTACAGAAACCAGGTTATTGTAGTTCTCCAGCATGACATCTCTGTACAAAGCCCTCTGAGCAGAGTCCAGACATTCCCACTCCTCCTTGGAAAAGTTTATAGCCACATCCTTGAAAGTCAGTAGACCCTGAAAATAAAATTAACAGTATCCTTTCATGGTCATTGTATAAATTCTATGTTTGACACAAGGAAAGATTAGTTAACTAAAGAACTTGGTCTGTTTTAAAAAATCAAATATGCATTTTAAAACTAAATTATATTCTGAAAAAAATATTTTTCTGAATTCTCTGCAATGAAGCAATAGTCTAGCAACACTGACCGTGTGTGTGGGGACCTTTTTGGGGGATCAAATGACATGATCACCACACCATGAGTGATGCTATTAAAGTTGCAATCAATAGGAAGGATGAGAACTACCAAAAGAGGCCCTCAGATGAAATATTCACAATATATTGGCTTCTATTCCCGATTAAATAATGACCCATCTCAATCTCTGCAAATATAGAGTGCCTATATTTATCTTTGATATGAGAAAATTTATAATTTTTACAGATTACATTTTTATTTTGTAGAAGTTGTTCTAAAAAAAAAAAGACTTGCAAATAAGCTGCCTTAAGCAAACAGGTGACAAAAGTTTTTAAGAGATAATAATGAGAATCAAATGATAAAAGTACTTCTGAAAATTAGTCAGCATCGTGAAGGTTCAGAAGTTCTGATAATGAAGCATTTTTGTACAGACAATCAACTTGTCCCACACACACGCACACACATTCATTTACCTGTGAAGAAGACATCTCTTCTTTCCTCTTGAGAATGGAATGTCCCAGGAAATTTTACATTGACATTTCACCTTCTAGATTCCACTCTCTGTTTAAATGCAGAAGATTTTCCGTGTCCCTGGTGAAATGGAAGAGTGTAAATCAGGAATCAAAACTGACCAATATCCCTGCTTCTTGCCAGTGAAGTGATACAGAAACTATGACTTCCTACAGCTGAAAAAACAAAAGATTTTCCTTTCCTGAATTTAGGTGTTCTGTTTTCTTAGCATATTATGTTTTTCTCTACAAACCCAATTGAGTTGCTGCAGTAACCGGCTATATACCTAACAGAGGCAGATTGGAATTTTAAAGGAAGGATAAACACAGCTGTCAGTTAAAATTCCTCTTCACCATTTCCTCTCTTTTTCTTTGTCAGAGATAGCTCATTAAAACAAAAGTGGCACGTAAGTTTTCAATCATGGCCAGAATCTTTGAAGAAACCCCCACCTGAAAGCATTTCTTGTCCTGGGTAAGCAATGTAGTTGCCTAGATCCAAGAGGAAACAAGCCAATCACTGCCTAATTCACTATTGTCTCCACTGAGATATTACTTTTGGCTTCCATGTCCCCGTCTAAAATACCATGATTTTGTTGCTTTGAAGAAAGCCCCATGGTTATATTATCTCACAATTTCTCTTTTATACTGACATTGTTTTTTTGTTTCATCAGCAAAACACTAACTGCTGATACCTATATAAGTTACCTCTGCACCATTTCTATTACATTTGGCTGTTACTGAAGGCAGCTTGTCTTTATGCTCTTGTAATATGTTCCTTCATGATACTTTTATGCTAAACTGAGGTTTCAAATACAATTATATCATAGGCAACTTTACAAACCAAAATTGTATCATTCAATTTCTAAAAAGAAAACGGTGAATAACAAAGAGAGAATCATTTTAATGTATTCCAAATTTTACACTTACTCTTTCTCATTAGTCTCCAATGGAACAACTAATAAGAACTCCAATAGTGCCTCTACGTTTGGTGGGAAGTTTTCTTACATTTCCTCTTTTTCTCTTTCATTCTGGACATAAAATTACATATAAAGTCCTTTTTCCTTGGATGTAAGGATTCATAAAGTACAACAAATTCCGTCTAACTCACAGAAAATTTTCAAACTGTATTATATATGGTTAAATTAATAGCACCTACATAGAAATTTGCCTTGTCTTAGGAAAAAACATACTGCATCTAAGATTATCTAGACTTATTGCACAATAAATGCAATTAGAAATATACTCTAAAACAGGCTTAAAGTTATAGAATAATATTATATATTATTTCTTATGTATATAATATTTGTTAGGGAGCCATTGTGAAAGAGAAAATCATGGGTTTAATAATTGGGTGGCATCTTTGTATGCAGTTGCCTCCAATATACTCACCATTGAGGCTGAGTGTGGTGACACATTCTTTAATTCTGGCTCTTGGGAGGCAGAGGAAGGAAGATGTCCACGATTTTGAGACAAGACAAATCTAGAAAGCAAGCTCCAGGCTGTTGATGTACCTTTTATTCTTCCTACCTTAGTTAACACAGTAAATTATTAAGCCACTAGTTTTCTTTTACCAGCTAGTTCCCAAAGGACAGCACAGATAGTAAGGTTTCTTTTCAATCTGCAAGCACTAGGCTGGGCAGAATCTGAGCAACTCTAATCTTAATAACCTTAAAACCAAAACATGAACCAATAACTTGCGAGTGTCATGGCTCTCAGGTAGATTATTTTCCCTCAGGCTCTTTTTTGCCACCATCTTCCTCATGCTTATGACCCAGAAATCCCTCCCTTCCATTTTCTGTCCTTCTGCCCAGTTTCTTGGCCAAACAGCATTTTACTGGCAGCTATAATACCCACTCAAGGCATTCTTCTACACCAGGATAAATAGAAAGATCCTGTAACAAAACAAACACCACACACACACACACACACACACACACACACACACACACACAGACTACTCCTTATTTCATGAATATATTATGGACACAGCAGGCATTATGTTCTCCAATAATTGAAAAGAATTAAGAATTTTCTCCATTGCTAAGAGCCAGGGAGAAGGACTGTAGCTCCTCTGGATGAAAGGATTCATCTCCATGTTGGATATTGTGTTTTTTAATTTATTCAGATTACAACTCAATTTTTATCCCAACACTTTTATATTCCCATTCCTCCCACCCTCCCGTTTTCACCCTATTCACCTCCTATAGGTCTAAGATCGATGGCGACCTCCTTCTTCACTATATGGTCATAGGCTATCAAGTCTCATCTTGGTAGCCTGATTATTCTTTCTTTGAGTGTTTTCGTGCCTCCCCACCATGGGGATGTGATCAAATATGGAACAGCAGAGTTCATATCAGAGTCAGTCCCCACTTTCCACATAACTGTGGAGCATATCTTGTCCATAGGGTAGATCAGAGTAGGGGTTTGATGTTTACTACTTGTTTTGTCCTTAGTAAAGCAATAGTTTGAGCAGACCCCTGCCCCTGGGCCGCGATCCACTCATTGCGATGTTCTTCTTTTACGTTTCTAAGACACACTGGGTCTTTCTATTTCCCCTTCTCCTATATATCTCTTACCTTAAGTCTCAGAAGGATGTTGTCATATCTATCCCAATCTATTCGTAAGTGAAGTCTTCTGTCGGACATGATATTTGGGGTACTGCCCAATTATCAGTGAGCATATACCATGTGAGTCTTCTGCTTCTGTGTTAACTCATTATGACCATTTCTAGTCCCATCCAATTGTACACAAATTTCAGGATTTCATTGTTTATAATAGCTGAGTAGTATTCCATAGTGTAAATGTACCACAGTTTCTTTATCTGTTCTTCAACTGAGAGATGTTTAGACTTTTTCCAGGTTCTGGCTATTAAGAGTAAGGCTGTTATGAACTTGGTTGAACATATATCCTTGTTGTTTGATTAACCATGTTCTGGGAATATGCCATTGAGTTGAACAGCTGGGTCTTGAGGAATGTGTATGTCTCTTTGTGTCTCTTTCTGTTCTAGATGCTGCCTCCATCTAGTTCTCTGTTTCCCCATTACTCTTTCTTCTCTCTCTCTCTGTCTCTGTCTTTGTTCTCTCTCATCTACCTTCCCAACCCACTGAGACATGAGACAACACTACCTATTGTTTTAGCTGTTTGCTCTGTGGTGTTATAATATGTAGTCTGGACTGGCTAAAACAGATGCTAAACCAACATGGCCTGAACATGTACTTTATTATATGAGTTCAGGCACTCCGTGAAGACCTCCTGTGTGATTTGAATAGTGTAGAACCAAAAGGGATTCCCCTGCTGTGTCCTCCATCTCTGTGAAAATCACTGGCTCATAACCTCCTAGTGCTGTGATGGAGGGAGTATCCGAATGAACTGAAACTAAGGGCCCTGATTCAAAGCCCCATGTGTGTAATTGAATTTCAAATTCCCAAAAGGAGTCAGAAAAATTATTAGTGCAGTTTTAGGATTGAGCTGAACACTCATGAACCTGCCAAATCTTGTTACTATCAAATGTGGATTTACTGAAGCTAAGGTGTTCCACAGATGACCTATCAGCTGGCTACCCAGGTCGTTACTCCAATTAAGCATCCTCAACGCATAAGGGCTGTGAAATGCTGAGGCTAGCACAGGACCAGCTGTGCCTTTCCTATGCAGTAAATGCACATTAGGATATAGTGAGTGTCCAGCCCTGGCCTATGCTTTTACTGCACCATAGGGTGGAATGAGTGGCCAGATCTGGCCTTTATCTGTACAATGACTCCCTAAAGCACTCTATCAATAAAACAGTGAGCAAGGAGGTGGGAAAGAAGACATGGAAACTGCTCACTTGCTAATTGTTTCCCAGACGCTGAGCTAGATAAGGCTTTCAAACTAGGTGCAGCAGAAGTAGAGCCAGATCTACCAGTAGTTAACAAAGAGACATAAATGCACTGGTTAATGAATAATGCCACCATAAGACAGCTGTAGACATTCTTCCTTGATGCAAAGAAGCTATGGAGCTGCCCTAGTCTCCTGGGCAAAAGGACAAGGTCTAGCTCTACCTGTCCCTAACTACTGGGAACAGGAATCCAGATTCTCTTAGGCAGAATCTGAAATAGCATGTTGGAAGGGAACTGGGAATGTTGGACTGTAACTCTATGTAGTCCATGTGGGCTAAGCCTGATGGCTCACAAACACCAAAAATGGTGCCCTCTTCAGGCCTTCAGGCATTTGTGCAGCAGAATAGTGATGGTTTCTGCCTGCTCCCTCACAAGCCTCCCAGGCCATCACTAATATCCTTATCTTTTGCTCTGTTCAGAAGAACATACTCATCACCCCCACTCTTCCTCTTAGCAGGAAATCCACAGGCAGTTGGGGAAGTAGGCACAGGGACTCAGGAGTCTGATTTTACTGGGGATTGCTTGTCCCAGCTGGCTGCTACTATTCTAAGAAGATCCCCCTCTTGGAGCCTCCCTGTAACTGACCCTCTCCAGGACACACCTCCTCCACAGCTGTTATGTAGCCCTAAAATTTTTAAGTTTCCATTCTCAAGAAAGGCTCAGAAAAGCACTAAACTAAACAGCCGATCGAGGACCACCCTTAAACCATAGAATCTCAATGGCATGATCTTCCCTAGTACCACCAGAAAAGGAAATATGGGGAATTGAAATAGCCTTGGGAATAGACCAGCTGCTTTTAGAAATCAAGTCCCTCCAATCTTTTCACAGCTGAGTAGACCTTTTGAGGTCACTTTGAAGGAAATACCAACATGAAAATAGTATTGAATGCAAAACTGGCAGGAGATTGGTCATGCTTTGGACTCTGTTTTCCTTTTTTGACAGCACAGATTTTTGCTGTCTCATTCATAGACAGTGTGTTGCATGAATGCTGGTATTGCCCACCTTCTGCTGCTTAAGCAAACATATTCAAAGTGTTGTCTCTCTTGTTCAGTTGTCTTCTCTGGGGAGGTCCAGCAACTTTCCTCACATTTGCATCTTCTCAGAAGGAGCTGTGGTCAGCTCTCTTTGTGAAGGAGTGTTATAAAATGAAAGAGTTCCTTACTCATACCCAGTCACCAGAACAGCTAGGACTATCCTTTCATTTCTGAAAACTCTCCAGAACCTTCCTCAGGACATGGATATAAGCCCAGACACTTGAGGAACTTGCCTTTGACTTCATTTTAAATACAATAAGTCTAGGACTTCCAGCTTCATCACCCTACCTGGTCTTTGCCCAGACCCTGTGCACCTGTTTCTTCTGTCTAAAAAATATCTTAGGAATTACCATTGGGATGTTAAATAAACCATCTCTTTAGTGTATGTGGTTAAATCAAAATACACAAATAAATATATCTAAACATCACTAATGGAAGGGATAGGCCTTTACTGTAAGTAAATTTTCCTTCCCTCCCTTTCTCTCTCTATTTTGGTTTATCAAGATTGGGTTTCTCTTTTTAGTGCTAACTGTCCTGGAACTCACTCTGTAGACTAGTCTATCCTCAAGCTCATAAAGGTCTGCTTGTATCTGCCTCACAAGTGCAGGGATTAAGGACATGTTTCAAAACTGAGCAACACAGGGAGGGGTTAAGGTGGGAATAAGGATGGGATAGGGTGGGGAGAAAGTGGACACCAGGAGGATATAGGGTCGGGATAGGGGGTATAGTAGGAGGGGAGGAGGCAGGAGAATGAGGGTATAAGGTGGGGATCGGGTAGAGAAAATGCGGGCAGAGTGAGGTGTATGAAGTGGAGAAGGCGGGACGAAGGTGGGAAGAAGACATTCACTGGGAGGGCTTAATGTGGGGATAGGGCAGAGAAAAGGCAGGCAGAGGGAGAGGATAGGCTGGGTAGAGGGGGGAATAGGGCGGGGAGAAGGCAGAGAGAAGGAGGTTATAGGGCGGGCAGAGGGCAGGGAGAAGGAATGTATAGGGCAGGGATAAGACTGGAATAGATCACAGAGAAGGCTGGAATAAAGACAGGCAGAAAGAGGGGAGAAGGAAGGGAGAAGGTAGGGACAAGGTCAGGATATGGCAGAGAAAAGGAGGGCAGAGAGAGGTGATATTGTGGGCAGATGGAGGGAATAGTACAGGCAGAGGGAGGGGATAGTGCGGGGAGAAGGTGGAGAGAAGGTATAGAGCAGACAGGGGGTGTGGAGAAGGAAGGTATAGGGCGGGGATAGGGCGGAGATAGTGTGCAGAGAAGTTTGGGATAGAGCAGGCAGAGGGCAGGGATAGGGCAGGGATAGGACAGAGAGAAGGAGGGTATAATGTGGGAATAGGGTGGAGAGAAGGAGGGGTGAGTAGGCACAGGGAGGAGATAGGGGTGGGATAGGTGTATAGGAGGAGTGGGGTATTACAAGATCCATGCCTGGTGTGCCTGAATCCCTATGGTTTCAGGCCACTGGCAGTATCCGGGGAGGTAGCAGTTTCCACGGCCCTGTATGCCAGGACACTCCCAGCTTGCTATAGATTAGCAGTTATATCCTGCACGCCTGAGCCACAGCACCCTATATCGTGGGACCCAGCTAGGATCTGTTGTTTGGGGAGTGCAGGGTTAGTGCCACTATACTCACTTATATCGAGACACTAGTCCAAGGTGTACGTCCCCATGAAAAACTGTGCCTACCAAGAAAGTGGGTAAGAGGGGAGGACATCCTATTGAGACTTTAGGTGTGAGAAAACTTGGAGAATGAGGAAATAGAAGGATCCAGCGGGTCCTGGAAAACTACAGGCGAATCTGGGCCCTGGGGTCCTCCGCAAACTGTGGCAACAGCCAAGGAAAAAATAGGCAGTAAACCTTGAACCCCTACCCGGACTAGCCGATGGACATTCTCCACTGTTGAGTAGAGAAAGAGATCTAACTTTCACACAAACTCTGGTGCCCCATATTTGACCATGTCCCTTGGATGGAGATGCCGGGTGGCACTCAGAGGAAAGATAATAGGTCACCAAGGAGAGACTTGATACCGTATGAGCATATTCAGGAGGAGTAGGTCCCCCTCAGACACAGACATAGGGGAGGGGAGGGGAGTAGGGGGGAAGTGGGAGGAAGGGAGGAATGGGAGGATACATGGTATGGGCTAACAACTGAGATGTAATATGAATAAATTAATAAAAAAAGAAAGAGAAGAAAAAAAAGAAATTATGGGTAGCAAGAAGATGAACTCTGGGCCCAAATGCCTATGGCCTACAGGCTAGACTGGCAGACCTAGAAATTCTCTCCTCCTGGGCCTAAGAACAAGAGGCCTATTGCTTCAGCTATAAAAGCCAACAGCTCTCCATTCTCAGATTGGAGGCTATTTCTCTAGGTTTTAACCAACAGAAGCCTGGTATTTGGCAGCTATTTTAATTCACATGTCCCATCCATCAACATTGATTGCAGTAGCAGCAGGCAGCATTTATTAGTATTGCACCTCCCAGATAGGCCTCAAATTCAAGGACACTTGGGTTCTTGGTAACTAGTTTTATAGCTCTTGTGCCATGATTTACAATGAGGAGAGGTGACTGCAAGTGTTCACTGGGATTTCTGAAACAAGCTGTTGGGTCAGCCATTGTTTGGTGGACAGGAACCTTAGGAACCAGAGCTGTGCTTTGGCAGAACGCTCCTGGGGTCAAAGTGTAGCTTGCCTGACGCTTGTGTGTATTGTGTAAGGCTGTGAACTTGTCATTTTGAGGGGTGGGGATGGACTGAGACAGAGTTTCACTGTATAATCCTGGCTAGCCTTGGAATTCACATTGTAGAGCAGGCTCCCCTTAAAGTCAGAGACCCCTTTGGCATCTGACTACAGGGTGCTGGGATTATGTGAGTTTGTGCCACCTGTCCTTAGTCAGCTAGCTTGTTTTAGAAAGGCATTCTGGCATGATAGGCCCTATGTCTGCCTTATACCCTCCTTCTCCCCACATACCCCACTCCTCCTATACCCCTATCCCTGCCCTATCCCCTCCCTGTGCCTACTCTCCCCTCCTTCTCTCCACCCTATTCCCACCTTATACCCTCCTTCTCTCTGCCCTATCCCTGCCCTCTGCCCGCTCCATCCCAATCTTCTCTGCACACTATCTCCGCCTTATCCCTGCCCTATACATTCCTTCTCCACACCCTCTGTCTGCTCTATACCCTCCTTCTCTCCACCTTCTCCCCGCACTATTCCCTCCCTCTGCCTATCCTTTCTCTGCCATATCCCCTCCCTCTGCCTGTACTATTCCCTCCATCTGCCCACAATATCACGACTCTCTGCCCTCCTTTTCTCTGCCATATCCTGACCTTGTCCCCACCTTCTCCTTTCCCTCTCCCATCCCTCTGCCTGCCCTATCCCTGCCTTCTCTGTGATCTATTACCATCTTATCCCTACCTTATACATTCATTCTCCCCACCCTCTGCCTGCCCTATACCCTCTTTCTTTCTGCCATTTCCCTGCCCTATTCCCAACCCCTGCCCGGCCTATCATCTCCCTCTGCCCGCCTTTTCTCTGCCCTATCCCCACCTTAACCCCTCCCAGTGAATGCCTTCTTCCCACCTTCGCCCGGCCTTCATTTCCTACCCCTCCCTCTGCCCACCTTCTCTCTGCCCTCTCCCTGCATTATACCCTCCCCCTGCTCCCCTTTTCTCCATCCTATACCTGCCTTATACCCTCCTTCTCCCCACCTACTCCCCTCCTTCTCCTATACCCCCCAATCCCCACCCTATCCCCTCATTGTGCCTGCCTTCTCCCCATCTTCTCTCTGCCCTCTCCCCACCTTATCCCCTCCCTCTGCTCACATTTTCTCTACCGGATCCTCACCTTATAACCTCCTTCTCCTTGCCTCCTCCCCTCCTCCTATACCCCCTATCCCCGCCCTTTATCCTCCTGGTGTCCACTTTCTCCCCACCCTATCCCATCCTTATTCCCACCTTAACCCCTCCCTGTGTTGGTCAGTGTTGAAGTATGTCTTTAATCCCAGCACTTGTGAGACAGATACAAGCAGACCTTTATGAACTTGAGGACAGACTAGTCTACATAGTGAGTTCCAGGACAGTTAGCACTAAAAATAGAAACCCAATCTAGATAAACAAAAACAGAGAGAGAAAGGGAGGGATGGAAAATTTACTTACAGTAAAGGCCTATCGCTTCCATTAGTGATGTTTAGATGTATTTATTTGTGTATTTTGATTTAACCACATACACTAAAGAGATAGATTATTTAATATCCCCATGGTAATTCCTGAGATATTTTTAGACAAAAGAAACAGGTGCACAGGGTCTGGGCAAAGACCAGCTAGGGTGATGAAGCTGGAAGTCTTAGGCTTATTGTATTTAAAATGAAGTCAAAGGCAAGTTCCTCAAGGGTCTGGGCATATATCCATGTCCTGAGGAAGGTTCTGGAGAATTTTCAGAAAAGAAAGAATAGTCCTAGCCATTCTGCTGACTCTTGTAAGGGACTCTTTCATTTTATAACACTCCTTCACACAGACAGCTGACAACAGCTCCTTCTGAGAAGATGCAAATGTGAGGAAAGTTACTGGACCTCCCCAGAAAAGACACTGAACAAGAGAGACAAAGCTTTGGATATGTTTGCTTAAGCAGCACAAGGCAGTCAATACCAGCATTCATGCAACACACTGTCTTAAATGATACAGCAAAAATCTGTGCTGTCAAAAAAGGAAAACAGAGTCCAAAGCATGACCAATCTCCTGCCAGTTTTGCATTCAATACTATTTTCATGTTGGTATTTCCTTTCAAAGTGACCTCAAAAGGTCTCGTCAGCTGTGAAAAGATTGGAGGGACTTGAGTTCTCAAAGCAGCTGGCCTATTCCCAAGGCTATTTCAATTCCCCATGTTTCCTTCTCTGGTGGTACAAGGGAAGATCCTGCCAATGAGATTCTATGGTTTAAGGGTGGTCCTCGATCTGCTGTTTAGTTTAGTGCTTTTCTGAGCCTTTCGTGAGAATGGAAACTTAAAAATTTTAGGGCCACATAACAGCTGTGGAGGAGGTGTGTCCTGGAGATGGTCAGTTACTGGGAGGCTCCAAGAGTGGGACATTCTTAGAACAGTATCAGCCAGCTGGGACAAGCAGTCCCCAGTAAAATCAAACTCCTGAGTCCCTGTGCCTACTTCTCCAAATGCCTGTGGATTTCCTGCTAAGAGGAAGAAGGGGGGGTGATGAATATTTTCTTCTGAACAGAGCAAAAGATAATGGTATTAGTGAGGGCCTGGGAGTCTTGTGAGGCAGCAGGCAGAAACCATCATTATTCTGCTGCACAAATGCCAGAAGGCATGAACAGGGCACCATTATTGGTGTTTGTGAGCCATCAGGCTTAGCCCACATGGACTACATAGAGAGTTCCAGTCCAACTTTCCCAGTTCCCTTCCAACATGCTATTTGAGACTCTGCCTAAGAGAATCTGGATTCCTGTTCCCAGTAGTCAGGGACAGGTATAACTAGACCTTGTCCTTTTGCCCAGGAGACTAGGGCAGCTCCATAGGATCTTTGTGTCAAGGAAGAATGTCTACAGCTGTCTTATGTTGCCATTATTCATTAACCAGTGCATTTATGTCTCTTTGGTAACTACTGGTAGGCCTGGCCCTGCTTCTGCTGCACCTAGTGTGAAAGCCTTATCTTGCTCAGTGTCTGGGAAACATTTAGCAGGTGAGCAGTTTCCATGTCTCTTTTCCCACTTCCTTAATCACTGTTTTATTGATAGAGTGCTTTAGGGAGTCATTCTACAGATAAAGGCCAGATCTGGCCACTCATTTCACCCTATCGTGCAGTAAAAGCATAGGCCAGGGCTGGACACTCACTATATCCTAATGGGCATTCACGGCGTAGGAAAGGCACAGCTGGTCCTGTGCTAGCCTCAGCATTTCACAGCCCTTATGGGTCGAGGGTGCTTAATTGGAGTAACGACCTGGGTAGCCAGCTGATAGGTCGTCTGTGGAACACCTTAGCTTCAGTAAATCCACATTTGATAGTAACAAGATTTGGCAGGTTCATGAGTGCTCAGCTCATCCCTAAAACTGCACTAAAAATTTTCCTGCCTCCTGTTGGGAATTTGAAATTCAATTACACACATGGGGCTTTGAATTAGGGCCCTTAGTTTCAGTTGATTCGGATATTCCCTCCATCACAGCACTAGGAGTTTATGAGCCAGTGAATTTCACAGAGATGGAGGACACAGCAGGGGAATCCCTTTTGGTTCTACACTATTCACTTCACACAGGAGGTCTTCACAGAGTGCCTGAACTAATATAATAAAGTAAATGTTCAGGCCATGTTGGTTTAGCATCTGTTTTAGCCAGTCCAGACTACATTTTATAACACCACAGAGCAAACAGCTAAAACACTAGGTAGTGTTGTTTCATGTTTCTGTGGGTTGGGAATGTAGATGGGAGAGAACAAAGACAGAGACAGAGAGAGAGAGAAGAAAGAGTAATGGAGGAAACAGAGAACTGGATGGAGACAGCATCAAGAACAGAGAGAGACACAAAGAGACATACACATTCCTCAAGACCCAGCTGTTCAACTCATTGGAATATTCCCAGAAAATGGTTCATCAAACAACAAGGATATATGGTCAACCAAGTTCATAACAGCCTTACTCTTAATAGCCAGAACCTGGAAAAAGCCTAAATATCCCTCAGTTGAAGAACAGATAAAGAAACTGTGGTACATTTACACTATGGAATACTACTCAACTATTATAAACAATGAAACCCTGAAATTTGTGGACAAATGGATGGGACTAGAAATGGTCATAATGAGTTAACACAGAAGCAGAACACTCACATGGTATATGCTTACTGATAATTGGGCAGTACCCCAAAAGTCATGTCCCACAAAAGTCTTCAATTACAAAAAGATTGGGCTAGATGTGACAACATCCTTCTGAGACTTTAGGTAAGAGATATATAGGAGATGGGGAAATAGAAAGAACCAGTGTGTCCTAGAAACCTACAAGAAGAACATCGCAATGAGTGGATCGCGGCCCAGGGGCAGGGGTCTGCTCAAACTATTGCTTTACTAAGGACAAAACAAATAATAAACATCAAACCCCTACTCTCATCTACCCTATGGACAAGACATGCTCCACAGTTATGTGGAAAGTGGGGACTGACTCTGATATGAACTCTGCTGTTCCATATTTGACCACATCCCCTTGGTGGGGAGGCGTGAAAACACTCAAAGAAAGAATAATCAGGCTACCAGGATGAGACTTTATAGCCTATAAGCATATAGTGAGGAAGGAGGTCACCTTTGAGTTTAGACCTATAGGAGGGGAATAGGGTGAAAACGGGAAGGAGGGAGGAATGGGAATATAATAGTAATGGGATAAAAATTGAGTTGTAATCTGAATAAATTAAAAAACACAAGGAGATCCAACATGGAGATGAATCCTTTCACCCAGAGGAGCTACAGTCCTTCACCCTTGCTCTTAGCAATGGAGAAAATTCTTAATTCTTTTCAGTTATTGGAGAACAATATGCTTGCTGTGTCCATAATATATTCATGAAATAAGGAGTAGTGTGTGTGTGTGTGTGTGTGTGTGTGTGTGTGTGTGTGTGTGTGTGTGTTTATGTGTGTGTGTGTGGTGTTTGTTTTGTTACAGGATCTTTCTATTTATCCTGGTGTCGAAGAATGCCTTGTGTGGGTATTATAGCTGCCAGTAAAACTCTGTTTGGCCAATAAACCTGGTGGGATGACAGAAAATGGAAGGGAGGGATTTCTGGGTGATAAGAATGAGGAAGATGGTGGAAAAAAAGAGCCTGAGGGAAAATAATCTACCCGAGAGCCATGACACTTGCAAGTTATTGGTTCATGTTTTGGTTTTAAGGTTATTAAGATCAGAGTTGCTCAGATTCTGCCCAGCCTAGTGTTTGCAGATTGAAAAGAAACCATACTATCTGTGCTGTCCTTTGGGAACTAGCTGGTAAAAGAAAACTAGTGGCTTAATAATTTACTGTGTTAACTAAAGTAGGAAGAATAAAAGGTACATCAACAGCCTGGAGCTTGCTTTCTAGATTTGTCTTGTCTCAAAATCATGGACATCTTCCTTCCTCTGCCTCCCAAGAGCCAGAATTAAAGAATGTGTCACCATATTCAGCCTCAATGGTGAGTATATTGGAGGCAACTGCATACAAAGATGCCACCCAATTATTAAACCCATGATTTTCTCTTTCAAAATGGCTCACTAACAAATCTTATATCCATAAGACATAATATATTATATTATTCTATAACTGTAAGCCTGTTTTACAGTATATTTCTAATTGCCTTTATTGTGCAATAAGTCTAGATAATCTTAGATGCAGTATATTTTCCTAGGAGAAGGCAAATTTCTATGTAGGTGGTATTAATTTAACCATATATAATACAGTTTGAAAACATTCTGTGGGTTAGACCTACATCTTAAATTTCTGAAATTTATGAATCCTTACATCCATGGAATATGGCGTTTATGTGTAAATTTTGGGCCAGAATGAAAGAGAAAAAGAGGAAATGTAAGATAACTTCCGACCAAACATTGAGGCACTATTTAAGTTCTTATTAGTTGTTCCATTGGAGACTAATGAGAAAGAGTAAAGGTAAAATTTGGAATACATCAAAATGATTCTCCCTGTGTTATGCAGCATTTTCTTTTTAGAAATTGAATGATACAATTTTGGTTTGTAAAGTTGCCTATGATATAATTGTATTTGAAACCTCAGTTTAGCATAAAAGTATCACGAAGGAACATATTACAAGAGCATAAAGACAAGCTGCCTTCAGTAACAGCCAAATGTAATAGAAATGGTGCAAAAGTAACTTATATAGGTATCAGCAGTTAGTGTTTTGCTGATGAAACAAAAAAGCAATGTCAGTATAAAAGAGAAATTGTGAGATAATATAACCATGGGGCTTTCTTCAAAGCAACAAAATCATGGTTTTTTTAGATGGGGACATGGAAGCCAAAAGTAATATCTCAGTGGAGACAATAGTGAATTAGGCAGTGATTGGCTTCTTTCCTCTTGGATCTAGGCAACTACATTGCTTACCCAGGACAAGAAATGCTTTCAGGTGGGGGTTACTTCACAGATTCTGGCCATGATTGAAAACTGACGTGCCAATTTTGTTTTAATGAGCTATCTCTGACAAAGAAAAAGAGAGGAAATGGTGAAGAGGAATTTTAACTGGCAGCTGTGTTTATCCTTCCTTTAAAATTCCAATCTGCCTCTATTAGGTATATAGCAGGTTACTGCAGCAACTCAATTGGGTTTGTAGAGAAAAACATAATATGCTGGGAAAACAGAACACCTAAATTCAGGAAAGGAAATCTTTTGTTTTTTCAGCTGTAGGAGGTCATGATTTCTGCATCACTTCACTGGCAAGAAGCAGGGATATTGTTCAGTTTTGATTCCTGATTTACATTCTTCCATTTCACCAGGGACACGGAAAATCTTCTGCATTTAAACAGAGAGTGGAATCTAGAAGGTGAAATTTCAATGTAAAATTTCCTGGGAAATTCCATTCTGAATAGGAAAGAAGAGATGTCTTCTTCACAGGTAAATGAATGTGTGTGGGGGGGACAAGTTAATTGTCTTTACAAAAATGCTTCATTATCTGAACTTCTGAACCTTCCCGATGCTGACTAATTTTCAGAGGAACTTTTATCATTTGATTCTCATTATTGTCTCTTTAAAACGTTTGTCACCTGTTTGCTTAAGGCAGCTTATTTGCAAGTATTTTTTTCAGAACAACTTGTACACAATCAAAATGTAATCTGTAAAAATTATAAATTTTTTCATATCAAAGATAAATATAGGCACTCTTATCTTTGCAGAGATTGAGATGGGTCATTATTTAACGGTGAATAGAAGCCAATATAATATGAATATTTCATCTGAGGGCCTCTTTTGGTAGTTCTCATCCTTCCTACTGATTGCAACTTTAATAGCATCACTCATGGTGTGGCGATCATGTCTTTTGATCCCCCAAAAAGGTCCCCACACACAAGGTCAGTGCTGCTAGCCTATTGCCTCATTGCAGAGAAGTCAGAAAAGTCTTTTTCTCAGAATATAATTTAGTTTTAAAATGCATATTATTTTTTTTTATAACAGAACAAGTTCTTTAGTTAACTAATCTTTCCTTGTGTCAAACATAGAATTTATACAATGGCCATGAGGGTATACTACTAATTTTATTTTCAGGGTCTACTGACTTTCAAGGATGTGGCTATAAACTTTTCCAAGGAGGAGTGGGAATATCTGGACTCTGCTCAGAGGGCTTTGTACAGAGATGTCATGCTGGAGAACTACAACAACCTGGTTTCTGTGGGTGAGAATATTTTTATTCCATGCTTGCTACTTTCCCTTGGAGATGTCTAAAGCTTCTACAAGCTAATATTTTGACTTTACTTCCACTGCTGAGTTTATCACTTAGTTTATCTCATAAGTTTTTATAGGTATTGATTACTGTCTTATATATAGATAGCTTCTTACATCCCTTTACCTTGTTTTTACATTTAACAGAATAATAATTAAATGTTTCATAACTTTTGTGCTGGTAGCCAGTAGCACTTATATGTGAATCCATTTTGAATCCCAAAGTTATGCTTTTACTATTATTTTACTTAAGTTTACTTAAGAAAATTAAATACAGAATTTGAAAGTCTATTGAGTTATGAAGAGTCTATAACGTCTTGGAAGGAATTGAGAACTAGTAAGTCATTCATGTATACTTTCTTCTCTATTTGGTACAATCCTGTGCTAGTATACAGCTACATAGAATGGTGTGTCTGTATTTCTTTTTGAATTCACAGGCATTTCTGTTTCAAAAGCAGAGGTATTAACGTGTCTTGGGCAAACCAAAAAACCCTGGATTGATGATAAAGAGGAGATTAAAGAAAAAGAACCAGGTAAGATAAAATAAAATGACACAGCATGTAATGACTCTAATCCAAGGAGCAATCTAGACCTGAAGAGTATTTAGCAAACAGATTCAGCAGAAAGTAGGCCTAAGAATTTCTTTTAGAACAAAGTACAAAATGTATAGTACAGGATGGATCTTATATGATATTTAACTTATTTACCTTATTGGTGCTGATCATATACATTATATTATAGACATTTGACAAACTAGTAGATTGATTTGTATCTAATTACTGAAAATAGTTTTGTTGTACATGAATGATAAATTATTTGGAGGTTTCCATTACTTATTCCCTTAAAAGGATTTTATATCGTATATTTTGCACTTAGTCTTTCTCTCATTCACATCAGCCAAACTACCAGGTCTTTCCTCATTAACTCAATGTCATGATCTCTCCCTCTCTCTGTGATATATATCACAGAGAGAGAGAGAGAGAGAGGAGAAAAGAACAGAAGCTAAAATGGATTTAAACATGAAATTGGGTTTGTGCTAATAAATTCTCCCAAAGATTTGTCATAACATATGATTAATATATCCATATATATATATATATATATATATATATATATATATATATATATATATACTTTCCTTATTTTCCTCTCTCCATATATCTAGTACTACAAATGTGTTCTCAGCTTGGTTGACAATTTGTACCTCTTTCTCCTTCTCAAAGCAGGATATTACTAATATATGTCAAGAGGAATTTCTTTTGTGTTCAATTATATTTTTTTGCGTTGTTAGCCTTTTGTATGTTAGGTTGGAGAAAATTTCTTTTTGAATTTTGTTAAAAATATTTTCTGGTCGTCGAGCTTGTCATCTTCTGTCTATTTCTATCATACTTATATTAGGTTTTGTCTTTTCATTGTGTCCTTGATTTGTTGGATGTTTTGTGTAAGGAACTTTTTTAAATTTAATATTTTATTTGACATATGTATCTATTTCTTCAATTGTGTCTTCTGTGCCTGAGATTATTTCCTCCATCACTCATATATTGTTGGTCATACTTACCTCTGGATTTTCTGATTCTTTTTAAGTTTCCCAACTCCAGTTTTTTCATCAGTTTGTGTTTACTTTATTTAGTCTATTTTCCTTTTCAGGCATTGAACAATTTTATTAATGTCCTCCTCCTGTTTTATCATATTTTCCTATATTTCTTGTATGAGTTTAATTATAACTTTTTGAATTGACTCTATCATATTGATAAACATAGATTTAAGACCATTTTCCTGAGTTTAAGTTGTGTTTGTATGTCCAGGGCATGTTTTATTAGGGTAGTTGGAATGTGTTGGTGCCATATTGCCATAGGTTTTGCTGCCCTTTAGCCATCTGGGTGTTCCTTGCTTTGGTTGGTTGTTCCTGGATATCTTTGGGCTTCTAGAACATTCAGGTAGAGCCATTGGTCGTATGCTGGGATCTGGATCTCCTCCAATAGCCTGTGTCATTTCACATCAGGCTGTGTCCCAGTTGGACCTACAGTCAGCTGATTGGGATAAGGGTGTGACATGTGTGGTTCTCAGATCTGTCAGTTCTCTTCAAGATGGCTTTAGTACTGTGAAAAATAGGCTGGTCGGTTTCTTAGAATTCCAGGAGTATTCAGAAGGTCAGAGCATAGAACTGTTTCTTCTTGCAACTTGGATATCGTTGTTTCTATAGGGAACATGAGACATTGCTTGCATTTTGGGTTAGGCTCCACTGAGCAGCCAACTGCGTGCTGTGCACTCACTGAGCTCCTGATTCTCAAACTCTATGACTGCTGGAGGTCTCCATTTTGGAATGATAGCATTTCTACTATTGTCCAGCAGATATTAACCTTAAGAAAAGTAGAACTGCAGGCCAGAGGATCAAACCGTGTCCCTGTTTCCCAGAAACTATTTTTGCAGAAGTCAATAGTTGCAGTGATGTGTTTCTGTAACCCAGGTTTGGGTAGGCTGGAAGCTACTGGGTGATTTAACCTGGGACAGAGTGCCTCTTGAACCTGTGTATCAGCCATATGGGGCTTGGTTGATGTGTCCATAGCTCCTAGGATGCCTCCTCTAATCCAGGAAATACAGGCAATGCTGTTTCAGAGTCCACAACTTGGCTACTCACTTGATCCACTCTCTCTCTATCCCTGCTACCCACACACCATGCTTGACAGGTAGCAACATCTTTGAGTGCTACCTTTTAAATATTTGTCAAACATATTTCTTCTTTTATATTTATCTTTTGTTCACTTCCAGTTGAGAAACTGTTCCCCATTTTTCCCATTATATTACATTTCATCTGCAGTATGGATTTTTGAATGAATAGTATTCATATGTGAAACAATATACAATGATAAAAAAGAAGAACACATACAGAGGACTTTTTATGTACTTGTGAGTACACACACACACACATACACACACACACAAACACACACACACACACACACACACACACACACACACACACACACACACCAAACATGAAGAGATAAGAAAATTCCAGAATAAAACATGTTTTTAACTTGATAATGAGTGTAGGGACCATAGAATGTTACCTGAGTGATGCTGAAAGAAGCGATGGGAAATGTAATGAATTTTCACTTCAACAGAAATTTATTTTAAGTTATGTTTGACTGTTCAATTTCAGGTCTGGAATTTCATATTTTAATTTAAAATAAAGATATATATAGTACTATGGATTCAAATTTGATTTTAGGGACATAAACATGTTTAACTTGTTAAGAATTCTTTCGTTTCTAAGAAACTTACTAGTCTTAGTAAATATTCCTAAATGTTTGTGAAAATTTTGAAATCCTTTATATTCATGTACTGGGCATGGATTTTACATGATACACTTAAATTTTTATCATGTTTTCTCTTTTGTTCTTATTAATATTCTCTTTGATTTTAAAATCATTGATAAATCTTGCATTCAGATGAAAAACTGAAATAATGTTGTAGTTGCTCATTTCTGTCATTAAATTGTTCATGTATTTAGGATAATCGTTGGTTCATATATTGTTAATTGAATGTCACAGTGAAGATTAGGTTTCTATTCATGTGTGATAGTTACAACAATTTTGTTTGACCTTATTTGTTCCAATTAATACTTTTTTGCACGTTTGTTTTTTACTGAAAAATAAAATCATTCATATTACATCTTAATTGGAATCCCATCCCGTGCATCCTCCCATTCTTCCCTCCAAACCTCTTTTACCCCATTCCCTTTCCCTATGACTGTGAGTGATGGGAACCTCCTCCCCTTGAATATGATGCTACATTATCAAGTTTCTTCTTGGTAGTCTACTATCCTTCCTCTGAGTGCCATCGGGGCACCCAATCTAGGGGACATGGACACTAAAGGAGCACCAGAGTTTGTGTTAAAGTCAGTCCCCAATCTCCACTTAACTGTGGAGAATAATCTGTCCCTAGGCTAGGTCTGGGTAGGGGTTTGATGATGACTGCACATGTTGTCCTTAGTTAGTGCCATAGATTGAGCAGAACCCCCGGGCCCAGGTCTGCCCATCATAGTGTTCTTCTTGTTCCAATGAGTACTTAATGAAGACACTAATATATATTACAAAATATACGATGGTTTCATGTGATATCTTCTAACATCCATTATAACCAGGACATTTGATTTCTTAGAAAAATTGCTGCAATTCTATGTTGTACCATTTTGCTATGATCCCCAGTTTGATGTCATTTTATATATTACATATCTATATTACATTAATATGCATCTGAAATATCATATGGTCATTTCATTTCATTTGTTTCAGTTTTGTCTTCTTACCATACCAAGAAGCAATTCCCAAAGGAGTGCACACAAGATTCTTTCCTGAAAGAAATACCAAAATTATTTGGTTGTAATGGCCTTTCAGAGATGAATAGAAAGAAGTTCTGGGAATATTCATGTGACAGTGAAGTTCATAAAACATGTCATTTTGGAAAAGATCAGTGTGAAAAATACATGTCTGTCATTTCAGAAACAAAAGATCAAGAAGCTCTGGCTTCCTCTGAGAGCACTCAGTCTGTACCACTCATGGTTTCACAATTGGAGGCGCCACAGGTAAAAGGTTCACAACAAGTTTTGAAGTACAATTCTATTCTGCACAGAAATAGGGAAATATTAAGTAGTGAACCTAACTGTCAACACAAAATAGATATGGGATGCAAATTTTATAAATGTAATCTGTGTGGAAAATCACTTACCAACTCCTCAAAATTTCAAGTTCATCAAAGAATCCATACTGGAGATAAACTTTACAAATGTAATGACTGTGGGAAAAACTTTGCTCACTCTTCGGCTCTCCAATGTCATCAAAGAATCCATACTGGTGATAAACCTTACAAGTGTAATGAGTGTGGGAAATCCTTTACTCAGTTATCAACTCTCCAAGGTCATCAAAGAATCCATACTGGAGATAAACCTTACAAATGTAATGAGTGTGGGAAATTCTTTACTCATTCTTCGACTCTCCAAAGCCATCAAAGAATCCATACTGGAGATAAACCTTACAAATGTAATGAGTGTGGGAAATCCTTTACTCACTCTTCGGCTCTCCAATGTCATCAAAGAATCCATACTGGTGATAAACCTTACAAGTGTAATGAGTGTGGGAAATCCTTTACTCACTCTTCAACTCTCCAACGTCATCAAAGAATCCATACTAGAGATAAACCCTACAAATGTAATGAGTGTGGGAAATCCTTTACTCACTCTTCAACTCTCCAACGTCATCAAAGAATCCATACTGGAGATAAACCTTACAAATGTAATGAGTGTGGGAAATCCTTTACTCTCTCTTCAACTCTCCAACATCATCAAAGAATCCATACTGGAGATAAACCTTACAAATGTAATGAATGTGGGAAATCCTTTACTCAGTCTTCAACTCTCAAAGGTCATCAAAGAATCCATACCGGAGATAAACCGTACAAATGTAATGAGTGTGGGAAATCCTTTACTCAATCTTCAACTCTCAAACATCATCAAAGAATCCATACTGGAGATAAACCTTACAAGTGTAATAAGTGTGGAAAATCTTTTGGAGAGTACTCAAATCACCAAGTTCATCAAAGAATTCATACTGGAGACAAACCATATAAATGTAATAAATGTGAGAAATCATTTACAATGTCCTCAAATCTTAAAATTCGTCAAAGAATCCATACTCGAGGAAAACCTTACAACTGTAATGAGTGTGGGAAAACCTTTACCCAGTATTCATCTCTCCAAAGTGATCAAACAACCCATAGTTGAGACAAATCATATAAATATAATAAGTGTGGGAAATCATTTACATAGTACTCATAATTTGAAGCTTACCACTGAATTCATATTGGCGACAAACCTTAAAAATGTAGTGAATGTGGGAAATTCTTTACTTCATCCTCACCTTTCCAAGGTCATCAAAGAATCCACAACTGAGAGAAACTTTATAAATATAATGAGTGTGGGAAATCCTTTACCAACTCCTAAAATCGTTAAGTTCACTAGAGAAACCACACTTAAAATAAACATTACAAAGATAAAGACTGTTGCACGTGTTTTACCATGTCTTCAACTCTCCAAGTTCATCAAAGAATCCATACTAGAAAGCAACCTTATAAGTTTAATATGGGAAATACTTTTGGAAGTCCTAAACTCTTCAAGCCCACCACAGAATACATACCCAAGACATACCTTATTAATGTAAAGAATGGAATGTCCTTTACCCAGAAATCATATCTTCAAAAGCAACAGATTATGCAAATTGGAGACTACTTTAGTACAAGCTAAAACTTTAGAGCACAAAGGGATTTCCTATAAGAGTCTAACATGATAGGTAATTACTATCCCAGAGTTCATTTGAGAAACATGGTTTTTAAATGAGAAAAATGTTTGTAAGTGTTTAAACAATGTTGAATCTTAGCTATTCTCAGAGAACCCATACCAGGAATCCTAATATTTGGTAGGAGTTTTAAAAGTTTTACCCAAAAATACTCCTTAAACTTTTATTACACAACTATTTAGAAAATAAAATTAATTAGAATGTTTCATGCTATTTTAATCTGATGCCATTGATTAGTTGTGCTATAGAATTCATGTCAAAACTGAATAAAGAAATAATATTTTAAAATGTAAGAATTTAAGCCAGGATAATAGTACTAATGTCCATGCTAAGAGAAGCCTGTTGCATAATGTTCTATATACTTTTGTATGGCAGAATACTGGCAAATTTAAGATATATTCTATATGAAGATCATTTTGTTGGGAGTCTTTGTGCTTTTTTTGGATTATCCATTATAGATACTTTTAAATCTGAAGCTATTCCCTTATTTGTCATGATTATTAATAAATATATTACACCTCTGTTCTATTAATTCTGCCTTGCTGTAATTAATATTCACTACATGCTGTGATGTTGTTGTTCATATCATTAATTACACAGTTCATAATGCCAACTAAAATATATTTTTAAAAAAACAAATTTGATACCTGTCGAAAAATTACAAGACAATCATTAGGAAGAGAATATCTGGGGAGCAGAGGAAACACTGAGTATAGGAAGGCATGAGTGTATGTGTTTTGGGGGAAAAGTCAATGCCAATGGGATCCATTGTGGGAAGATGGGATTAAGGCTTTAAGATGCCAAATCTTTCTCTGGTCCATATGTTTATATTACTAAGTATGTGAAACATTTTCCATCGTCACATTCTCCTTTATAGGAGTTTGATCTCAAATATTGCTCCCCTAAAGAATCTGTAGCTTCCAAGATGAGGCAAATATGCCTCATCCCTACTTATACATAATATTCCTGCCTCTTAACAATGCTAAGTGTGATCCTATGTAATTGGGACACAATGGATGTTTGCTCTAGGGATTCTCTTGACAAAATGTAAACCAAAATTTACCTCTAAAATGTTATCTTAATGTCTATACATAGAACTACTGAGATGTTCTTGTATAGGTCATATAAATATGTCGAGTATATTATGAATGAATTTATTAATGGGTGATTCACCAATAATATAAATTAACAAATTGTGTTTACTTTAATTACACTTTTTTGATCCAATTAACTAAATTTTGTAAAGTTTATATTTAACTTCAAACATATCAAGGTAAAAATGTGATTAAAACAGAGGAGTTATTTTTGCTATGTGTGTACAAATAGTACGTATTCTGTAAGATAATTCAAATCTTAGTGACCTAAATTCATATGAGATATTTGTTCGACACATGTATAGATAAAAATTGCTGCTAAAACCATAGTCATAGATGATGAAATGTTGATTTGTAAGCCATAATCCTTGCCTCAGACGGTAGCCTGACTCTGGAAAATGCTCCCATGGTGATTGTTGATGAAACAAGCTAGAGACTATAGGTAGTAAGCTGTTTAATGTTTCATGGAGAATTTCTTTGCCCTTGAGAATTTTAAAATTGTTTTGGGAACCTCAAGTCCTTAGATGCATCCGCAACAGGATGGATTTTCCACTAAGTACCAAATTTCAACAAAGTGTTAAGCCCTTTCTTAGAGTAGGTATTTGTTAAGGAATTAGGTATTTTACTGTACTCTGAAAGCTGTCCTACTTCATTAAACTGTCTTTTACATTATGTTGTATCAATAGCATTAGTATCAGGAAGGAAGACTGATTGAATTGTGGTCATCCTTGAGCTTGAGTTAGAGATGTCAAGAGAAGTTCTTTCAGCAATTTTCAGGTTAGGATATTACAACTGCATATTGACAGGACTGAGGAACTTCCTCTTTTTATAATCTGTGGATGTGGCCTCTCTTCTGGCTAAAAATGTAGTTCTATTCATCTTAATATATGAACAGTCCCTGAGAATTTATATGGTGCCAATTCCACAAGAGCAGTATCCCAAGTCCATGGAAATGAAATACTATACAAACTTCAATCAGCATGCCATTGCAACATCTGAAAGTTATAGAACATCCTCTGGTTAAAATTGACAAAGGTAGTGAATTATAACTTGGTACAGTTATGTGAGGCTTCTAACTTTTGTGTTTGGCATAACACAGGGCCAGAGGTATACCTTGTTTAAGATCAACTAACCTTTCCAAGGAAAACACTACCCTGACAGAACATTATCTTGCTGATGCATACAGTGTGTTTCTATGTTTTTTTATCAGGGCTTGAATTAGGCAAGTCTGATTATAGTAGCACAAGGTCTCGACTCCTTATGGCTTTGAACCCTATGGGGATTTTATGACTAGTGACTATGATTGATATGCAAGGCTTTATGGAGTAGTGAAATTTTGACCAAGTGTACACTGAAAACACAATATTCCAGTACCAGATATTCTCATGGTAAATATGAGTGTGAAGAAGTAGGGGAACAGAAGTCTGCATATGAAAAGTAAGAATATGAGGCAACTGTCCAGGGTCCCATTCTTTTCTTCCAATGTAACTGATCTTATTTCCATGAAGTCCAATTCAATGGTGCAATATTCTCCTAATGCTATATGAACGAAGCATTAATGTTTCTCTATGTATTGTCAGTGAGATGTGTGGTGGTGCTGGCCCCACCAGACATGTGTTTCAGTGCACTGCAGTGTGAGTCTTGTACAACATTTAATCCAAAGTAATTACACTGTGTCAAGTTGAGAGAACTTTCTCTTGTCATAACTGCCTAAGATAGTAATTTCTCATATGGAATCTTGTGGAAGGCAGCAAACAGGGGTCTTTTATAAGCAGAGAACCCAATGAGGAGATAATTTTTAAAAACTACCTTTGCTTTACTCTTTCAATTCTGGCTATTTTAGGATGAAGAAATAGCCATTTTTTCCACAGTACAAATGCTCAGTAGTACATACTTTTGTTTTCTTTTAATCACTAATTCCCTTTTTTAATCTTCTTGGGAGTTGTAAATGGATGATAAGCTTTGAATCAGCATATATTCTCTGTTTGCATACTAGAAAATTTCTACAAATGATTGGCACTTAGTGCAAACATAGAGTCACATTGTGTGAAATAACTGCTAAAACTGCAATACATAATAAATTATACCCAAGAATTTATAGGGTTGAAAAACAGAAGAGTATAGTCCTTTCACACTTCTGGCTGTAGTTATTAAAACTCATATCTGAAATCTTCTATGACAGTGAAATTTTTTTTACAAATATTCTAGGTAAGTCATATAAATGAGCTAAATAATTCTAATGAGTAAAAGAAATTGAAAATATCATGGAAAATATATAAATACCTTATTAAAAATAACATTGAAGCAATACAAGCATGTAAAAATAGAACTTTATGAAAACTAATGAGTAAGGTGAATTCATATTCTCTGGCACTCATATTTTCTTATAACTTAAACAGGAATAGAAATGACCACCATCCATACCACTAACATCCAAACCTGAGCCAGTATGTGGATGGTCCATCTCAGGGCTTCCAAGAAGCATAAATGCAACAGGCTGCAGCAGCTACCAGAGTTGCTCTCGTTTTCTATATTCTCTGTCTGCCTCTGCAGACTCAGAGCATTGCACTACTTGGAGAGAGTTTGTAATGATAAGACATTTAAGCAACCCCTCCCTTTGCATGACCATGTATCGTCAGTGTTGATCATTCCTCACTCTCTTGTCTGATGGTTTTGAAGACAAACATCAAGAGGTCAGTGTTGGAATATGATGTGACATTAATTTATTATACATACAACTCATACTGTCTTTCTGAATCCTGGCACTCTACTCAGGATGATATTTTCTAGTTTCATCTATTTTCCTCCAAATTGCATGATGTCTTTGCTGTTAATAGCTGAGTAATACTCCACGTGAAAAGTAACATTGGTCTTTATTTAATCTTTGGTTAGCGACATCTGTTTGTTTCCATTCTCTACCTATTATGAAGAATGCTACTATCAACATAGTTGAACAAGTGTCCTTGTGGTATGTGGTAGCTCCTTTTGAGTATATGCCAAGGAGTGGTATAGATTGGTCTTCGGGTAAACCTATTGCCAATTTTCTGAGAAACTTGCAGATTAATTTCCACAGTAGTTGTATAAGATTACATGGCCACCAGCAATAAAACAATGTCCTGTGGCTCCCTATATTCTCCTCTTTTTTATTTTTTGATCTCAGCAATTCTTATGGGTTAAGACACAATCTCAGAGTCATTTTCATTAGCATTTTATTGATGACTAAGGAGGTGAATATTTCTTTAAATGCTTCTCAGCCACTATAGATTCCTGTGTTCAGAATTCTCAGTTTAGTACTCCATTTTTTATTGGAGTGTTTGGTTTGTTGATATTTTGTTTCTTGAATTATTTATATAGACTGGATATTAGTCATCGTTCAGACATAGGGGTAATGAAGAAATTTTCTCACTCTCATGGTGCCATTTTCTCCATTTGATGATGTAATTTCACTTACAGAAGCTTTTCAGCTTCCTAGGGTCCTATTTACTAATTATTAATGTTAGTACCTGACATTTGGTGTTCTATTCAGGAAGCTGTCATATGTACAAATGATTTCAAAAATATTTTTACTTCCTCTTCTATTAGGCTTTAATCAGATTTCAATTTTTTGACTTTGATCCAATTGGACATCAGTTTTGTTCAGGGTAATAGTTGTGAATCTGTTTACATTTTTCTATATGAAGACATCCTGTTAATCAAGCAACAATTGTTAATGGCTATTTAATGTTTCCACTTTATAATTTTGGGTTCTTTGTCAAATATGAAGTGTTCATAGATACTTGTGATTACTTCTGGGTCTTTGGTTTTATTTTATTGATTAAACTTTCTGTTTTTCTGCCAATTCCATGCAGTTTTTTATTACTATTTCTCTTTAGCTGTAAATCAGGCATGGAGATACCTCTAGATGCTCTTTTATTGGACAGGATTGTTTAAGCTGTTCTAGATGTTTTTTTAAATATGAAGTTTAATATTATTCTAAGTCTTTTAAAATTCTATTTGAAATTTGATGGAAATTTCATTGTATCTGTAGATTGCTTTAGATAAGATAGCCATTTTTACTGTTATTTCATATTGTACCTATCTGTTTCCTTATAGAATCCATATTATACAGCACCTATCATCTATATATCTCTGTAGCCTTCAAATCCCCATTCAAATTGATGTCAGTAAAAATGAGCAAAATAATTCTCTACAGTTGAATAAAGATTATTAAAATACACATGTACATATTGTGTGTAGTAAGTATTCATTTTGTTTTTTTGTACATAATCAGTATTTAGTTTGTCCTACCTATCAGTCAATTCACCTAAAAGAAACTAAGAGCACTTGTTCCCCTTCTAGAGAACACAGGATTCAACCCTAACATCCAGAGTTTAATTTTCAAATATATAGCTGTTAGCTTTCAATCTTTTCATTTTACACATTTAATGTGAAGTTAAAATGATAATATAGAAACAGGCAGCTGTCCACTGGGAGTCAGTCTTAGGGATGAGAGAGTATATAAAAGTAAGTAAAGTAAGCAAGTAAAATATTAGGTAAAGTTTTTGCATTAACAAAGTGTAAGGGCAAATATGATGTCTGTTGATTAATGACCAAAAATGATGAGTGTATGAAGAACAATTATGAAAATCTACCTTCATTCAATTCCCCAAGATTATTCATTTAATAGGGACAGTAGTACACAGCAAACCTAAATGTGCCGTGGGAAATGATCTGCTATTAAAATTTTAAGAAGAATAGAAATAGAAGGAGAGAGAGAGTAGATAATGATAGAAACTAAGAATAACTGAAGGCCACTACATATGATCTCATTTTATAATGAGTAATAATGTCCTTTAGGGGAGAAAGGGGTTCTGTTGTATTATTTATCATTGGACCATACATAGTGTTATATTAACCCTCTGACAATATTCTCAGTTGTACAATATTGGAATTATATTTATTGAAGTAAACCACAATTTTCTAATTATATGTGAGGGAGTTCAACAGGAAAGTTTTGACAGGTGCTTTAATCGAGGTCAAAACCCATGATGTGGGGAATATTTGATTCTAGGTGGATCTCATGGCTCTTGTAATTATTTTATTCCTTGTGTTTAATTTTCATGATTGCAAGCTATATCATTATGTATTGATGAAACACACATCCGATTTTCATAGAGCAAATTGTGTGTCTTTATTCTATTAGTGTAAGTTATTAAGCTTTCATTTGTCAGATAACGTTGGAACAATTAAAAAATTTTCTATTAATTTTTTTAACTCATTTACTCTCGATTCTCACATTTTCCCCATGTAAATATTGAATAGCAACCAATGTGGTGCATGCATCAGGCAGTGAGTACACTTTATGAAATTAAAATTTGCCAATGAACAAGCAAGATTGTCCAGTGAATAAAGGGTTTGGATTCTGAAGCTTGAAAATCTGATTTGGATTACTGGAACTTAAGAGAAGTTTAACAGAAAGAACCAGACACAAATTTTGTCTTTGAACTAGACACAAAGCCCTAGATATATTACACATAGATTGAAAACATATACTCATGCTCACATATACTATATGTACATACATACATGAAAGTAACTCCCATCCTGAAGATTTATATTTAATACTATCTAGATTGCATCATAAATAATTTTATTTTAAAAGTTCATGCATGTAGATGAAATTTATTTTCTAAATCAAAAACAAAGTAAATGAGAACAAGGGATGAAATTTGAGGAAATTATTAAGTTATGTTTCTGATCTATGCAGGAAACTTAAATAAGCAATAAGAAAAATACAATTAGTTCATCTTTACATTTGTAATTTAATTATGTGGACAAATATGCAGCAAGTACTCTCAATCTTGTAACCTGTGAAATTTGGAACATCAATGAAAGTATATTAAATAACAATAATATCATTGTTTTGAGAATATACAAGAATTCATGTTTGAGTGATGTGATTCAGCTTGAAGAATTCTCCAGCAGAAATACCAGAAGAACTCCTTTTAAAGATAAGTGAGTGGATTTGATATTTGCATAATCATATGGGTTTTAGTAATCAGAAGCCCAATTTATTAAATAATAGAGATTACATATTGCTTGTAAACAGTAATATGTAATATGAAAACTTCATATGGATGAGAGATAAATTCAAATCCCCTTTTCATTATGTATTATTATCTCAAATCAGTGTAACAGGTTCATGACTGAATCTGATCTATTATTAATATGTAATGTTTCATTGCCTTACTGTGTCTATTCTTTTCCTAAAAAACAAGATTATTTACCCTAGATCTGTTTCACTTTTTCTATTTGGTACCCATTCATGAAAAAATGTAAATGCCTATGCAACTTGACAAATATGTATATCTTTAAAATAATTTCAGGTATAGTTCTTGCTTTTTACAATGATTGAAAACTAGTTCTTTAGGTACTATTTTTGAAATATTCATATAATGTATTTTGATTATAATTTTCTCGGTTGACTCTTTTGGATTACATGATTTATTTAATCTCACACTACTTGAATTTCTTGTTTTATTAATTAATGTATTTAAACAATGTACAACACTTCCCTTTTCTCCTCCCAGTACCACCCTCCAATCCGACAACCCCCATTCTCCTTTCCCTTCTTCTCAGAGATAAGTTTTCTGGCACATCAAGTCTCAGCAAGACTAAGAGTTTCCTCCCTCACGAAGGCCATATGAGGCAGGCCAAATATAGGGAAGGGAACAACAGGCAAGGAAGTATTCCTAGTTTGTATTCACCAAATGAATATTTTCACTTAGGATTGGTGTCTGTCAAAGGTAGGATATACAAAGAAAAAGATGTAACTTATAAACTCAATTTTAATTTCAGATTTTAAGAACTGGTGGTGACATTCAAGCATTTTCATGATTTTCTCTTATTTCACATTAATATATTTGTAGTATCAAAGTGTAATGTTTTACCGTTTTTGAAGACATCTTGTATGTTTTTAATGGAATTCCATGATGAATGTTTACTTCCAAATAGGTGTCCCATGATTCTTTACTGAGACCAGGATTTTTTTATCTCCTTCCATTTAATATAAAATGTCAAAAGAGAGGACCATTACAAGTCTAACACTTATTTTAAATATAGGTTACTTAAATTTTGTTGTCCAAAACTTTATTGATTTTTAAATTTATTTTCTTGAAAATTATGTTCTGATGCTTGGATCATATTCACCTTCCAGCAAAATTCTCTTAGTTCTATCACCAGTTGTCTACTAAACCGAACACACACACACACACACACACACACACACACACACACACACACACACACACACGTTTTTCTTTTAACCCATCACATTAGTGAAGGTGTGGCTTTCAAGTTTATGATGGTCAACATATAAGAGACCTCATCCACAATTACTTTTACAGTGTTATTGCAGAACATCAAAATTAATTATCAGTTCAATATTTAATATACAAAATATTATAACTTTTAAAATATTCTTAGAATGTTTTTATTTTTCCTTTTAAATTATATATAGAACCTAATCATATTGAGTGTCCCAGCTTATTTCCCAATTAATGAACTTATATCAGATTGACATTTCATATTCATTACCAGAGACGTAAGTTTAGTTACTTTTTCAGTAAAGGTAATGACATGATAAAGTATTGCATTTAGGTCCAAAGGAGGATTCTTTTTTATTTCTCCACAGTAAAGGTGACACTCAACACACTGAAGATTCAATCTGATGGCTTATCTAAGTGATATTTTTTGATAATCACTTTGGAAACTTCTGATTTTAGAAAGGTATAAAAATTCATTTAAGAATTCTCCATAGCTCAGAGTCAGTTCTGTACATGCCAGAAGAGAAAGTTATTGCTGAGTAATGATGATGCTTTAAAACAAGTGTTATATATTTTCTTCTAAAAAATCAGAAGAAATATGTTTATAGCCACCTTAATTTAGATATCATATTTACAAAATGCTGCAGTAAAACCCTTAATGTTTCCATTTACTTCAGCAATATTCAAAATTACGATGAAGGCAGTACTTGGCACAAAATTTAATTCAAATGTAAATATGTTTGAGTCTGAGAGGAAATATTTGTTCTGGATTAGATAACAGAATGGATTCTGTCATTAATTTTGATTTGGTGATATGTTTTTGTGTATGTGTAAAATAAGAATTTCTTAAGCAAGTATAAAATAAAATGATATTAATTTTTTAAAAATATTTTTGAATTGTCAACAACAGTCATTATTTTCCTACAAATAATACACTTGTGAGAATTAAATAGAATTTAAGACATGAAATCGTAATTTTTAACTTTTTTTGAAATTTGGCAACAAAAAGCAATTGATGTTATGATATGTGAAGTCATAACTATACATATGTATATGTATATCTTTGTATGACTCGATCTTATTTTAAATTTATATTTATTTCATTAATGAAAATTTAAAAACAAAAAAGACAGTATATAATTAGATTAAATTCATAACCATAAAATACAAGTATATGTAATATTAAAATTTTGACTAAAATATTGATCCACAGTGTGTGTCATTTTAATTTTGGATATATGCATATTTAATGAATATTTTAACAGAGCATATTAATAATATAAATACTAATTAATATTATAGAAATTATTTAACATTCCTGTAAAGTATATATTTATATTGATCCTACTTTCATTAAGTTTCAGGTGCATTTAGTTTCATTAATACAAAATGATATGTTATTGTGGACTAAAAAATCTTAATGATTTTTTTCTAATCTAAAAACAAATTTCAGCATTTCATTTTTGACCACTTTTTAAAAGTGTTCTACAAACAACTTATCCACATAACATAAACAGAATGTGTAAACATTCCAACTTGATTCATGGATTGTTGGATTTGTGAAAGATCAGTATGAGGACACTGTTCACTGATCCTTTTCCAGATCCACATGTGCTGGAGCTTGGTCCAATCCTGATACCTCCTCTCCTTGCTACCAGTCTGTCTCTCATGTGCAAGGGCCGGTCCCTTCTTCCCATCAAGGATGGACTAGAAACACAATGATCTGGGTGAAGTCCCTCAGTATGCTTCCTGAATTCCAGGCCCAGGATGGCTCCATCAAGGTTAATCTCAGGGAGTATCTATGGTATGTCCAAAGGCAAAGGCCACCAAGACAGCTTTCACCTGTCACAATTTTTACAATCCTTCCCACACATCCCCCTTTTCTTTTAAAAATAATTAAGAACTGTATACAAAAATATACATATACACAGAATCATCAGGTATCAAATACTCAAGTCCTTTTATATTTGATAACATGGGAGAAAATATTTCACTATCCTACCAAAGAGAGTGCTTTCTTATTGCCTAAAGTTTTTAAAAGTCCCTTCATGAGAAATTGCAATTAAAATTCTATAAATATGTTTTTAATTCTTAAACTAAAGCTTCTAGTAACACTGTGGCCATCTAGTCTTCAATCCCATCTGAGACCCAAGAAGGAAATTCTATCTAATAAAGGAAGTGCTGTTGGGCAACTTCCAAGTGTCGATAGAACAGAGAGAGCAAACCACTTGGACAGTCACTGGATTCTCTCCATCAACTGGGCAATCAGTTTTTAGCCTTATCGGCCCTAACATCCAACAAACTGATTTTTGAAGAAGAAATTCCCACAGTCTGGTCCATCTAGTCTCTTCAAAGCTGGACAGTCACCTACCTAGCATCAATGTTGATCATAGCGTACAATCAGCCTGTCATCAGCAGTAGATATAAAAACAGTTCCTCAGTCCAGTGACCATTCTGTCACCCTCATCTCTTGATGCCTTCATCTTCAATGAAGTATATGAACATGTGGCCAGGAGTAGATGTCTCTCTCTCTGTCAGGATAGCCCTCATCATTAAATGCCATATTCAGTGGATCTCTGAATAGATTGAAGACCAACTCTCTATCTATTCTTACAGTTATCAATCTATTCTTTTGAAGACATATATAAGAAATTAAACAAACCTGCTCTATGACAAAGTAAGTTAGTATCTAGTAAGATTGACAGGTAACTAAATGCCAACTTTTATCTCCAATCTTCCTGAACAGATTATTAATAGTTAGTTTTCATATGACATTACCTTTTCAAATGAGTGAAACATGAATAATACATTAAATAAACATTGAACAGAATGATTTTAAGTCTCTACTAACATATAATATATCATATTTTGTCAACAGATAACATGAAATACATACGGCAAAAATGAATAGCAATTTACAATTTAAGTTTTGATCACTGTGAAGCAAAAGTTGAATAAAATAATCCTAAATTTCCATCAATCAAAAGTTTTCAATTTTCATCAATCTACAATAACACTGTAAGGTTTTTGAAGCTAGTAGATTCAATAATCTCCCTTTTATTCTATAAACCTATATCCTCCCTTCCTTCAACTTATACCCTTCCTTCCTTACTCCACCTTTTTCCTTAATATTAGATAGGATAGAAATATAAGAGAGAAAGAAAGATAGAAGAAAGACATCCACAAATAAAAGTTTTATTAATTGTAACTAACACCCTTAGGCAAAAATGAGCATTGGTAACCCACAAAAACCACCCACCCCTCCTACTGGGAATGGGAGCATTGTGTTCTCAAAATTGCTTTATGCTGTTTAGGAGAAAAATGTTTTTTGAGTACCATAAAAATAATATATTGTCCAATTGCTGGAAAAGCTAGCTATATCTGTTTTTGTCCACTCTTTTTGGGATCGATCCTTTTGTCTAGCTAGCCATTTTATTGTTAATATGCATGCATTTTCTGGATGAAACAGTAGCACTAGAGGCAGAAGCTTTATCTTCATTGTTGTCCTGTTTTTTGCTCTGGAAGTAAACAAACTTTTGAAATATATAGTATAGGTATGTTAGTACATATATAATTTTTCAAGGAAACAACAGTTGAGGCACCTTGCTTGGGGTGCCGGAGGCATTCTTTTGAGATTAAATTACCCAGGCTACACCAACAGGCTAGAAAAGGGCATTAGTTCTCCAAGCTGTATGAAACAATGTCAAGTTGTAAGAACCAGGTATATCTTAAGATTCACTTGCTACATGGTCAGAGCTAATCTTTATAAATTTGGTTGGTAGCCATATATTTTCACTACATCTGGAAACATACACATACCCATCTCAAAACTATTGCAGGTTTCCATTTCATACTAGACAAATCTTTGTAGAAGATTTGTTGGCCAAGCTCCTTAGTTTTTTCTATCACCCAATGTCTCTCCACAGCTGACTTCCTGAATTCCAGGTCCAGAATGGCTCCACACAATCTATCTCAAGGTTAATCTCAGGTAGTATCCATGAGTTTTCAAAGGGCAAAGCCTGCCAAGACTGCTTTCACAAAGCTAACAATCCTTCCCACATCCTTCCTTTCTTCTTCCTTACTCCTTTCATTCTTTATACTTAACAGACAATGTTTCTGAAAGAGATCTCTCACAATTGCTAATACATGTTGGTATTAGCAATGTATTATGTTATGTAGATTAGCCATAATTTTAGCAAATTAATGGATAATGTAAAGTGGCAGAAGTTTTTAGCTTTTCTTATAGTGAAAATGACTAGAAACTGAGATCTCCATGAGTGGATAGTATGCTGACTAAAACTAGCAGAATATGAACCATTTCATTTGGGCATGTTTTATTGTCTTTTTTCCTACATCATAAATGCACATCCTGTAATAGCTGATAATTTTTACATTTTTGAAAATATGTTGTGGACTTCATCAAAATTTGTATTAATGTACTAGAATGTTATGATGATGCCATAACTTAAATATGTGCTTTAATGTAGCCATGTTATGTAGATTTGTAATGGGAGGAAGAAAATTTTCAAAAATCAACGGAGATTTGTATGTTTTAAAATAAATATTTACATCTGAAGAATATAGTTTTAGATTGGCTGTGGCATCATGATTTGGATTAGATTTGGAGGGACTGTGAGGTAATTGTTTCTTTACAGTTCCAGTGATAATCTTCAGAGCCCATATCATGTGACCAATATTCAGGGAGCCGCTGAAAGGCAGGGTTTAGTTTCAATATTTAATCATCTTAAGATATATATGATTTTTACCCTTTAGTAACAATATATGTTGGTGGTTATAATCCCAGAGAAGTCATAATACAAGCCCTGAAATGTGGCCTGTATCTGGTCCTACAACTAAAGTTAGTATAAATCATGGCATAGGCAAGAATTTATTGGCAAGCTTCTTGGAGTTTTGGAGGTGTATGTATTTTTCCCTGAGAAATTTAACTCAACTTTGACAATCTCAAGTCCTCATAGCTATCCAGAACAAGATTAGATTGCCACACTGGACCTACTTTCAGCAGTGTTTCAAGCCATTGCTTAGACTAGGCTTTGTTTGATGACTCAGCTGTTTTTCTCTACTCTGGCAGCTGGCCAACTTCATTCACCTACTAGTCTCTTTAATTGAGGATCTACAGAGTCATTATCCCTTGCTTTAGTGGTCACTCTAGAATATGATGATAAGATACCAGATGGAGTCATTCATCACTGTCTATTAAAGGATGTTGCTACTGCATACTGAGAGTACATTCGCATTATATTTCTGATCCCAGTGTCAGTGGTTTAATTTTAGAAATTCTCCATATTCTTTCATCAAAAAATTTGTCCATTCCTGTTTCTATATGCAATGGTTCTTAACAATGAAGTTGTCTCATTTAGTCTAGAGGGTTTGGTTATTTTGTTAGAAACAAAGATCTTGTTGAATCTTCAAGCTCAAAACCATTCCCCACACTCAATATAAGTGACTATTCTCTGGCCATTTTACCAACAATAGTGAGCAGGATGGCACATGGGTGTATTGGGTTAGGGAGTTAACTAGGAGTGCTTGTTTACAGGAACCAATGTGTGGATTTTGTTCAAAATCAGCCAGGCTTTTTATTGGAAAAACTATCCTAAAGGAGAACTGTCTTAAAGATCCACACATTATTATTCTTAGTTTTCTCCTCAACATGTGTCTGAAGAGAAATCTGGTTTCTATAACTCAGGGTAAGTTATCGTTTTCTCTTAAAACACAAAGGGGATTCAAGAGACACTGCTCTATCTCAGTTAGACCTGGAGGGGGCGACAAACCCTATCCTGCATTAGAAAGTGACTAGACAGAACTGGCACCTGTAGAGCAAAGAGACTCCATTGGCATCCTAGGTCCAGACTGTTAATTTAGTCCAACATATCAGAACTTCCATAAATGCTTCTTAAAGTTTTCTGAATCTTATCGGACTTCATTCCATTAAACAAAAGCCACAGCAAAAAATATCTTAGAGACAAGCAAACCTCCATTTTCAGGCCTGTCTGTGTGTGCAAAGCCTATTATTTATTTATTTATTTATTGGTTTTTTGAGACAGTGTTTCTCTGTGTAGCCTTGGCTGTCCTGGACTCACTTTATTTTAAAATTCAAGTCAGGGTTTTTATGTGTAGTTCTGATTGTAGTGAAACTCACTCTGTAGACCAGGTTAGACTGAACTTGCAAAGATCCACATGCCTCTACCTCTTGGGTGCTGGCATTAAAGGTGTGGACCACCACACAAAACTCTCTCTCCCTTCCAAGACAGGGTTTTTATGTGTAGACTTGGCTGTCCTGGCCTTGCCTTATAGACCACCATGCTGGCCTCAAACTCACAGAGATCTGACTGTCTCTGCCTCCCATGTTCTGAGATTAAAGGCATGCTCCACTATGTCCAGATGAGGCAGGAATGCGATGGACTGGAGCTATAGGAGGGAAGGAGAGAGGGGGTTCAGACTCTGATTTGGATCCCAACACTTCTTACAACTGGCCCCTAACTCCAGCTCCAAAGATGTGGCTCCCTCTTCTGGCCTCTGTAAGCACTGCACTCATGTGCATACTCTTTAAAGCATAGTTCTCATCTTCTTTCCTATTAAGGACAGTGGGTCACTCTCTCCCTTGAAAGGGTTACTGTATAAATACAGGTTACCAATCAGGCCATGTGAGCTATAATCCCTGCCCCATTCCTCTTGGGCTATGGGTCTTCAGCCCTTAGGTGCACCTGTAAACAAACATAATATCTCATGGGATTGTGATGAGAACAAAGTTACATTAAAGAGCTTAGCCCAGTACCTGGTCACCCTACGCTTAACAAGAGGCTAATGTTGACTACTTTAGCCTGGCATCTTACTTGACCCAAAATATACACAGTTTATAACACACAATTTTCTTTATGGTTTTATGTTTTGTTTCTTTTACACTAATATTCCTTGTATTCTTAATAATCTGGGAGGAGCAGAGGCAGAGTTCCCTTTATTCCTATAATCCATCAAGTTTGGGAAACAAGGGAGTAAAATAAAGGCAGACACATAGAAAAGCTAGGGTTGCCTGAGTCTGCAACTGTTTTGAAGGAGCATACTGGATGTGGAAGAGAGGATCGAAGGTGATGCAAAGAGCTGGACAGATGGAACGAGGCCAGATGCCACTGACAGAAGGGTGCTATGGGTGGAACAGAGAATATGAGAATTTCAGCTGTGGGGATTCTAGCCTTTCAAGTGGGAAGGCCGCTGTGTGGGTAAATCCTGGGATAGATGGACAAGGCATGAGGGTGCAGTCGGCATGTGGGGGTCATCTTGAGCTGGAACAGGCAGGTACAGTCAGCATGTGCGGTTCATCTCCAGCTGGAAAAGAATCAGGCTCACTCAATGTTCTCTGGACTTGGCCATCTCATACAAATTGGCTGTCAAGACCATTAAACGTGTAGACATTCATACTTTTTTTTTTGAGACAGGGTCTCATTGTGTAGCTCTGACTGTCCAGAAACTCATTTTTTTAGACCAGGCTGACCTCTTACTCAAGAGATCTACCTGCCTCTACCTCCCTAGAGCTTGGATTAAATGGACTGGCCACTAAGCCCTGCCTTCATTTCCTTGTCTTAAAGACAGGGTCTATGTAGCCAATTGAGACTACTCACAATGTGAACTCCAGCCTGGAGTAATAAGATCACAGGTTGTATGCACTGCTACTGGCTCAGATTCACTCACACCCTTAACAGACTGCTTACTTGCTAACTGGAGAGAACACACAAGGAAAACCAAGTAGATGAAGCTGCTTCCAAGCCTGGGCAGCTGAAAGACCTCATGCAGCAAGCACTGGCTATTTGAAGTCAACAGGCATCACTGACATGACACAGGATAAGTGCAAGAGCCTGTGGGAGGACAGGCAGAGGAATTGATGACACCTTGGCGTGTCAGAGTCTTCCCAGAGGCAGCAATGTCTCAATCGGCTTTGGAAGGAATACTGAACCAGTTAAGGGTTGTGTGGTTGGTGGTCAAACTGCCGTGTTGGGAGAAAAATGTGGAGAACAAATTAACTCAAGTATGCTGAAGGAAAAGCCAGGTGTGGGGATGGCGCTTTACTGCTTATGGACCTGTTCTATAGGAACCCAGAATTGAACAAAGTGGTGGGGGATCTCCCTGAGTTTTTGGCCAGTCTGGTGTACAAAGCAAGTCTATGACAGGCATGGCTAAACAGAGAAACCCTGTCTCTAGAAAACAAGACAAAAGAAAGAAAGAAAGAAAGAAATTAAGAAAGAAAGAAAGAAATGTTCATTTTTTTCTTACAGTAAAACACTAGAAAAATAGACCTGCATGCATGTCCCATGAAAGACTTTACTTACCAGGAAAGTGGTTCAGAGGGGAGGACAACCTGTTGGGACTTTAGGAGAAAGAAGCATGGGAGAATGGGGAAATAGAAGGATCCAGAAGGTCCTGGAAACCTACAAGAAGAACATTATGATGGGAAGATCTGGGTCCTGGGGTCCTGCTCAAACTTTGGCACCAGCCAAGGAAAATACAGACAGTAAACTTAGAACCCCTACCCAGATCTAGCCGATGGACAGGACATTCTCCACCATTGAGTGGAGAGGGAGGTCTGACTTTCATAAAAACTCTGGTGTCCCATTTTTTACCATGTCCCCTTGATGGAGAGGTATGGTGGCACTCAGAGGAAGAATAACAGGTCACTAAAAGAGACTTGATATCCTATGAGCATATACAGGGGAAGGAGGTCCCCCACAGTCACAGACATAGGGGAGGGGAGTAAAGGGGAAGCGGGAGGGAAGGAGAAAAGGGAAAATACAAGGGATGGGCTAACAATTTAGATGTAATATGAATAAATTAATAAATATTTAAAATATATAGCTGCAGAGTTTGTTAATATTTTCAGTGGCAAAAAAAGAAACCATTTGCAACTCAACTCATTTGGTCAAACTTGTAAAACATCTCTACACTTTTGAAAATAAAAGAAAGATGGCTCAAGGGGCCAGAGATGAAACAGTGTTTAAACCGCTTGATGTAAAATCATGGTGGCTGGAGTTCAGATCCCAGAACCCATGTAAAGCCACACTTTTGTAACTACAGCTGCAATTGAATTATTCTTCCTGCTTTCTAGGGAGAAATTCCAGGCTTGTGTTACTGCTAGGATGATTGCCCAATTAGCAATGCATCTTTCTTAATGAATCATATTGACAATGCTCAGATTTTATTTATGCATTCATGATTGTATTATTCCTTGGGGAATTGTTTCCTGTTGTGCAACAGTTTCCTCTGATGTTGAAGAATTCCACCCTTCATTCACACTGGATGGAAGAACCTCCTTAAGTAGGAAAGCAAACAACTCAGAAGGTCATAAAATGTTCTGTAACTGACAAGAATTACTAAACCCCTCCTTGCCAGAATAAGTTATGGTTGAAAGTTTTCTCTGATGAAAGGAAGATGAGCTGAAAAGAAGGTTCAATAGTATTGACCTCAGACCACCTTCCTGGATGAAGTTTAGACCAACTAAGTTACATTGAAAGGACACTCTCCAACGTGTTGAGCTGCCTACAATGTATGCAGTGTTTCCAGGTTCCCACCTTTTGTGAGAAGTCAGCCATGCTGGGGTTAGCCATGATGATGCAACTCTCTTTGAGAGATTTATTCTTCTATAAGTAACACCTCACCCATATTCCTGTAAGTAACCCCAATAAAACTCATTGATTCACCAAGTAGGACATTCGTGGCATGTAAATTTTGGTCAATGAGGGGTTCCTTTTCTGGTTGAAAAAGTTTTGTCACACAACAGTACCTACTGGGTTTTGTAACTATAAAACTATATTTATTCTCTGTAATTAGAAACATATTGTTAGAAGGTATTTTCCAGGGCAATTATAATTTATTCTAGAATTTAACATGATGGAAAATATCTAAAACACAATTATACTAACCAGGGTAAACTACACTATGTTGAGACATTTTAGGGACACCTGAACTCTGCAGAAGGGAACAGAGATGTATATGATTAGTTCACAACACTCAAACTTCCAACTAGGGCATGAGAGCATTTTAATGTCCTGGACCAAATTGGGAGTGGGGAGTGCCACCACACACCAATGAATGTTCCTTTTCATTCTTTGTTCTTTCTGGTGACATCATAACTAATTAAGGAGTCTTGAAGGCAGTGGCTAAGGCAACTCCTGAGTCAGGTATCATTTGTGAGTCTTGCCTCCCATGTGTTAGCTGTGTGGTGAAGTCTGGTGTCTTATTAGTGGCTGACTAGGGAACTCAGTCTTGTTTCTCAGTTCTGGATCTTGAGCCTGTTACTGTCCTTGTTGGTATCCTCCTAAGGAAGTATTTCTGCAGCTCTATGGTGTTCCCCAGAGTGGACCCTAGTGAACTTTCAACATTTGATTATTCACCAGTCATTTACTGATATTGCTAAATTCTTGAGCTCCAAAATTTGACTGGCTGTGGCACCCAAAATCAACTCTGTTGATAAAGAATTGCTATTCTGTGTTCTTCATTCCATGGACTGATAGGTTGCCAACCTTGCACCAAGTTCTGTATCTACTGGAAGACATGATTCTTCAGACCTCAGGGTGACAATCACCCATGGACCCCTTCCAAGAGCCATGCAGATCGTTGCTTTCACTTGGAAGTCTGAAAGACTCTACAATACCAGGGAGCTAGGTACTTCAGCCGTAAATTGAGGTCAACAGCTGATTTTGCTTACTCTAACATGCCTAAACACTATGAGATCTTCCTCTCTTGCTTACTATCTTGAGTGAACCTCCTGTCTCAGATTCCTAAGGATCTAAGGTTAGGGACGCTTATCACCGTGTCCTACAGTCCTATGTTAAATATTAGAAAGTGAGGAGTGCAGTCCAGTTGAGGCAGAGGGAGATAGTTCTACATGTGTCTGAGGACAGTCTGGTCTACAAAGTGAGTCCAGGACAGCCAAGGCTACCCAGAGAAACCATGTCTCTATGCTCCTCTTCTCCAAAAAAGGAAGTGGGATCCAAAGATCTTAGGTATTTCGATTGAGTTGTTGTTGGCATTGTTTGGATTTTGTTTGTCTGTTTTTCATTTGCTGTGTGAGTAGCTGTTTAACTTCTTAGGGGAGGTAGGCTCTGGGAATGTGTCCATGAGCAAAACAGACAGGGTCACTATTAGCTTGCTATGGACTGAGGAGGAGGTGACTGGAGGCAAGCTGAGGAGTCTTTTATGGTATGTAATGGGGAGGGCTGTGGAGGGGGAGGACACTAAGGTCAGCTTCACTTTACGGATGGCTGCTGAGGCCCAGCATCAGTACTGACTCCTGAATGGCATACAAATGGATCCAAAGAAACAGTACTATGTTCTCAATGTATATTTCTATCCAACATGTCAGAATTCACCTTTCCCATCATGATTTTTTCCTAGATACTTGTGTTCTAAATATACTGAAAGTAAAACACATAAATATTCATAAGAAGCATATATATAAAAGTGTGATGTTTGCCTTTCTTGCCTTGGTCATGTCATGCAGTACAATTTTTCACACTGCATGCATTTACAAGTTTTCCAATCTTATGACTCAGTTCTCTCTTAAACCTATACCATGTTTTTATATGAAGTCCATTTTCTATGTGCATCTAGGTTAAGTCTTACCAGTTGTGAAATGAATATTAACTAACATGAATATAATATATCTTTTATCAAAATTCACATTCTTAGGGTATATTCCTAGTAGAGATAAATAAGGAACGTATACTGTTGTAATTTATACTGCTTTGAGTAACCACCTCACACTCATTAAAAACTGTTGTCTACTATATGCCTACTAGCAGTGGATAAACCTTCTTATGGATGTAGCTAACCTAACACTTTCATCAGATTTATTCCTAACAATGGCATTCATACTTGGATAAGGCATATTGTTGAAATTTTAATCTGCATTTCTCAGATTTTAAAGGATACTAAGCCTTCTTTTTGGAGCATCTTCTGTTAATTTCATAGAACATTTTAAATTTTGATTAATTTCTAGCCCTTATTAAATTTATATAAGAAATGCAATTACATTTGCCTCAAAATTTTCTCTTCCTAATTCCCACCATATGAGGCTATATTTAGTTAGCTTTGTGCGTGTGTGTGTGTGTGTGTGTGTGTGTGTGTGTGTGTGTTTCTAGTGTCTAAATTTTTACTTCTTTATAAATACTAAAAAACTAGTCATTTGGATCACTGTGACTGAAAAATGATTTCTTTCATTGTTTAGTCTGGCTCTCCAACTGTATTTAGAGTTTTCTTCAGGTAAACCAAATTTTGGTTGGAGAGCTCCCATTTATCAATACTGCAAGCTTTTGTCCATAGTTTTATTGTTATATTCAGAACTTCTTTACCTGTGCTTAGATGGTCAGGAGCTGCCTAAGAAATGTTTTCTCTTTCATTACTTCAAGAATATCTCTTAAAGTGAGGTAAAAAGTGACTCAGTTCAGTACATATTTGGAAAGCAATATATGGCCACACATTGTGCACAGATGTTCAACATTATTTCATATTTTATGATTCAATATTTAGGAATTGGGAATTTGATTTTTATATAAGTAGTTCTGATAATTAATATGACACAAAAATATCTTCTGAAATGTTTTTTTTGGTAATGAAAAGTACAATATTGTGACTGAATTTTAAAAATGCATATTTTTGGTCAGATTTCAGGGGAATTTCTCACACTCTAATTAACAGCTGATGATTTAAAATTAATAGGAGAGAACAACCACTAAGAATTTATGTACATCATATTCTATTTTACCATAATTATAAGGAAATGTGCATCATCTTTAATATCAGGTAAGGTAATAGATTAACAAACTCTGACTTTCAATAAGTAGGGCATGGGCAAAACATACCTGACATTGTGTGAAAATAAGCTAATTATCTTATATGGAACCATCATGCTACAGTGACATGCCAACAAAGGAATACAATAAAAATACAATAAAATCTCCTCACTACATGCACTATAAAATTGTTAGTCTCAGAAATTACTCTTCTTAGAGATTGGACTATTAAGCTTTCATCTTCCATGAATTTCTCACAACACAAGTGAATCTGCTCTGGATGAAATCACTGAGTTATTTATTCTTTAATGTGAAAACTTCATGTTCTGCAATGTGGACTCAATTTCAATTAAGTAAGTGAGTACCCACTTGAACTCTAATATTATTTCATCCATCTGAGAATCTCTGCATTTACAATGACACATCACCACATCAACACAGTCTTGCTATTTTAATATATGTTGTGCCTTATAAAAATTATATAAAAATATCAAAGCAATATATTTTGAGTCATGTTTATACTCAAAGCAGTCCTGTGGGAGAAGTCAAGTTTCCAATATTTGTGCATATCACATAAAACTGAGCTATGTGCATAGAAATTGACATAATAAAAAGTATTGTTCATTTCACCTGGATGTCCACTGAACTGGAAATATAACTGAAAAAGTTACAGCTTTGGTTAGTATTATCTCTGAAATTGTGATATGGAAACATGTATAATTAACATGTTGAGGCAGATGGATGTTTCTGTTGAGAATTTTTTATTTGTGCTAATTGATAACATAAGTACAAAATTTTTTCAGTAGAATATTCCTTTTTAACTTTATAAGTTAATTATTAGTTATTTTTGAGGGTAAAATTATATCATATGCCTTTCCCTTTCCTCCTACAACCCTGAAAAGACATCCATAATAGTTCTCTATCAAATACATGCCTAGGTTTTTATCATTGCAGGTCTCTCTGTCTCTCTCTCTCTCTGTCTCTCTCTCTCTGTCTCTCTCTCTCTCTCTCTCTCTCTATATATATATATATATATATATATATATATATATATATATATATATAATTTGATTGTATTTCCTACAATAAAAATAATATTAAGTCTGAATTTATACGACACATTAGAAATATAACTATAGAATTATAAACAATGATTCAAGTATAGCCAGTAAATATCTCTATGTTGGTAGATAAAAAGTCTGAGCCCACATCAGATTGTAACAGTTTGGAACATAATTGATATTTCTATCTAAACAGGCAAAGGTGATTATGAAAAACTAATAGATTTTAGAATAGATGAAAAGTTATATACTTAGAATTTAAAACCTAAGATATTGTGAGAGTTACATTTGAGAAACAGAGTTTTAATCCTCACCATGATATGTGAAACTGACTTTGGAAACCCCTCTGCACATATATACCAATACATGAATCCAATTGTCTGTCTTATATAGGTATTAGTGTCTGACACGTCTACATTGTTGATGAGCGGCATAACGAGGTGTCCTACTGTGTAAATATACTACAGATATATCTCAAGAAGCATTAGGCTGCAAATACTCTTAGATCATATATGTATATAAGCTTGTAGTCTGGTCACAGGAAAACTATATGACAAATATATATGAGCATCTTAGTAGAATTATGTTTTCTTAATTCTATATAAGATGAAGTGTAAATTATGTTTGTTTAAAAGAAAAGATGTATGTGAAACATTGATGGATGGAACAGAATGATTGCTACTTTTTGTTTAGGGCAAAGTATCAATGCCAATTGTCTGCACTTCTGGCTCAAAAGTTTTTTACCTTCACTGTTACCAACAAATGTGAGCATCTTATCTCTTCATGTGATTCAAAAACACTGTTTACAGTGTATTAAATGCATATCAATTACTTTAGTCATAGCTTCAACAAAATATTTTGATGTAGTAAACTAACTCAGAAGAGGTTTATTTTTGTATCATTGTTTCAGGGGATCCCACAGCATCATGGACCAGAGCCCAGGGTAGAGATCCTTATATTACAGGAATGTGAATGTTTAATAAAGTATCTTCTACTGTCCCTGAAAGCTGGTATCACACATAAAAAATGGTCCTATATGTGTGAAAAATGTTAATTGAGTCTGACAATGATCCTTTTATATAATTTTGGAAACACATCTGAAACTCCCCCAAACACAACAAGCCATGAACCAAGTTCTCTTTATTTTAAATGGACAAGTTCTTTCTAGAACACTTTGAAAAAGTTGCTTGGTAATGAAATTTAAAATATAATTTTTTCACACACATATATACACATACATATGCATGATAATGATTTCACACATCATAACACCAATTATTTTTGTTACCAAATTTACAAAGAACTAAAATTAAATTTTAATGTCTTAAATCCTATTTAATTCTTACAAGTGTAATGATTGCCATTGGCAATTTAAAAACTCTTTTTAAAATTTAAAATTATTTTATTTTATTTCTGCTTGAGAAATTGTTAGTTTATACATACATAAAAACGTATAACCACGCCAAAGTAAATGAAAGTATCCGTTATGTTATCTACTTCAGAAGAAATATTTCTCCTCAGAATCAGGTGTACTTATATTGGTACTAAATTTTCTATCAAGTACTACCTTCATCATAAATTTGAATTTTGCTTAAAAGAATGGAATCCTTAGGAATGTGAGTGCAGCATTCTGTGAGTATGATATGTAAATTAAGGTCATTATAGACATATTTCTTCTGATTTTTATAAGAAAATATGAAACACCTATTTTAAGTCATCAGCATTATTTGGCAAAACTCTCTCTTCTGGCTTATACAGAAATAAACTCTGGGTTAGGTAGAATTCTTAATTTTTTTCTAAATTTAAAAAGATCCATGAGAATATCAGAAAATATCACATACATAAGGCAAAAGGTTTGATTTTCAATTTTTTGGTGTTACCATTACTAGGGAGAAATGAAGAAAAATTACTTACTCTAGACTCTAACTCAAGTATGTTATCATGTCATCACAATCACTAAGAAAGTAACTACACTTAAATGTCTGATAATGAATATAAATTGTTTATCTGATATAAGTTAATTAATTGTGACATACTTTGGAGTATTTAGAATGCTTATGTAAGTTATATATAAAATTTAAAAACAAGAATTGTATTTGCAGCCGTTGCCGTGCCGCCGCCGCTGTTTAACGCCAGCGCCACCTCTCGCTTGCCGAGCTCCAGTCAAGGGAGAAGGGGGGTAAGTAAAGAGATGCCCTTACCATGGCTCTTACGAAAGCCGACTGCCCGCATATCCACAGCAGCAAAGCACCCAGGAAAGAACTGGCTACAAAAGCTGCTCGCAAGAGTGCGCCCTCTACTGGAAGGGTGGAGAAACCTCATCGTTACAGTCCTGGTACTTTGGCACTCTGTGAAATCAGGCGCTACCAGAAGTCCACTGAATTTCTCATTCACAAGCTCCCCTTGGAGCGTCTGGTACGATAAATTGCTCAGGACTTCAAAACAGATCTGCGCTTCCAGACTGCAGCTGTTGGTGCTTTGCAGGAGGCAAGTGAGGCCTAACTGTTTGGCCTTTTTGAAGACACCAACCTGTGTGATATCCATGCCAAATGTGTAACAATTATGCCAAAAGCTATCATGCCACATATGCGGAGAACGTGCTTAAGAGTCCACTATGAGGGGGAAACATTTCATTCTCAAAAACAAATTTCTTTTGTTTTTCTGTATGTTAGATTTTTTTCCACGGAGTCAAAAGGTACCTAAGTATATGATTGCAAGTGGCAAAATAGGAGACAGAAAGCAGGTATTGGCCATTTTCCATTTTCATTTATGTGTGAATTTTTAATATAAATGCAAGATGTAAAGCATTAATGCAAGCAAAATGTTCCAGTGAACACATTTCAACAGTTCAACTTTATAACAATTATAAATAAATCTGTTAAAATTTTCTGGAAATGCCAGCATTTGGATTTTTAAAATATAAGTAAATTTCTTATTGACGGCAACTAAATGGTGTTTGTAGCATTTTTATCATACAGTAGATTCCATCTATTCACTATAGTTTTCTAACTGAGTTGTCCTACATGCAAATACATGTTTTTAATGTTGTTTGTCTTCTGTGCTGTTCCTGTAAGTTTGTTATTAAAATACATTAAATTATAAAAAATTTAAAAACAAAATAAATATATTATTCTAAGAATCTGAAAAAGACATAAATATATATATATATATATTAAATAATGAACTAGCAATTGATTTTGATATTTTGCAGTAACACTCTAAAAGTAATTATTAATGAGGCCTCTTATGTGTTGGCCATCTTATACTTGAAGGCTACACATTCAATAATGTGATAGGTTAAAAGAAAAGGTTTCTCTCTCTCTCTCTCCCTCCCTCAATCCCCTGTGTGTGTGTGTGTGTGTGTGTGTGTGTGTGTGTTTCATTGATTGGTTGGTGAGAAAATTGGTTATTTAACACAGAGGAATTTTCAGGAAGGTGAAAGTAGGTGAAGCACAAAAACAAAATTCTCAAGAAACTACATTTACAAATCACTAAGACCATACAGTTTTGGACAACAAAATTTAAGTAATACAAACTTCAAAACTTGGAAGAGTTCGAACGGTCATTTCTTTTGACTTTTTATATAAAATGGAGCAAAAAACCCAGTCTCAGTAAAGAATTATGGGACTTCTTTGTGGATGTAACCATTGATCAAGGAATTCCAATTAAAAACATACAAGATGACTTTAAAAATTGTAAATCATTATGCTTTGTTATTCCAAAATTATTAATCTGAAATAAGAGAAAGTCAGGAAAATGCTTGTCATTATTTCCAGTCCTTAAAAACTGAAATTAAAATTGAGTATAAAAATTACATTTTTACTTTGTATATCCTATGTTTTACAGATACCTGTCTTCAGTGAAGATACTGATTTTGTGAGTATAAACTTTAAAAACTTCCTTGGTTGTTGTTTCCTTCCCCATAATTGGCCTGCCTTATATGGCCATAGTGAGAGAGGAAATTCTTAGTCTTGCTGAAACTCGATATGCAAGGGAACTTTCCTCTGAGGGGAAGGGAAAGAGGAATCGGGCTGTGGAATGGGAGGGTGGTACTCAGAGGAAAGAAGTGAAGTGTCTGTGACCAGGCTGTAAATTGTTTAAATATATTAATTAAAGAAAAATAAATTAAAATAGTTTTACATCAAATCAATCAATTAATTCAAAATATTTCATTGTGAAAATTATGATAAAAATATATTGCATAAAAACTTTAAAAATAATACACAAAAACGAAACAGCTTTCAAACATTGATAAAAGCATAAACTATATCTGAAATTATTTTAAAGACATCCTTACGTATAAAGTTGCATACACACTTAAATTTTCCATAAATGGGTATCAAATAGAAAACTGAGGCATATTTCAGGAAAAGAAGAGATACAGTAACACAATGAAATATTACATATGAATAATAGTTGCGATTTAGTCTTGAATGTGCTACACATATTTGAGATAATAATACATAATCAAAAGGGGATATGAAATTATCAATCATCCATATATAGTTTTCAAATAACATTTTACTGTTTATAAGAAGTATGTAGTCTCTAACATTTGATAAATTATGTGCTTTATTATGGAAATTCATATAATTATACAAATGTCAAATCCACTCACTTATTAGGATATTTCTTCCTGAGAACTCATCAAGATGAATCTTATCAGTCAATTGTGAATTCATATATATTCTCAAAACAATGATATTATTGATCTTTTATATAATTTCATTGATGTCTCAAATTTTAAGGCTACAACATTGAGAGTACTTGCTACCTATTTGTCCATGTAATCAAATGACAAAGGTGAAGACGGCCTAATACTTCTTTCCTAATTATTCATTTACCTTTCCTGCGTAGATCAGAACCATAACTTAATAATTTCCTCAAGTTTCATACCTTGTTCTCATTTACTTTGTCTTTGATGAAGTGAATTAATTTATCCTACTGACATGAACTTTTGAAAAAAAATATTTATGATGAAACCTAGTTAATATTAAATATAAATCTTCAATATGGGAGTCATTTTCATGTATGTATATGCGTATAGCATATGTGAGTATGAGCATGTGATTTCAGTCTGTGTATAATATATCTATTGCTTTGTGTCTAGTTCAAAGACAAAATTTGTGTTTGGTTCTTTCTTTCCACCATCACTTAGGTTCAAGTAATTAAAATTATATATTCAAGCTTTAGAATCCAAACCCTTGATATCTGGACCATCTTACTGTTCCTTTAGCAAACTTTTGATTCAGAAAATTTACTGACTGCCTGAGGCATGTTCAATGTTGTTTGCTATTCCATATTTACATGGGAAAATGTGAGAGTGCAGAGTAAGTTAGTTAAAAAACTTGATAGGTAATTTATGATCTGTTCAAATGTTATCTGATCAATGGATTCTTAGTTACTACCACTAACAGGATCAAGACAAATTATTTGCTCAATGAAAAATCAAATTAGTGTTTTATAATCACATGATGAAACTGCTTGCAACCATGAAAATTAAACACAAGAAATAAAACGTTCACAAGAGCTTTGTTCCACCTCGAGTCAAATATTCCCCAAGTCATGGGCTTTTGACCAGGATTACAGTACCTGCCAATATTTTGCTGTTGAACAGGCCTCATGTATAATTGGAAAACTGTGGTTTTCTACAATAAATACAATTCCAATATTGCACCACTGAGAGAATTTTGTCAGAGGGTTTATATAACACTGTCTAGGTTCCAATGATAAATAATACAACATAATTCATTTCTCCCCCAAAGCACATCATTACTCACCCTAATATGACATCATAGGCAGTGTATATATGTTCTTCAATCATTCCTAGTTTCTATCACTATCTACTCCTCATCCTTCCTACAATTTGCATTATTCCTCTTAAATTTTTAATAGTAGATCTTTTCCCACTACATATTCATGTTTCCCGTGTACAATTATTTCCATTAAATGAATGATCTTAGGAAATTAAACAATGGTAGATTTTTTTATAATTGTTCTTCCTCCACTCATAATTTTGGGTAATTAGTCAACAGAGATCACATTTGTCCTTACACTCTGCTAATTCAACAATTTTACCCAATAATTTCCTTGCTTATTTTGTTTACTTTTATATACTTTTTCTCTCTTAAGACACTGACTCCAAGTGGACAGATTCTTGTTTCCAGATTATCATTTTAACTTCAGATTAAATATGAAAAATGAAAAGATTGAAATCTAATAGCTGTGTATGAGAATTATAGCCATTCCATGTTAGGGATGAATCTTGTCTTCTCTAGAAGAGGAACAAGTACTCTTAATTTCTAGGCAGTGCATAGTATTTCTACTTTTATATCCAAATGAAAAGTAATTGAGCATGATATTTGTTTATTTTCTAATCCATATTTTCCTAAACATGAATTTCATTTAACTGAATTGTGATATTTGAATTGAGTGAAAGAAAGGAAATCTTAATTAAAAATTATGTAGAGAGTTATACAATCAATACTTATTACACAATATGTGTACGTGTGTATTTTACTAATTTTTATTCAACTATAAAGAATAATTTTGGTCATTTGTACTCACATGAATTTATATGTGGATTTTAGGGGTACAGATATGTATAGATGATAGAGGCTGTATTTTTTGGATGATGTAAAGAAACAGATGGTAAAATATAGATTAACATAGTAAAATTGCCATCTTAATAAATTAAATCTACAGATAAAATAAAATTCCAATAAAAATTCCAACACAATTTTAAAGATTTAGAAGGAATGATGCTCAAATTCATATTGAAAAACCTAAGATAGCTAATACAATCCTGTAAAATAAAAAAAATCTGGAGGTATTTCTATGCCTAAATTAAAGCTGTACTACAGCACAATAGTAATAAAAAAACACACAGTATAGGCAGAAAAAGAGAAAGTTTGATCAGTGGAATAAAAAAAAACCTCAGAGCTAAATCCAAACATGTATGGACACTTAATTCATGTATCACCCTGAAGAGAATTCAAGTCCAAGTGTAACAAAGACCATAAAATAAAACCTGATGTTCCCAATCTGGTAGAAGAGGAAGGGAAAATAGCTTTGAAAATATTTGTACAGGAGACAACTTCCTGATTAGAACACCAAAACTCATGTTGTTGGACCCTGGAGTCCAATTTGGGAAGGGGGTCGTCGCGAGAGACCACTCAAGTCACACAGGCTGAAGGTATAGGTAAAATTTATTACTGACACATCAGAAGTCCCAATTGTCGATGTGTCAGGGTCCCTCAGCACTTGGGAGGTGAAGGACCCCAAGTAGCTGTTACAGGCTAGTTTTAAATGCTAAAACCACAAGGCAGGTGGGGTTACTTATCACTGGAATTCATATGAAGATTAGGACATCTGGCCTGAGGGGACCTCTTGTGAGGACATCTGATATCTTCAAATTTGCATATAACTATTCTGGGAATTAGGGTGGATGGATCTCTTGAGGTTAGGAGTTTTGAGAACTGGGAGAAGTTCTCGGGCCACTGCGCAAGCAAAGTTGGACAAGCAAATAAGCATCTTATATTTTATAATTTTACAGTTTCTCAAGGTATTAACAGTAACAATTGATAAATGATACCTAACGACACTGAAACGCTTCTCTAAGGGAAAGGAGACCATCATATGGGGAAAATGGCACCCTTAAGAATGAGAACACTTCCTTATTAACCTTATGCATGAAAGAGGACTAATATCCAAACTATATAAATAATTCAAGTAAGAAAATGTCAACAAACCAAATACCTAAATTAAAACTCAGATACAGGATTGTGCAGATTTCTCAACAGAGGAATCTCTAATGGCCATGAAACATTTAAAGAAATGTTCACCCTCTTTAGTCATCAAGTAAATGCAAATCAAAATTACTCAGAGATTGTATCTTACATCCATAAAAATAGCTAATATAAAAAACCCATGTAACAGTATATGCTGGAGAGGATGTGGAGCAACAGGACCCTCCTCCATTGCTTGTCAGACTGTAAACTTGTGGAGACTCATGCCAAATTCTGCCATGTGAAAAATCCTGTACTTAGGCTCTATGCTGTGACCATTGAGTTCCTGACCTTTGCCTCACCACGAGGTCTTGTGTTCTAGGCTATCCTTGGACTATTTAACTTTGAAAGAAGTAGATAAGTCTTAACTTGTAACCACCCAGAGGATCTAGGAAGTTCTTACAAGGAAGTACTCAGAGAACTAGGAAGTTCTACAGGGAGCAATTTAGGCTATTGTATTCTTGCCTGGGGGCTAGGGTGAGCAACAAAAGAATAGATCCTATTGACCTTGCCCTATATATGTTCCTGCTAGTCAGCAATAAAGTGAATCTTGATCAGAAATTTTCTGGCTTGATTCCTTATTTCTCACGTCTCTGTATCTTACATTCAATCCCCACTCCCTCTTTCAAGTGAACCCTGATTTGATTTTTCCCACAGGCTGGGACCTGACATAAACTTATACAACCACTGTGGAAGTCAAGCTGGAAGTTTCTCAGAAAACTAGGAATACATTTACCCCAAGACACATCTATAGCACCCCATGGTATATTCTCAAATGGTGCTACACCAAAACACAAGGACACTTGTTTTACTATGTTGATAGCTTTCTTCCTAATAGCTAGAGAATGCAAACAAACCAGATGTCCCTCAACCAAAGATTAGATAATGAAAAGGGGTCCTGTAACATGGAATATTATTCAGCTATTAAAAATAAGGACATCATGCAATTTGCAGGAAAATAGATAAAAGAAGAAAACATCATCCTGAGTATAGTAGCCAAGATTCAGAAAGACAAATGTGATATGTACTCATGCTACAACCCAGAGACCCATAGAAGCTAAGGAACAAGGAAGGCCCAAGGGAGGCTGCATGAATCTCACTTCGGTGGAAATAAGGTAGATACTGGAAGTAAAAGGTGGTAGGAAGCTGTGAGAAAGAGTATGTAGGGGAGAGGAGCAAGGGTGGGAATCAGATGCAGTGAAGGGGTGAAAAATGGGAGAGAGAATAGAAATTTGTGAGGGACATCTCTGGGGTGGGGGAGGCTACCAAGCTTTTATGGGCTTGTCCCTATCTGAGACTCCTAATGTCTGGAGATAAGGGGCCTGAAGTGTCCTTTTTATCAAGCTGGGACTACCAGTGGAGGAAATGGAAAACCAACCCACCCATGAAACCTTCCACTCAAATTTTACCCAGCCCAGAAGTGTAGGGATAAAGATGGAGCAGAGATTGGGGTCAAATCCAACCAATGTTGGTCATAACTTGAGACATATCTCATGGGAGAGAGCCAACCCCTGACAGTATTAATGATACTCTGCTATTCTTGCATAATTACGTTTAGTATAACTGTCTTCTGAGATGTGTCATCCAGCAGATAATGGAAAAAGATGCAAAGACCCAGAGCCAAACAGTAGGCAGATGCAGTTGATCTTATGGAAGAATGGGAGAAGGGATTGAGGAAGTTGGAGCGGTTAAGGATACCACAAGAAGACATAGAGTGACCAAGGGGCTCACAGAGACTGAACCACCAACCAAACTGCATGAATGATCTGGATGTAGACACCAGCATATATGTAGCAGATGTACAGAAGGGTCTTCAGCTGGGTCCGCTAGCATTGGGAGGAGGAGATGTGTCTGACTCTGTGGTCTGTCTTTGCATCCTGTCTCTTAGTTGGTATCCCTTGACTGGCCTCAGTTGAAGAAGACAAATATTTCCTCTTGTGATGTGATGTGTTGTGGAGGGATGTGTACCTAGGGAGGCCTCCAATTTTCAGAGAGGGGGAGGGAGTAATAGAGGAGTATTGTGGATAATTTAAAATAGGGCTTAATAAATGTTTATTATTAAACTATAGCTATTATGGTTGTATTTTATAACCAGCTATCAATCAATAAATCCACAGACATATGCTATATTTTAAAATACCCTTGGTACACCTGGGTCAGGGAAGATAATAATCCCCTAAAATACCTCCCATTTCTCCCTACCAAAAATCTCATGGGATTAGCTTCTAATAATTTCTATCAAGCTACCTCCCATTTATAATCATAAATACTTGCTAATGTTCTTCATCGGATCCAAAACCTCCATCCACACCAGCCATGTGCTTCTTCTCCACCTCACCTATGGCAGAAGCCTTCTTCCTATCCTCTCTCTTCTACTTCCCAATATCTTCTTCAGGTCTCTCACTGCTTCCCTTCGCAAGATTCTCTCTGTCTCAAAAGGCTGTGAACATTAGCGAAGTCTATTCAATTTGCCCTGTCTGGGAGATTTGGCTTTTTATTCGTCAAACACGGATAAGATTTTAGGCAAGGTAACACACTTTTGGGAGATGTTTGAGCCTTCTCATTTGGGAAGCAACCAGACTAACCACCAAGAGAAGATTGGGTTGTGAATGTGAGAGTGGGAAGGGAGAAGGAAGAGGCCTGTGATCCGGTTGTAAAGTGATTAAATAAATTGATTAATGAAAAAACTCTAAAACTAACAGTAAAGACTGATAAAAATAGTCATATGTCCCCATATGACTAAATTTGTGTGTAAGCAAATATAATTATACTATTCTATATACATTTGCGTAGTATAATACTCTAGAGTCAGCTTATCCTTTAGAACACAGTTTAAACAATGCAATAGCTCTTCTGTAAACAACAGAGAAAATTAGTGTACTAGTACATTTCTGAAAAAGCCAGAGAAAACCAGTGTAAAATAAAAATATGAAGTATGTTTTGTTTAAGATTTTAGAGAATTAGCTGTGTGTGGTGGTGCACGCCTTTAATCCCAGGACTCGGGAGGCAGAGGCAGGCGGATCGCTGTGAGTTCAAGGCCAGCCCAGACTACAAAGCCAATCTAGGACAGCCAAGGCTACACAGAGAGACCTTGTCTCAAAAAACCAAAAAATAAAAATAAGAATAAAAGATTTTTGAGAATTAAGGACTTGCTGCAAAAAATGTTGGCTCCAATCCCTAGGTGTTGCATTAATGGTACAGGTACTGCTGAATGAGGAATCCTGCCCATCTCACAGTGATTTGAAAACAATAAGAAGACAAAGTACAGGTCATAAGAAAATGCATATTTTCACACCCAAAACTTTAAGTATGGCCTAAACCATTATATGTAACAGTTTTGAAAGAAATTCTCAAACTTAAAACCAACATATGAACATGTAATTGATGGGTGTCTACAATTTACAAACAAAATTGAGTTATTTATAATCACCATCTATAGTGATGATTTGTAATATTTCATGCAAATATTTCAGAAATGATAATATAAAACAAGTATTGAATCTGAATTTTAGGCAATTCATTATCTTACATAATCAAAAAAGGTAAAATGATATGGGCATGTAATGCCTTTATACATTTGAAGAATTCTTCATCATTTCCATTCATATTTTGCATTGCATCTTTTGTTAATTATTATTTGTTTACATCACATCTTGAAATCATATGTCCCCAAATCTCCATGTCCTTTCCTCTCATCTCATCTCCCATACCTTACTAACCATCCTCTCCTTCTTCTCAGAAAAGGGGAGGCCTCACATGGATATCACCAACCTTGACATAGCAAGTCCCACAATAATAAGCTCATCTTCTCATAAGGTTAGACACGGTAGGTGAGTTAGGTGATAGGGATCCAAAGGCAGACAATAATATCTCCATTCTTTGCTTTTGAAGGCAAGAGGTTATTTGGACTCAAATTTATGGGAGTGTAATCACACAACTGAACTCATTACCTGTTGATATTGCTTGTTTAAGATGAACTTTCTTATTGGTCTATGACATCATGAATCTTTTGGTTCTAAACAGATTCTCTGAATGGATCTACCATGTGCTGTGGGTGAAATAAAATAGCCTCAAAATTAGTGTAGGTAGAGTTCTTGATCTTTGTAATCTTTCTTTAGAAATGTTTCTGTGCATAAGTAATATTTAGTAAACCATCTTGCAATAGTGATTTCAAGTCTATGACAGGCTACAAGTGATCCCATCTATAAAACAAAAATAATCTATGAAAATAATAATATTACCCCATACCTGATTGAAGTTCAAACCTTGTATTTCAGAAAAAACAGAATTATAATAGAAATATTACAATTCATAGTTCCCATTTTCTTTATATTTTCCAAATCTGGAGGGTTTTATCTGATTTAATAGTGAGATATTATTCTACATTATCATTGGTCTTTACTGAGTGGATTATAATTATCTGCAGAGTGTTGGAGCAGTGTGATAGGAAGCAGGTTTGCCCACAAATCCTATTTTGTAACTGAGAGTCATGACATAGATCTGAACATCAGTGAAAACCATCATGATTTAGTCATCTATTTGTAGAGAATAACAAGAAATTGTTAGCATATCTGACTACATCCCATTTTAAATAGAAATCCAAGTGCATGTCTAGAGAATAATTTTAATTAAAATAAAAGTTAGGAAAGTTGTACTATTGTTATATGATAAAATCATGAATATTTATTTTGCATCTAGTCCAGGAAATTAATACATCTTTGTATTTACTAATATGATTTTAGTGATATTAAATAGTACATGTAGAAATATATGCACACAGCAGGTCCCCTACTTCTTCACACTCATATTTATCATGAGAACAACTGATACTGGAATACTGTGTTTTTAGTATATACTAGGTCAAAATTTCACTACTTCATAAAGCTTTACATAGCTATATCATAGTCACTAGTCCTAAAATCCCCATAGATTTCAAAGCCAGAAGTAATCCTGACCTTGTGCTACTATAATCAGAATTGCCTAATTCAAGCCCTGAAAATAAAACCACAGAAACACACTGTGTACACCAGCAAGACAATTTTGTGTCAGTGTAGTGTTTCACCTGGAAAAGTTAGTTCTTCTTAAACAAGGTATACATCTGGCCCTGTGTTGTGCCAAGCACAAAAGTTAGCTGCCTAGCATAAGTCTACAGAGTTGTAATTCACTACCTTTGTGTATTTTAACTGGAGGATGTTCTAAATCCTTCAGAGGGTGCAATGGTCTGCTGGTTGAAGTCTGTATAGGATTTCATTTCTTTTTTTTTTTTTTGAGATTTCACTAGGTTGAGATTATTTTCTACCCTTTGTGTTTCCAAGCCTAGATATAACACGTTTCCTTTATCGGCATACCTGGCCACTACAGGTGCAGGAGGACATCCTGGATGATGAGGCAAAATAAGAGTCAAGGGTGTGTCCTGCTACTTCGTTTTCCATCCCTGTGCTTCTGACGTGGCAATAGCATAACCATCATGTCAACTGTTTCAACATATTTCTCATAATTTCTAGTCATATGCTCAAAAGCCTGATACTGACCCTTAGTAAACAATAGAGAACCCAGTGCATCTTTCTCAGATGTGACCAGAGTAACCATAAATTCAAGTTATAAAACCATTCAATTGTATATAAGTAAGAACTATAAATGTATAAAACAAATTCTTCAATGGCAATTGTCCATTGAAAGGTATTTTACTATTTTTATCTGGGAGATGATATGATCTGTGTCCTTAAAGTCCACAAACTAAAACTCAGTCCATAATTTGATAGTGCCATGAGATAAGCAGAGGTCAGTGGAAGGTTTTTAGGCCCTGGGGGCTCAAAAAGTTGATTTTGATTATAAAAATGATGTAAGGGGCAGGAGAGATGGGTTGGTTGATAGATATTGATGCACAGACATAATAACCTGAGTTCTGGTCCCTGACGCCCATGTAAAAAGCCAAGCACGGTGGTGAGGAGCAGTAACTCCAAAGCTCGGGAGTTGGATGTAGAGGTATTACTGAAAATAACTTGCCAGTTAGCATAGTTGTGTCATAAGCTCTGAGTTCAGTGAGAGACCCTGTTCCAAAACTAAGGTATAGAGAACTGAGAAAGACATCCAGTATTGACTTCTGGCCTTCACCTTCGGGCAGGAGCACGCGCGCGCACTTTTGCTCTCTGACACTTAATTACGTATCAAGAAACCCCTCTCCAGAGCCTACTCCTCTATCTTTGTGGTGATACAATATTCTGAAAACACCCCTTACACAACACACTGAAATCTTTGCTGGACCTCACAGCCAGAGTTAACAATACACCTTGAGGTCACTCGAGACTTACAACTGCTGGCCTACCCCATACTCACACTGCTGGCTTAACCTGCCTTCATGAGACCAAGGGAACAATCAAACACACTTGCCTTGGCTTTCCCATGCAATCAACTTCTAAACCTAAGCTAATACTTAGCTGTGATCTTACCATGGACCTGGGATACAGCTCTTTTGCAATAGGCACCATATTAATGCTCACAGACTGTACATATATAAAGATGAATAGAACTACATTTTTAGCCAGAAGAGAGGCCATGTCCACAGAATGTAAACAGAGGTAGTTACTCAGTCCTGTCACTATGCGATTGTAAAATCCTAACCTGAAAATTGCTGAAAGAACTTCTGCTGAAATCTCTACCTTACGCTCAAGAGCAACCCACAATTCAATCAGTCTTTTTTCCTGATACTGGAGCTATTGATTCCATATAATATAAAAGACAAATAAATGAAGTAGGGCAGCTTCCAGAGTACAGTAAGACACCTGCTTCATCAACAAAGGCCTACTCTAAGCAAGGGGTAAAACTTTGTTGAAAATTGGTACCTAGTTGAAAATCTATCCTGTTTAGGAAACATCTGAGGAATGGATTTCTCAAACTAATGTTAAAATTCACAGGGGCAAAGAAGTCCCCCATGAAACTAACAGTTTATCTATAGACTCTAGCTTGTTTCATCAACTACCATATTGTGGGTGGTAGTTCCAGATACAGGCTTCCTTCTGAGTCAAGGTTTAGGGCTTTGCAAATCAACATTTCATCACCTATGACTATGTTTTATGAGCAATTTTTATCTGTACTTGCTTTGAACAAATATCTCATATGAATTTAGGTCATTTGAGTTTGAATTTTCTTACAGAATAGGTACACTTTAATATAAAATTATAGAGGTAATTTTTGGTTTACTTTTTGTCAACAGAATACCTAAAGTAATCATCCATTGTGTCCCAATTACATAGGATCACACTCAGCATTGCTAAGAGGCAGGAATATTATGTATAACTAGGGATGAGGCATATTTGCCTCATCTTGGTAGCTACAGATTCTTTAGGGGAGCAATATTTTAGATCAAACTCCTATAAAGGAGAATGTGATGATGGATAATATTTCACATACTCTATTAGCATAAACATATGGACCAGAGAAAGATTTGTCCTCTTAAAGCCTTAATCCCATCTTCCCAGAATGGATCCAAATGGCAGTGACTTTTCCTACAAAATGCACATGCTCAGGTCTTACTATACTCAATGTTTCCACTGCTCCCCAGATATTCTCTTCCTAAGGCTTTTCAACAGGGATCAATTTTGTCTTTTTCTAACATGTTTTTCTTGGCATTATGAACTGTGGAATTAATGATATTAACAACAACATCCCAGCATGTAATGAATATTAATTCCAGTAATGCAGAATTAATAGAACACAGGTGTAATATATTTATTAATAATCATGACAAATAAGGGATTAGCTTCAGATTTAAAAGTATATATAGTGTATAATCCATAAAAAGCACAAAGACAACCAACGAAATAATTTTCATATATCTTACACTCACCAGTATTCTACCATATTAAACTATACAGAACATTATGCAACAGGCTTGTCTTAGCAAAGGTATTAGTAATATTATCCTGGCATAAATCCTTACATTTAAAAATTTGATTTCTTTATTCAGTTTCACATGAATTCTATTGCACTACTAATTAATGGCATCAGATTAAAATAGTATGAAACATTTTTCTTATTTAATTTTCCAAATAATGATACGATAAAAATGTAAGGTGTATTTCTGGGTAAATCTTTCAACTCCTACAAATATTAGGATTCCTGATATGGGTTCTCTGATAATGACTAAGATTTCACCATTGTTTAAATACTTACAAGAATTTTTCTCATTGAAAAACCATGGTTATCAACTGACATCTGGGACAGTAATTACCTGTCAAGGTAGACTCTTATAGGAAATGTCTATGTGCTCTAACGTTTTAGCTTGAACTAAAGTATTTGCCACATTTGTCATATTTGTAAGATGTGTCTCCAGTTTGCATGATCTGTTGTTTTTGAAGATATGATTTCTGGGTAAAGGACATTCCATTCTTTACATTAATAAGGTATTACTTGAGTATGTATTCTGTGGTGGGCTTGAAGAGTTTAGGAATTCCAAAAGTATTTCCTATATGTTTACACTTATCAGGTTGCTTTCTAGTTTGGATTCTTTGATGAATTTGGAGAGTTGAAGACAAGGTAAAACACTTGCCACAGTCTTACCATTTGTAATATATGTCCCCAGTGTGGTTTCTGTAGTGAACTTGATGGCTTGATGAGTTGCTAAAGGATTTCCCACACTCATTACATTTGTAAAGTTTTTATCAGGTATGGATTCTTTGATGAACATGGAAAGTTGAGGATGTGGTAAAGAATTTTCCACATTCACTACATTTGTAATGTTTGTTCCCAGTATGAAATCAGTGGTTAGTTGAAATTATGAGTAATATGTAAAAGATTTACCACACTTATTATATTTATATGGTTTGTGTCAACTATGGGTTCTTTGATGGTATTGGAGAGATGAATATTGGGTAAAAGATTTCCCACACTCATTACAGATGTAAGGTTTTTCTTGAGTATGGATCCTTTGATGAGCTGTAAGATTTGAGGACACTGTAAATGATTTCTTGTACATATTATATTTATATGGTGTTTCTCCACTATGGATTCTTTGATGAACTTTGAGATTTTAATACCGGGTAAAAGATTTCCCACACTCATTACATTCATAAGGTTTATCTTCAGTATGGATTCTTTGATGATGTTGGAGAGTTGAAGAGTAAGTAAAGAATTTCCCACATTCATTACATTTATAAGGTTTTTCTCTAGTATGGATTCTTTGATGATCTTTAAGTGTTGAGGACAGTCTGAATGATTTTTCACAGTTATTACATTTATAGAGTTTATCTCCAGCATGGATACTTTCATGATCTTGAAGAGTTGAGTACCGGGAAAAGGATCTCCCACACTCACTACATTTGTAAGGTTTTTCTCCAGTGTGGATTCTTTGATGAACTTTGAGATTTGAGTACTGGGTAAAAGATTTCCCACACTCATTACATTCATAAGGTTTTTCTCCAGTATGGATTCTTTGATGACTTCGGAGAGTTGAATTTTGGGTAAAGGCTTTTCCACACTCATTACATTTGTAAGGTTTTTCTCCAGTATGGATACTTTCATGATCTTGGAGAGTTGAGTACCGGGAAAAGGATCTCCCACACTCACTACATTTGTAAGGTTTTTCTCCAGTGTGGATTCTTTGATGACGCTGGACAGTTGAGTACCGGGTAAAGGATCTCCCACACTCACTGCATATGTAAGGTTTTTCTCCAGTGTGGATTCTTTGATGACGTTGGACAGTTGAGTATTGGGTAAAAGATTTCCCACACTCATTACATTTGTAAGGTTTTTCTCCAGTATGGATTCTTTGATGACATTGGAGAGTTGAATTTTGGGTAAAGGCTTTTCCACACTCACTACATTTGTAAGGTTTTTCTCCAGTATGGATTCTTTGATGAACTTGAAGTTTTGAGGGCTTGGTAAATGATTTTCCACACAGATTACATTTATAAAATTTGCATCCAATATCTATTCTGTGTTGGCCTACAGGTTCACTACTTAATGTTTTCTTATTTTTGTGCAGAATCAAATTGTATTTCAAAACTTGTTGAGAACCTTTTCTCTGAGGAGCCTCCAATTGTGAAGTTATGAATGGCAAACACTGAGGTCTCTCAGGGAAAGCCAGAGTTTCTTGATCTTTTGTTTCAGAAATGAAACACATGTATTTTTCACACAGATCATTTCCATAATCACTTGTTTTATGAACTTCACTGTCACATAAATATTCACAGAACTTCTTTCTATCCTGCTCTGAAAGGCCATTACAACCAAATATTCTTGTTATTTCTTTCAGGAAGTAATCTTGGGTACACTCCTTTGGGAATTGCTTCTTAGTATGGTAACAAGACAAAACTGAAAGAAATGAAAGTAAATCACTACATGATATTTCAGATGCATATTAATATAATATAGATAAATACTACATAAATGGCATCAACCTGTGGATCATAGCAAAATGATATTATGCAGAACTGCAGCAATTTTTCTCTAAAGAAACAAATGTCCTGATCATAATGGATGTTAGAAGATATTTCATGAAACTATCATATATATATCTTCATTAAATATTCAGTGTATCAGATTATGTCAAACAAAATTTTTGTAACTATCACACATTAAGAAAAATCTACTCTGCACTGTGACATTCAATTTACAATATGGACACCAATTTCTAAATAAATGAAGAAATTAATGAAAGAAATGAGTAACTACAACACATATTTCAGTATTTCATCCTAATGCAAGATTAGGTCATGATTTTAAAATCAAAAAGAATATTAAAAAGAACAGAAGAAAAAAATGAAAAAATTTAAGTGTATCATGTAAAATCCATGCCCAGCACATGAAAATACAGGGTTTCAAAATTTTTACAAACCTTAAGGAATATTCACTGAGACTAATAAGATCTTTAGAAACCAAGGAATTCTTACCAAGTTAAACATCTTGATGTGCCTGAAATCAATTTTGAATCCATAGTACTATATATCTTTATTGTAAATTAAAGTAAGAAATTCCAGACCTGACATTTGAACAGTCAAACATTACTTAAAATATATTTTCTATTGAAGTGAAAATTCATTACATTTCCTTTTGCTTCTTTTGTTCCAGCATTACTCGAGTAACATTCTATTGGTCCCTACTCTCGTTTTCAAGGAGAAAAAATGTTTTACTTACAATTTGCTTCTATCTCTTTGTGTTTTTGGTTTTGGGGTGTGTGTGTGTGTGTGTGTGTGTGTGTGTGTGTGTGTGTGTGTGTGCAGATATATAGATATGTGTACTTACAAGTACATAAAATACCTCTGTGTGTGTGTTCTTCTTTTTTATGATTGTATATTTTTTAACATATGAAAACTATTCATTCAAAAATCCATACTGCAGATGAAATGTATTTGGAAACTCATTTTCATTTCCATATCACTCATTTGTTTGGTATAGTTATTTGTAGGATAGGATAAATAGAGGTAATATAATGTGAGAAATGGGGAAGAGTTTCCCAACCGGAAGGAAACAAAAGATAAATATAAAAGAAGAAGAAATATTTTTGACAAATATTTCAAAGGTAGCACTCCAAGATGTTGCTCTAAGGCATGCACAATGTGTGAGTAGCAGAGATGGAGAGAGTGTGGACCAAGTAAGTAACCAAGTTGTGGACTCTAAAACAGCAATGCCTGTATTTCCTAGGTATGAGGAGGTATCCTAAGAGCTATTGACACATCAAGCAGGCCACATATGGCTGATACCCAGGTTCAAGAGTCACACTGTCCCAGGTTTTAGTCAACTAGTACCTTCCAGCCTACCTAAACCTGGGTTCTAGAGGTTCATGGCTACAGCTAATGACCTCCGCAAAAAAAGCTTCTGGAAACCAGGGACATGGTTTGAGCCTCTGGCCTGCAGTTCTACTTGTCTCAATGTTAATAACTGCTGGAAAATAGGAGTAGACAGGGCCTCATTCTAAAAATGAGGACTCCAGCAGGCATGGAATCTGAGAACCAGGAGCTCAGTGAGTGCAGAGGAAGCAATGTCACATGTTCCCTAGAGAAACTAGGGGATCCAAGGTGCTAACAGAAACAGTTCTATGCTCTGACCTTCTGGATAGTCCTGCAATCCTGAAAACAGACCTATCAGCCTATTTTTCACACTGTTAATAGCCACCTTGAAGAGACCTGCCAGATCTAAGGATCACACATATCAGACATCCATATCCCAATCATCTCACTATAGGTCCAACTGGGACACAGCCTGATGTGAAAAGATACAGGCTACTTGAGTAGATCCAGATCCCAGCATATGACCAATGGCTCCTCCTGCATGCTCTAGAAGTCCAGAGATCTCCAGGAACAACCAGCCAAAGCAAGGAGCAAGCAGATGGCTAAAGGGCAGAATAAACCAGGGCAATATGGCACCAACACAATCCAACTACCTTAATACAATATGCTCTCAACATACAAACACAGCTGACACTCAGGAAAATGGCCTTAAATATATGCTCATGAATATAATAGAGTATTTAATATATATATAAATGCCTCCAAGAAATATAGGAAAATTTGTTCAAAAAGGTGAAGGAAGCAAGCAGGAGTGGCCATTCTAATAACTAATAAAAGAGAGTTTCAATGAAAAATAATCAAAAGAGACGAGAAGAATGGAAAATTAACAGAGGATTAATGAAAGGGATGTCATGAATCAAATGGACCAAACAGATATCTATAGAACTTCCCACTAAACCACAACAGAATATACTTTTTTCTCAGTACCACATGGAACATTCTATAATATACAACCATATAGTTGGTCACAAAGCAGTCCTCAACATATACAAGAAAATGCATTAACATCTTTTATTTTAGCAGATCACCATGAATAAAAGCTGGACTTTGTCAATAGACATAACAAAATCTTATGCACACATGGAACATCCCAGTACTCAGTGAAGAAACAAAAAAAGAAATAAGACTTCCTAAAATGTAGTGAAAATATTACACAAATAAAACAATGCTAAAAGAAAAGTTCCTAGCATTCAGTACCCTCATAAAGAAATTGTAGAGCTCTCATATTGGAAACATACCAGTTCATGTGAATGCTCTAGAGAAGCAAACACAATCAAGAGAAATGGCTTGCAGGAAGTGACATCAGGGCTGAAATCAGTAAGTTAGTTATAAACAAAGAATAGTACAAAGAATTAATGAAACTAGAGCTGGTTCATGGAGGAAATAAAAAAAATGGATAATCCCTTAGACAATATCCAAATCATCAAAGTCAAAAATGAAAAGGGAGAAATAACAATAGATACTTAGGAAATCCAAAAAATCACTAGGTCTTATGTCAGAAAACTGTACTTCAAAAAACTGGAAAAATCTAAACAAAATCGACCATTTTCTTGATAGATTTCAAATACCAAATTTATATCAGAAATAAGTAATCAATTTAAATAGTCCTATAATCCCTAAGGAAACAGAAGCAATTGTGAAAATTTCCCATCTGAAAAGGAGAGGTCCTGATGGTTTCAGCACAGAATTATATCAGACTTTCAAAGAACTAATAATAAAACTCCTGAAACTATTGCATAAAATATAAACAGAATGAATTTTGGAAAAACAAACATATGACAAAGGGGCAATATACAAAATATATAAAGAACTAAAAAAATCAAATACCGTCAAACTAATTAATCCAACTAAAATTCGGGTACACAGAAGAAATGATAATTCTCATCGGAGGAATATTTAATGTCTGAGAATCACATAAAGAAATGCTCAACACCTATAATAATCAGGGAAATGCAAATGATTTTAAGATTCTATCTTACACCCAGCAGATTGATGAAAATTGAAACCTCAAGTGGTAGCACATGTTGGCAAGGATGTGAAGAAAGTGGAACATTCTTGCATTGTGGGTAAAAGTGCATCTTGTATGACATCTTTGAAAATCAATACGGTGCTATCTCAGAATATTGGGAATACCTCTACCTCACAACCCAGCTGTACAAATTCTGAGCATATAGTCTAAGTGTGATCCACTGTACATCAAAGAGATTTGCTTAACTGTGTTAACATGAGATTTAGTTCTAAGAGACAGAGACAGGAAACAACGTAGAGGCCACTCAACTAAAAAATGGATAAAGAAACTGTGGTACAATGAGATCATGGGTTACTACTCATCTATTATAAACAAGCACACCATAAAATTTGTAGTTAAAGGCATGGAAGTATAAAAGATCATCCATAATGAGGTAATCCAGAAACAGAAAGATGCACATGCTATGTACGCACTTGTATGTGAAATTTAAAACAATAGTACAGGATAACCATTGGCCCAAAGAAGATAAGAACAAGGAGAACCAAAAGACATGGTTGCTTAAATATCAAACTAACTGAGATATACTAGAGACCATAGAAGACATTGCAAAGAATGAACAGTGTAGGAGAATGAATGCTAAAAAAAACATGAGGGTGGAGATCAGAGCTGGTGAGAGTAGGGGAAGTAGGACAGAAGGTTTGCAAGGAAAAAGAAAAGTCATATGGGGAGGCATTTCTGTGACAAGCTGAAGGCCTAAGACAGGGTATGCTTCTAGGAGTGTATGGAGGTGTTACTTGCTGCGACTTGTAGTAGGAGAAGTCATGGAAATGCAAGACGCTGAGCACTAACTAGACAGGTCTCCTAATGGAGGGAGGGAAACACCAACCCATCCACAAAAGTTTTGACCTAAAAGTTACCCAGAGATAAAGATAGAGCAGAGGGTGAGGAACTGTCCAACCTATGCCTGTCATGACCTGCAACCCATCCCATAAGAGAGAACCAACCCTGACACTATTGTTACTCTATTATGCTTGCAGGTGGGACCCTAGCATTGCTGTCCTCTGAGAGGCTCCACCCAGCAGCAGATCAAAACAGATGCTACAATTCACAGTGAAGCATTGTGTAAGGCACAACGAGTCTTGTGGAAGAGACAGTAGGAAGGCTAGAAAGATGTGGAAGGGACAGGGGCGTCAGAAGGAGACCACCGGAGCCACCTAACTGGGCCCAGTGTGGATTGTAGAGACTGAGGCAATAACCAAATAATATGCATGGACTGGACCTATGGCCAGTACACAGATAGAGCCACAGGACATCTCATATTTCATTGGGATCCCCCAATAAAGTGACTGAGAACTATTTCTCACATGGAATTTTTTGCTTAAATTTCAATCATTTCCCAAAGGCAGGCTACAAAGGAAGAGGATGGACTCAGTACTCCTGTGACTTGATGTGCTGGGGTGGGTTGTTGCTCTTGTCTACCATTTTCTGAGGAGTAGGGAAGAGAGATGGGGGAAGAGAGAAGGAAAGTGGAACCAGGTGGAAAGGGAGCTAATTTTAGGGTGTAAACCAAGCAAACAAACAAACTAATAAATAAATTATTAATTAATAAATAAAGGTCATATAGGTATAGCCCCATGAAAGCATTATTTTATATTTACACATAATGTATATATATATATATATATATATATATATATATATATATCATATATATGTATATATATATATATCATACATTATACATGTAGGGCATGTGTGTTTGTGTGTGTGTATTATCACTAGGGATGACAGTGTTGTTCAAAAGAACCACAGACCAACAAAAACCTGAGTATAGAAGCAACAAATATCCTGTCAAATTTTATATATAAAATCATCATCACAAAGAATTAAGGATATTTTGACCTTCTCTATCCTGTGTTTATTCTCCAAAAGTCATCGTAATATTTTTTCTCTAGATATGATTTCAACAAGTATATTTAAGAGGTAATGAAGATATGGACATCCTTCTATATTTCCTGATTTTAATGGATTTAGTTTGATTTTCTCTCCATACACCACAATGTTACTGTCTCAATGCTTGTGGTAAACCTCTTTAGGGTATAGAAATATAATGTAATGATGATGCATTTTGTCAAAGACATTTAACATTATCATAAGCTAGTTACATGGCAGTCTGCTTATACTTTATTATTATTATTGTTATTATTATTATTATCTTTTTATGTATCTTATTAAATTTTTAAAATAGAGTACTGACAATTTTTGCTGCAATTTTCATAAAGAATACTTTTACAAACATTTTTGTTTAGTTTTATAGCAACCTTATAGTGGATTCTTAAAGGTAAAAACTGGTAAAGTTCCTTGAATTTCTACCTGAAGAAAACTTGAAGAATCCTGGGATTAGTTCTAGCGTGATAGTATGCTAAATTCTGCCCTGAACCCATCTGGGCAAACAATCAGTGTAAATGAGGAACGTCAAAGAACAAACATTACATATTTTCTTTTGTGTGGTATGTTAGCTTTCAAGACTTGGATATTTTACTTAGAGTATCTATGGTCAGGTAGCTATTTAGGCACTAAATACACTTTTTATTGTTTTTCAAATAAGAAAACAATAAAGATAGTGTCATAAAGAAAAAATAATATCAGGAGATGGGGCACAAAATAGAACATAATTTTAGAGATCAAGAACACACTACTAAGATACAAGATTGCGGCGAGCAGTGTGGACTGTGTTTGAAAGCTCCAGCAAATAATTAAGGGAATTGCACAGATTTCTGAGCCAGGAACAGCAAGGTCCCCACACCACGGCAGCCGAAGTGCTCCACGGTTCGGAGGGACCAGGGTGTGGAGGACCTGCCTGCCCCTGCACACGGGAGGAGCGAGGACTTTCTCAGATCAAAGCGGCGGCGGTGGGGACAACAACAGCGGCGCCAGCGGCAGTGGCTGAGGTTGGCAGCTCAAGGCCTTCCAGTGGAGGCGATTAGTGTGGTGGACGGTGGGAGTTGCTGCAGGAGAGGGGACTCTGGACAGGATTTGGGTCATGTGGTGCCTTGAGACCCAGGCTGGATTCAGTGGACGGTTCAGCCCCAGAGTCCTGGGTTTGCTCAGTGAGCTGTGCCATGGAGAGGCTGGCTCGGCTCGGCGGGCAATTCTGCCCGAGGCACAGCTCCCCTGCTGTGATGCAGGCTGGGCGGAGTGCCCGCTTCCACCCTGGGCTCCACACAGTTTTCCTGCTGTGACGCGAGCTGGGCAGAGCGCTCAGTTATACTCGGTGCTTGCTCAGCGCAGCCGCGGTTTTCCTGCTGCGACGCAAGCTGGGCAGATCACTCGCTTCTACCCTGGGTGCTTGCTCAGTGCGGTCGCAGTTTCCCTGCTGTGACGCAAGCCGGGCAGAGCACTCACTTCTACCCTGGGTGCTTGCTTGGCACAGTCGCGGTTTCCCTGCTGTGACGCAGGCTGGGTGGAGCACTCACTTCCACCCTGGGTGCTTGCTCAGTGCAGTCACAGTTCTCCTGTTGTGGCAGACAGTTCAGGCCCTGAGAAACTAGATGAGCTCCACGCATGGTTCAGGCCCAGTATCCATGGCTGGACTTGGCAGGGGACCCAAAAGGTTGTGGATACCTTGGCCTGACCCAATGATCATTCAGGCACCCAGAACGATTGCAGGACCCACAGCAAAGGGGAGCTGAGGATCACTGGCTGTGAGAGCCCAAAACTACGGGGCTAACCTCCTGCCATCCACACCAGTGAATTATCAGGGCTTCCAGCCTACGGAAATCATGAGAAAACAAGTGAATCTATCATCAGACTCCCTCCACTCATCTCTGGAAGTTATGCAACAAAAACAAAGACAGCAAGATGTCTAAGGGACAGCATAAAAGCATACGCAAAAAAACCCCAAACAACATGGCATCTCCAGTTCCCAGCTATCCCAAAGAAAACAACCCAGAGAACTCAAATACAATGGAAACACAAGAAAATGACCTCAAATCCTTGGTAATGAGGATGATAATGGAGGAAACAAATAAAATTCGAAATCAGATGCAGGAAGACGCAGCAAAACAGGTGCGAGACATAAAAGAAGCACATAGAGTGGAACTGGAAAATTTTCAGGAAAATATAAACAACCAGATGAAAGAAATTAAAAAATCTGTTCAAGATATGAAGATGAAAATGGATTCAATGATAAACACACAGACAGAAAAAAAAAACGAGAACGTGAGGCCTCAGAGAAGAAGGTGAATGACACAGTGCTGAGCTTTTCTAACAGAATCCAAGAGATGGAAGAACGAATCTCAAGTCTAGAAGATACAATAACAGATCTTGAAGCAACCATTAAAGAAAATGCCAAATCGGGAAAACTCCTGACACAAAACATCCAAGAAATTAAGGACACCATGAAAAGAAGAAATCTGAGGATAATAGGCATTGAAGAAAGAGAAGATATCAAACTCCAAGGCCCAGAAACTCTTCTCAACAAAATCATAGAAGAAAATTTCCACAATCTAAAGAAAGAGATGCCTATAAACATACAAGAGGCCTACAGAACACCAAATAGAATTGACCAGAAAAGAAAAACTGCCCATAACATAATCATCAAAACACAAAACATACAGAACAAAGAAAAAATATTAAAAGCTGCAAGGGAAAACGGCCAAATAACATTTAATGGCAAACCTATCAGAATTACACCCGACTTCTCAGCAGAGACCATCAAAGCCAGAAGGGCCTGGACAGAGATCCTGCAAACCCTAAGAGACCACAGATGCCAGGCAAGACTACTTTACCCAGCAAAACTATCAATAACCATTGATGGAGAAAACAAAATATTCCATGACAAAACCAAATTCAAACAGTACCTATCCACAAATCCAGCTTTACAGAAGGTACTAGAAGGAAAACTCCATCCCAAAGGGTCAAGCTAAATCCAAAACTACTCAGGAAATAGATAACTATACCATGGCAAAAACACAACTACACAAACGCTTGACGGGAACCAACATCAAAATTTTGACTCTTAATAGTAACTGGCCATTAATATCTCTCAACATAAATTCTCTAATAAAAAGAAACAGACTAACTGAATGGGTGCATAAACAGGATCCAACATTCTTCTGCATTCAAGAAACACATCTCACCCATAATGATCGGCATTACCTCAGGATAAAAGGTTGGAAAAAAATATTCCAAGCAAATGGTCACAAGAAGCAAGCAGGCCTAGCCATTTTAATATCGAACAAAATAGACTTTCAACCAAGATTAATCAAAAGGGATGAGGATGGACACTTCATACTCATCAAATGTAAAGTCAACCAAGATGACATCACAATTCTGAACATCTATGCTCCCAATACAAGGGCACCCACATTTGTAAAAGATATGCTAAAAAGGCTTAAACCACACATCGATCCCCACACAATAATAGTGGGAGACTTCAACACCCCACTCTCACTGAAGGACAAGTCATCGAAACAGAAACTAAGCCGAGAAATAACATCATTAACCAATGCCATTGGTCAAATGGATCTAACAGATATCTATAGAACCTTTCACCCAAACAAGAAAGAATATACCTTCTTCTCTGCACCCCATGGAACCTTCTCCAAAACTGATCACATTGTAGTTCACAAAGCAAGCCTCAACAGATACAAGAGGATTGAAATAATACCTTGTATCCTATCAGAACATCATGGGCTTAGGCTGCAATTCAACAGCAACAGAAATAACAAAAAGCCTACACTACACGTATGTGGAAACTAAACAACTCTCTGCTAAATGACACCTGGGTCAGGGAACAAATAAAGAAAGAAATCAAAGAGTTCCTGAAATTCAATGAAAATGAAGGAACAACATACCCAAAATTGTGGGATACATTGAAAGCAGTGCTAAGAGGAAAATTCATAGCACGAAGTGCCTTTAAAAAGAAATTGGCAGCATCGCATATAAACACCTTAATGACCCAACTGGAGCCCTAGAAAAAAAAGAAGCAGAAACACCCAAAAGGGGTAGATGTCTGGAAATAATCAAACTCAGGGGTGAAATTAACAAAATAGAAACTAAGAAAACAGTCCAAAAATCAACAAAACCAAGAGCTGGTTCTTTGAGAAAGGCAACAAGATAGGCAGACCATTAGCCAAACTAACTAAAACACAGAGAGACAGTATTGAAATCAACAAACTCAGAAATGAAAAGGGAGACATAACAACAGACACTGAAGAAATAAAAAGAATCATAAGATCCTAGTTTGAAGGCATATATGCCACAAAATTTGAAAATCTAAGGGAAATGGATGATTTTCTTGATCAATTTCACTTGCCAAAGTTGAGTGAAGAACAAATAAACAAGCTAAATAATCCCATTTCCTCTACAGAAATTGAAGTAATCATTGATAGTCTCCCAACCAAAAAAAAAAAAGCCCACACCAGATGGCTTCAGTGCAGAATTCTACCAGACTTTCATGGGTGAGCTAATACTGATACTCTTCAAGCTACTCCAAAAGATAGAAAGGGATGGAACATTACCAAATTCATTCTATGAGGCCATACTCTCATTGATACCTAAACCTCACAAACTCTCAACAAAGAAAGAGAATTTCAGACCAATTTCTCTTATGAACATCGATGCAAAAATACTAAATAAAATACTTGTAAAACGAATACAAGAGCACATCAAAGATATCATTCATCATGACCAAGTAGGCTTCATTCCAGGCATGCAGGGATGGTTTAATATATGAAAATCCATCAATGTAATCCCCCACATAAACAAACTGAAAATAAAAAACCACATGATCATCTCTTTGGATACAGAGAAAGCATTTGATAAAATCCAACACCCATTCATGTTTAAAGTTTTAGAGAGATCGGGAATACAAGGCACTTTCCTCAACATAATAAAGGCTATATATAGGAAGCCAATAGCCAAAATCAAAGTAAATGCTGAGATATTCAAGGAAATTTCTCTAAAATCAGGAACAAGGCAAGGCTGCCCACTCTCTCCATATCTCTTCAATATAGTACTCGAAATTCTAGCCAGAGCAATAAGACAACATAAGGAGATCAAGGGTATTCAAATGGGAAAGTAGTAAGTCACATTATCCCTATTTGCAGATGATACGATAGTCTAAATAAATGACCCTCAAAATTCCACCAGAGAACTCCTACAGCTGATAAACACCTTCAGAAAATTGGCTGGATACAAAATTAACTCAAAAAAGTCGGTAGCCTTCCTATACACAAATGACAAGCTTGCAGAGGGAGAAATTAGGAAAACTACACCCTTCACATTAGCCACAAGAAATATAAAATACTTAGGAGTTACTCTAACTAAGCACGTGAAGGACTTGTTTGAAAAAAATTTCAAAACTCTAAAGAAAGACATTGAAGATGACATGAGAAGATGGAATGATCTTCCTTGCTCATGGATCGGGAGAATTAACATAGTAAAAATGGCCATGTCCTACCAAAAGCAATCTACAGATTCAATGCAAACCCTATGAAAATACCTACACAATTTTTTTAAAGACATTGAAAGTTCAATTCTGAACTTCATATGGAAAAACAAAAAACCCAGATTAGCTAAAAAAATCTTGTAGAATAAAAGGTGCTCTGGAGGAGTCTCCATACCTGATCTCAAACTGTACTATAAAGCAATAGTAATTAAAACAGCATGGTACTGCCACAGCAACAGGCTGGTTGATCAGTGGAATCGAATCGAAGACCCAGATATGAATCCACACACATATGGTCATTTGATTTTCGACAAAGAACCCGAATCCATTCGATGGAAAAGGGATAGCATCTTCAACAAATGCTGCTGGTCTAACTGGATGTCTATGTGTAAAAAAATGCAACTGGACCCATATTTGTCACCTTGTACAAAACTCAAATCCAAGTGGATTAAACACCTCAACATAAAACCAGAGACACTACGTCACTTAGAAGAAAAAATGGGAAAGAGCCTGTAACATATTGGCACAGGAGACAACTTCCTGAACAGAACACCAACAGCCCAGACATTAATGTCAACAATTAATAAATGGGACCTCATGAGGCTGAGAAGCTTCTGTAAGGCAAGAGACACTGTCAAGAGAACAAAGCGACAGCCTACAGACTGGGAAAAGATCTTCACCAACCCTACATCTGACAAAAGTCTAGTATCCAAAATATATAAAGAACTCAAGAAATTAAACACCATCAAACCAAATAACCCAATTTAGAAATGAGGCATGGAACTGAACAGAGAATTCTCAACAGAGGAATATCAAATGGCTGAGAAACACTTAAAGAAATGCTCAACCTCCTTAATCATCAGGGAAATGCAAATCAAAACAACTCTGAGATTCCATCTAACACCCATCAGAATGGCTAAGATCAAAAATTCAAGCGACACCACATGCTGGCGAGGATGTGGGGAGAGAGGAACACTCCTTCATTGCTGGTGGGAATGCAAACTAGTACAGCCACTTTGGAAATCCATCTGGTGCTATCTCAGAAAAATGGGAATAGGGCTTCCTCAAGACCCAGCTATTCCACTCCTTGGAATATACCCAGAAGATGCTCCAGCACACAGCAAGAAAATTTGCTCAACCATGTTCATAGCAGCCTTATTCATAATAGCCAGAACATGGAAACAGCCTAAGTGTCCCTCAATAGAAGAATGGATAAAGAAACTGTGGTACATATACACTATGGAATACTACTCAGCTATTAAAAACAAGGAATTCCTGAAATTTATGGATAAATGGATTGAGCTAGAAATGATCATAATGAGTGAGTTAACCCAGAAGCAGAAAAACTCAAATGGTATATACTCACTTACATCTGCATATTAGCCGAAGGGGCATGTCCCACGAAAGCCTTCACTTACCAGGAAACTGATACAGAGGAGAGGACATTCTAGTGGGACTCTAGATGAGAGAAGCATGGGAGAATGGCAAAGTAGAAGGATCCAGAGGGTCCTAGAAGCCTACAAGTAGAACATTATGATAGGCAGATTTGGGCACAGGGGTCCCGCTCAAACTAAGGCACCAGCCAAGGACAATACAGGTGGTAAACCTTAAACCCCTACCCAGATCTAGCCAATGGACAGAACACTCTCCACACTAAAGTGGAGAGTGGGATATTACTTTCTCACATACTCTGGTGCCTCACCTTTGACCATGTCCCCTGGAGTGGGAGACCTGGTGGCACTCAGAGGAAGGACAGCATGTTACCAAGAAGAGACTTGATACCCTATGAACATATACAGGGGGAGGTAATCCCCCTCAGGAACAGTCATAGGGGAGGGGAATAAGGGGAAAATGGGAGGGAGGGAAGAATGGGAGGATACAAGGGATGGGATAACCATTGAGATGTAACAAGAATAAATTAATAAAGGAGAAAAAAATGAAAAAAAAAACAAAAGGTAAAGCAGCTATTTATACCCAGGGCTCCTCCATATGCAAATTTATGAGCAGGACTCACTTTAAGACACCAAGAATGAGCCCGAGACCACAAGCTGGTGATCTTCCTGGCTTTCTCCCAAGCTAAACTCCCGACCCAGACCATTCAGATGTCAATCTTTACAATCTAGGAAGAAGCTCAGAATTGCAATTTCAAGGCAGAATTTATTTTAAATGTGTGTTTTTATATGTTTTATTTTGTTTTCCGTATCACTGGTATTTTTTAAATTTTAAATTCCTCCCTTACCCTAAAAGTTGTACATTGCTAATATTTATACCAAATAGTATCCCTTGTTTTGAAATTCTGTCTGTGTCTCTTTTTCTTATCATGATATTTATCTTTTTCAATTTTAGATGTTATGACTGTACTCGGACTACTATTCTTTTCATACTACCCTACAAATGTCTTCTATTAAGTGGTATTTTTGTTGTTGTTTAGCTGTCATTTGTTTATAGCACCTGCTTAACTCTGAACTATTTTATGTGATATCTTTGTTAGCCTTTGCCTAGTATATTAAGAAATGTTATTGTTTTTAAGAGATAACTATCTTCTCATAAACCACTGCATCTTATAGTTCTTATTAAAAGGTTCATTCATTCAAAAAAAAAGAACACACTACTAGCATAGTTTTAAATTTATATTTATGTACTGCCTTTATGTGTGGGAACAAACATGTGACCAAGGGATAGTTAGTAGAAGTTTACTTCTCCCATGTGCATCATGGAGATTGAATTCATGTCATAAGATTAAATTCCAAAAGCTGTAACTTTGAACCATTTCTCTAGTTCACACTAAAGATCTTTTCAATAACTTATGGAAATATATTACTATAGAAGCTTCCTTACACATTTGCATATGAAAATCCATTTAAGGGACTAAGAAAGACAATAAAATAACTCAAAGTAAAATGCCACTAATTACAGAAAATAGAATAAAAATATGAGCTAGAACATTTTGAGGTATTGGCTAAAGGACTTACGTTTCACTGAAATATCACAGGTAATTCCATATACATTTATTTCCTTTCTAAACCTGAGGAATTGAATCTATAGCTGAAGACACTTCATGCATATAGCAGCAAACATATTGAACTGGTGCTAAAGTGGATTTTTACCCCTACTGACTTGCACTCATAGTATTGGCAACTAGTACTTGTGTAATAGAAAGACAAAATTAAGTGAGAGTCACATAGAAATGAACTCTATGATGTTCAATGCTGACCTTCCTGCAAGATATGCTCACTGGTGTGAATAGTTCTGCAAATACGTTGTCAGTACTCAATACTTTTTGAATGACATTAAGGTGACTTTGTTACTTGTAACCCACATTTGATCTGTTTAGGAAGCCAATAATCTGAGAATAAAAAAGTCATGGGCTTGATATTAAAAGCTACTATTCTTATAAATGAAAATGCCAATGATATGCCTCCAAAATGCATATTCCCTTTCAATAGATTTGTGCATCACTCAACTTTCAATAGAGAAGCTTAATATGAAGGTCAACAACTTGACAAAATGCAGATACTGAGAGACTTTGGGGCACTTGGTCCTTTGTGGGTTATCTTTATCACACCCCTCCTGTCAAGGTTCAGGGACTTATATAGAAAATGAGGCAGAGGATTATAAAGGCCAGAGGTGTTGGGTGATTCTCAGTAAGTAGTACCTTATAGACAGACCAAGGCTACTTCCCATATTAACCCAATGACAACATGGACAAATTCAAGGCAGAAAATCCTCCTTTGAGAAGGGGAAAGAGGTACAAATTGTCAACCAAGCTGAGAACCCATTTGTAGTACTAGATATATGGAGAGGGGAAAATAGGGTTTATATATATATATATATATATATATATATATATATATATATAGATATATATATAGATATATATATAGATATAGATATAGATATATTAACCATATGTTATGCCACACCTTTGGAAGAAGTTACTAGCACAAAAGTAATTCCATGTTTAAATTAATTTTGGCTTCTATTCTTCTCTCTCTCTCTCTCTCTCTCTCTCTCTCTCTCTCTCTCTCTCTCTCACACACACACACACACACACACACACACACAAACACACACATACACACATATATATATATATATATATATATATATATATATATATATGTTACACACAGAGAGAGAAACACATACATATACACACACACACACACACACACACACACACACACAGAGAGAGAGAGAGAGAGAGAGAGAGAGAGAGAGAGAGAGAGAGAGAGAGAGAGATCATGATATTGAGTTAGTGAGGAAAGACTGGGTACTTTGGCTGATGTGAAAGAGAGAAAAACTAAGAGCAAAATATACAATATAAAATCCTTTTAAGGGAATAAGTAATTGAAACACCAAAATCTATCTATAATTCATCTGCAACAAAATATTTTCAGTAATTAGAACACAAAACAATCTACTAGTTTGTCAAATGTCTATAATATAATATACTTCATATCAACACTATTCAGGTAAAAAGTTAAAAAATCATATAAGATCCATGATGTACTGTACATTTCATATATTATTCTAAAAGAAATTCTTAGGCCTACTTTCTGATGAAGATTTTGTCTAAACACTCTTCAGGTCTAGATTGCTTCTAGGTTTAGAGTCTTCGCAGGCTGTGTCATTTTATTTCATCTTACCTGGTTCTCTTTCTTCTATCTCCTCTTTATCATCAATCCAGAGTTCTTTGTTTTGTTCAAGACATGTTAATACCTCTGCTTTTGAAACAGAAATGCCTGTGAATTCAAAGAGAAAAACAGATACACCATTCTATGTAGCTGTGCACTAGCATAGGATTGTACCAAATAGGGAAGATGGAAAAGAAGAAGGTATACATGAATGACTTACTAGTTCTCAATTCATTCAAGACATTTAGACTCTTCATAACTCAATAAATTTTAAAATTCTGTATTTAATCTTCTTTAAAACAACATTAGAAAATGAAATAACAAGTAAAATAATAGTGAAAACATGATAACGATGGGGTCAAACTGGATTAACATATAAGTGCTACTAGCTACCAGCAGAAAAGTTATGAACTATTATTAGATTAAATGTAAAAATAAGGTAAAGGGATGTAAGAAGTTAGCTATATATAAGACAGTAATCAATACCTATAAAAATTTCTGAGATAAACTAAGCAGTGAAAAATCAAGTCAAAATATTAGCTAGTAGAAGCTTTAGACATCCCTAAGATGAAGTAGAAAGCATGATATAAAAATATTCTCACCCACAGAAACCAGGTTGTTGTAGTTTTCCAGCATGACATCTCTGTACAAAGCCCTCTGATCAGAGTCCAGACATTTCCACTCCTCCTTGGAAAAGTTTATAGCCACATCCTTGAAAGTCAGTTGACCCTTAAAATAAAATTAACAGTATTTCCTCATGGCCATTGGATAAATTCTATGTTTGAAACAAGGAAAGATAAGTTAATTATAGAAATTGTTCTGTTATAAATAACTAATATGCTTTTTAAAACTAAATTATATTCTGAGAAAAAGACTTTTCTAACTTCTTTGCAATGATGCAATAGGCAAGCAGCACTGAACTTGTGGGTGAGGAGCCTTGTGGGGATCAAATGAAATGAGGGGTGCTACTAAAGTTTCAATCAATAGGAAGGATGAGAATTACCAAAAGAGGCCTTCAGATGAAATATTCATAAAATATTGGCTTTTATTCACTGTTAAATAATGACTCATCTCTCTCTGTGAAAATTGAGTGCCTGTATTTATCTTTGATATGAGAAAATTTGTGATATTTACAGATTATATTTTTATTTCATAGAAGTTGTCCTGAAAAAAAAAAGGTTTGCAAATAAGTTGCCTTAAGCACACTGGTGACATAAGTTTTAAAGAGTTAATAATGAGAATCAAATAAGAAAAATATATCTGAAAATTAGAGTCAGGACAGTGAAAGTTCAGAAGTCCTGACAATGAAGTAATTTTGTAAGGACAGTCAACCTGTCCCATACTCACAGATACTTTTACCTGTGAAGAAGCCATCTCTTCTTTCCCCTTCAGAATGGAATGTCCCATGAATGTTTACATTGAAATTTCTCCTTCCAGAATCCACTCTGTGTTTAAATGCGGCATATTTTCCCTGTCCCTGGTAAAGTGGAAGGGTGGAAAGCAGGAATCAAAACTGACCACAATCCGTGCTTCTTACCAGTGAAGAGATGCAGAAACAATGACCTCCTACAGGCTGAAAAACATATTCCTATCCTGAATTTAGGTGTTCTGTTTTCCCAGCATATTATGTTTTTCTCTACAAACCCAGTTGAGTTGCTGCAGTAACCTGCCTATACCTAACAGAGGCAGATTGGAATTTCAAAGGAAGGATAAATGCAACTGCCGTTTAAAATTCCTCTTCACACTTTCATCTCTTTGTCTTTGCCTGAGATAGCTCATTAAAAAAAAATTAGCACATATGTTTGCAATCATGGCCAGGATCTGTGAGGTAACCCACACCTGAAAGTATTTCTTGTCCTGGGTAAGCAATATATTTGCCTAGAGCCAAGAGGAAAGAAGCCAATCACTGCCTGAATCACTATTTTCTCCACTGAGATTTTACTTTTGGCTTCCATGTCCCAGTCTAAAATACTACGATTTTGTTGCTTTGAAGAAAGCCCCATGGTTATATTATCTCGCAATTCCCCTTTAATACTGACGTTGCTTTTTTGTTCCATCATCGAAACACTAACTACTGATAACTAAATAAGTTACCTCTGCACCATTTCTAGTACATTTGGCTGTTAATGAAGACGGTTGGTCTTTATGCTCTTGTAACATATTCCTCCTTGACACTTTTATGTTAAACTGAGATTTCAAATACAATTATATCATTATATCATAGGCAACTTCACAAACCAAAATTTCATCATTCAATCTTTAAAAAGAAAATGCTGCATAACACAGACAGAATCACTTTGGTCTATTGCAAATTTTACCCATACTGTCTTTCATTAATTTCCAAAGGAACAACTAATAAGAACTTAAATTGTGCCTCTATGTTTGGTGGGAATGTTTCATACATTTTCTATTTCCTCATTTTCTCTTTCATTTGCGCAATGCTTTACATATTAAGGACATATTCCATGGATGTAAGGATTCATAAAAATCATAAACTCTTACAGTCAGAAAAAACAAAGAGGATCCTTTCTTGAATTTAGGTGTTGTATCTTCCAAGCAGATTATATATTTCTCTACAGACACACTAGTTTGGCTGCAGTGACTTACTATATACCTAACAGAGTCAAATTGGCATTTTAAATGAAGGAAGAAGACAGCTGTCTGTTAAATGATTTCACTATTTTCTATTTTCCTTTGCCAAACATAGTTCATTGAAACCTGTATTTGTAATCGTTGCCAGAATGTGGAAGGCAATCCCCACCTGAAAATATTTATTATCCTGGGTAAGCAATCTAGTTGCTAGGAGCCAAGAAAAAACACACAAATCAATTTCTGCTTCACCATTGTCTCTACTGAGATATTACTTTTGGTTTCCATGTCCCATTCTAAAATATTGTGATTGCATAGCATGATCCTGCAAAAACAAGAAAACAACACACACACACACACACACACACACACACACACACACACACACACACAGAGGTACCTCTGCTCAAAAGCACACATAGGTACACACAGAGCATGTTGTCCTCATGAATACTTTTGGGCCATGTCAGACACTATAGAGTCCCAGAGTGAAAAGCATTCTGAACTTTTCTTTATCTCTAAGAGAGAAGGAATTGAGCTTCTCTGTAAGAAAGGATTCATCTGCCTGTGTTACTACTCACGTTGGAATTCTAAGGCAGTCTACCTCTTATTCATGACATGATCACCCTCTGGTAACCTCAGCTGGTCATGAGCTAGACACCTTTTCACCACACACCCATAGCTGTGGTCAGAACAACACATTGTTCTTGTAATTTTCTGGCTCCTTCATACATTAGTTATTTCATCTGTATATACCTAATATGTTTTCAATTAACACAGAACTCTGTGAGCTGCATTCGTATCTCAAGGGTACTAGTCAAACCCAGTAATCCTCACATGGTGCTACAATCTGCCAAACAGACTGGAACAGACATATTCATAGTGGTTTCTGGATAAGTGTAATAACCACAGACAAATAGGCCCAGAGACACCATCAATGGCTAGAAACAGGTCCAAAAAAGCCAGTGTTTCAAGATGAGTCTCTGGTCCATCATGGATCAGAGCTCAGTGACCCCCTAAGTGTCATATTTTAGTTCATAATCTCTAAAGACAGAGACCACCTCTTACTCAAATACACCATGGGAAATGCAGGTGTTTTTACTAACTGTCATTTTTCTCCTCATCTCTGTTAAGTTGAGACCACAGCTCTAGACTTGGATGCTAGTTGAAGATGCTGGAGGAGACAGTGGCCTGAGTCCCATTCCTCACGAGCTGCCTTGATCCTTCTACTCAATTAGAAATTATGGGTATCAAGAAGAGGCACTCTGGGCCCAAATGCCTATGGCCTACAGGCTAAACTGGCAGACCTAGAAATTCTCACCTCCTGGGCCTAAGAACTAGAGGCCTATTGCTTCAGCTATAAAAGCCAACAGCTCTCCATTGTCAGATTGGAGGCTATTTCTCTAGGTTTTAACCAACAGAAGCCTGGTATTTGGCAGCTATTGTAATCCACATGTCCCATCCATCAACATTGATTGCAGTAGCAGCAGATAGCATTTATTAGTAGTGCACCTCCCAGATAGGCCTCAGTTTCAAGGACTCTTGGGTTCTTGGTAACTAGTTTTACAGCTCTTGTGCCATGATTTACAATGGGGAGAGGTCACTGCAAGTGTTCACTGGGATTTCTGAAACAAGCTGTTGGGTCAGCCATTGTTTGGTGGACACGAACCTTAGGAACCAGAACTGTGCTTTGGCAGAATGCTCCTGGGGTCAAAGTGTAGCTTGCCTGAGGCTTGTGTGTATTGTGTAAGGCTGTAAACTTGTCTTTTTGAGGGGTGGGGATGGACTGAGACAGAGTTTCACTGTATAATCCTGGCTAGACTTGGAATTCACATTGTAGAGCAGGCTTCCCTTAAAGTCAGAGACCCCTTTGGCATCTGACTACAGGGTGCTGGGATTATGTGAGTTTGTGCCACCTGTCCTTAGTCAGCTAGTTTGTCTTAGAAAGGCAGTCTGGCATGATAGGCCCTATCCCTGCCTTATACCCTCCTTCTCCCCACATACCCCACTCCTCCTATACCCCTATCCCTGCCCTATCCCCTCTCTGTGCCTACTCTCCCCGCCTTCTCTCCACCCTATTCCCACCTTATACCCTCCTTCTCTCTGCCCTATCCCTGCCCTCAACCCGCTGTATCCCCAACTTCTCTGCACACTATCTCCGCCCTATCCCCGCCCTATACATTCCTTCTCCACACCCTCTGTCTGCTCTATACCCTCCTTCTCTCCACCTTCTCTCCGCACTATTCCCTCCCTCTGCCTGTCCTATTCCCTCCGTCTGCCCACAATATCACCTCACTCTGCCCTCCTTTTCTCTGCCATATCCTGACCTTGTCCCCACCTTCTCCTTTCCCTCTCCCATCCCTCTGCCCGCCCTATCCCTGCCTTCTCTGTGATCTATTCCTGTCTTATCCCTGCCCTATACATTCCTTCTCCCTGCCCTCTGTCTGCCCTATAACCTCCTTCTCTCTGCCTTCTCCCCGCCCTATTCCCCCCCTCTACCCAGCCTATCCTCTCCCTCTGCCCGCCTTTTCTCTGCCTTTGCCCACCTTAACCCCTCCCAGTGAATGGCTTCTTCCCACATTCGCCCCGCCTTCTCCACTTCCTACCCCTCCCTCTGCCCACCTTCTCTCTGCCCTCTCCCTGCACTATACCCTCCTCCTGCTCCCCTTTTCTCCATCTTATTCCTGCCTTACATCCTCCTTCTCCCCACCTACTCCCCTCCTTCTCCTATACCCCCCAATCCCCACCCTAACCCCTCATTGTGCCTGCCCTCTCCCAACTTCTCTATGCCCTATACCCTCCCTGTGCCTGCCTTCTCCCCATCTTCTCTCTGCCCTCTCCCCACCTTATCCCTTCCCTCTGCCCGCCTTTTGTCTACCCGATCCCAACCTTATACCCTCCTTCTCCTGCCTCCTCCCCTCCTACTATACCCCCTATCCTGACCCTATATCTTCCTGGTGTCCACTTTCTCCCCACCCTATCCCATCCTTATTCCCACTTTAACCCCTCCCTGTGTTGGTCAGTGTTGAAATATGTCCTTAATCCCAGCACTTGTGAGGCAGATACAAGCAGACCTTTATGAGCTTGAGGACAGACTAGTCTACAAAGTGAGTTCCAGGACAGTTAGCACTAAAAAGAGAAACCCAATCTCGATAAACCAAAATAGAGAGAAAGGGAGTGATGGAAAATTTACTTACAGTAAAGGTCTATCGCTTCCATTAGTGATGTTTAGATGTATTTATTTGTGTATTTTGATTTAACCACATACACTAAAGAGATGGTTTATTTAACATCCCCATGGTAATTCCTAAGATATTTTTAGACAGAAGAAAAAGGTGCACAGGGTCTGGGCAAAGACCAGGTAGGGTGATGAAGCTGGAAGTCCTAGACTTATTGTATTTAAAATGAAGTCAAAGGCAAGTTCCTCAAGTGTCTGGGCTTAAATCCATGTCCTGAGGAAGGTTCTGGAGAATTTTCAGAAACAAAAGGATAGTCCTAGCTGTTCTTGTGACTGGGTATGAGTAAGGGACTCTTTCATTTCTAAACATTCTTTCACACAGAGAGCTGACCACAGCTCCTTCCGAGAAGATGCAAATGTGAGGAAAGTTACTGGACCTCCCCAGAGAAGACCACTGAACAAGAGAGACAACACTTTAAATATGTTTGCCCTAGCAGCAGAAGGTAGGCAATACCAGCATTCATGCAACACACTGTCTATGAATGAGACAGCAAAAATCTGTGCTGTCAAAAAAAAGGAAAACAGAGTCCAAAGCATGACCAATCTCCTGCCAGTTTTGCATTCAATACTATTTTCATGTTGGTATCTCCTCCAAGGTGACATCAAAGGGTCTACTTAGCTGCGAAAAGATTGGAGGGACTTGAGTTCTAAAAGCAGCTGCCTATTCCCAAGGCTATTTCAAGTTCCCCATGTTTCCTTCTCTGGTGGTACTAGGGAAGATCATGCCAATGAGATTCTATGGTTTAAGGGTGGTCTTCAATCTGCTATTTAGTTTAGTGCTTTTCGGAGCCTTTCTTGAGAATGGAAACTTAAAAATTTTAGGGCTACATAACAGCTGTGGAGGAGGTGTGTCCTGGAGATGGTCAGTTACTGGGAGGCTCCAAGAGTGGGACCTTCTTAGAATAGTATCAGCCAGCTGGGACAAGCAGTCCCCAGTAAAATCAAACTTCTGTGTTCCTGTGCCTACTTCCACAGCTTCCTGTAGATTTCCTGCTGAGAGGAATAGTGGAGGTGATGAGTATGTTCTTCTGAACAGAGCAAAAGATAATGGTATTAGTGATGGCCTGGGAGGCTTGTGACGGAGCAGGCAGAAACCATCATTATTCTGCTGCACAAATGCCTGAAGGCCTGAAGAGGGCACCATTATTGGTGTTTGTGAGCCATCAGGCTTAGCCCACATGGACTACATAGAGATCCAGTCCAACTTTCCCAGTTCCCTTTCAACATGCTATTTCAGATTCTGCCTAAGAGAATCTGGATTCCTATTCCCAGTAGTTAGGGACAGGTAGAGCTAGACCTTGTCCTTTTGCCCAGGAGACTAGGGCAGCTCCATAGGATCTTTGCGTCAAGGCAGAATGTCTATAGCTGTCTTATGGTGCCATTATTCATTAACCAGTGCATTTATGTCTCTTTGGTAACTACTGGTAGATCTGGCTCTGCTTCTGCTGCACCTAGTTTGAAAGCCTTATCTTGCTCCGCGTCTGGGAAACATTTAGCAAGTGAGCAGTTTCCATGTCTTCTTTCCCTCCTCCTTACTCACTGTTTTATTGATAGAGTGCTTTAGGGATTCATTCTACAGATAAAGGCCAGATATGGCCACTCATTTCACCCTATGGTGCAGTAAAAGCATAGGCTAGGGCTGGACACTCACTATATCCTAATGTGCATTCACTGGATAGGAAAGGAACAGCTGGTCCTGTGCTAGCCTCAGCATTTCACAGCCGTTATGGGTCGAGGGTGCTTAATTGGAGTAACGACCTGGGTAGCCAGCTGATAGGTCGTCTGTGGAACACCTTAGCTTCAGTAAATCCAAATTTGATAGTAACAAGATTTGGCAGGTGCATGAGTGCTCAGCTCATCCCTAAAACTGCACTAATAATTTTCCTGGCTCCTGTTGGGAATTTGAAATTCAATTACACACATGGGTCTTTGAATCAGGGCCCTTAGTTTCAGTTCATTCGGATACTCCCTCCATCACAGCACTAGGAGTTTATGAGCCAGTGATTTTCACAGAGATGGGGGACAGAGCAGGGGAATCCCTTTTGGTTCTACCCTATTGAAATCACACAAGAGGTCTTCACGGAGTGCCTGTACTCATACAATAAAGTAAATGTTCAGGCCATGTTGGTTTAGCATTTGTTTTAGCCAATCCAGACTACATATTATAACACCACAGAGCAAACAGCTAAAACATTAGGTAGTGTTGTCTCAGGTCTCTGTGGGTTGGGAAGGTAGATGAGAGAGAACAAAGACAGAGACAGAGAGAGAGAGAGAGAAGAAAGAGTAATTGGGGAAACAGAGAACTGGATGGAGACAGCATCAAGAACAGAGAGAGACACAAAGAGACATACACATTCCTCAAGACCCAGCTGTTCAACTCATTGGAATATTCCCAGAAAATGGTTCATCAAACAAGGATATATGGTCAACCAAGTTCATAACAGCCTTACTCTTAATAGCCAGAACCTGGAAAAAGCCTAAATATCCCTCAGTTGAAGAACAGATAAAGAAACTGTGGTGCATTTACACTATGGAATACTACTCAGCTATTATAAACAATGAAATCCTGAAATTTGTGGACAAATGGATGGGACTAGAAATGGTCATAATGAGTTAACACAGAAGCAGAAGACTCACATGTATATGCTCACTGATAATTGGGCAGTACCCCAAAAGTCATGTCCCACAAAAGTCTTCACTTTCAAAAAGATTGGGATAGATGTGACAACATCCTTCTGAGACTTTAGGTAAGAGATATATAGGAGATGGGGAAATAGAAAGACCCAGTGTGTCCTAGAAACCTACAAGAAGAACATCGCAATGAGTGGATTGGGGCCCAGGGGCAGGGGTCTGCTCAAACTATTGCTTTACTAAGGACAAAACAAGTAGTAAACATCAAACCCCTACTCTGATCTACCCTATGGACAAGACATGCTCCACAGTTATGTGGAAAGTGGGGACTGACTCTGATATGAACTCTTCTGTTCCATATATGACCACATCCCCTTGGTAAGGAGGCATAAAAACAATCAAAGAAAGAATAATCAGGCTACCAGGATGAGACTTTATAGCCTATGCGCATATAGTGAGGAAGAAGGTCACCTTTGATCTTATACCTATAGGAGGGGAATAAGGTGAAAACGGGAAGGAGGGCGGAATGGGAATATAAAAGTGATGGGATAAAAATTGAGTTGTAATCTGAATAAATTAAAAAAACACAAGGAAATCCAACATGGAGATGAATCCTTTCATCCAGAGGAGCTACAGTCTTTCTCCCTGGCTCTTAGCAATGGATAAATTTCTTAATTCTTTTCAGTTATTGGAGAACATAATGCCTGCTGTGTCCATAATATATTCATGAAATAAGGAGTAGTGTGTTTGTGTGTGTGTGTGTGTGTGTGTGTGTGTGTGTGTGTGTGTATGTGTGTGTGTGTGTTTATGTGTGGTGTGTGTGGTGTTTGTTTTGTTACAGGATCTTTCTATTTATCCTGGTGTGGAAGAATGCCTTGAGTGGGTATTATAGCTGCCAGTAAAATGCTGTTTGGCCAATAAACTTGGTAGAAGGACAGAAAATGGAAGGGAGTGATTTCTGGGTGATAAGCATGAGGAGGATGGTGGCAAAAAAGAGCCTGAGGGAAAATAATCTACCCGAGAGCCATGACACTTTCAAGTTACTGGTTTATGTTTTGGTTTTAAGGTTATTAAGATAGGGTTGCTCACATTTTGCCCAGCCTAGTTCTTGCAGATTGAAAAGAAACCATACTATCTGTGCTGTCCCTTGGGAACTAGCTGGTTAAAGAAAACTAGTGGCTTAATAATTTACTGTGTTAACTAAGGTAGGAAGAATAAAAGGTACATCAACAGCCTGGAGCTTGCTTTCTAGATTTGTCTTGTCTCAAAATCAAGGAAATTTTCCTTCCTCTGCCTCCCAAGAGCCAGAATTAATGATTGTGTCACCACATGCAGCCTCAAAGGTGAGTATATTGGAGGCAACTGCATACAAAGATGACACCCAATTATTAAACCCATGATTTTATCTTTCAAAATGGCTGCCTAACAAATCTTATATCATTAAGAAATAATATATTATATTATTCTATAACTGTAAGCCTGTTTTACAGTATATTTTTAATTGCCTTTATTGTGCAATAAGTCTAGATAATCTTAGATGCAGTATGTTTTTTCCTAAGACAAGGCAAATTTCTATGTAGGTGGTATTAATTTAACCATATATAATACAGTTTGAAAACTTTCTGTGAGTTACACAGAAATTTCTGAAATTTATGAATCCTTACATCCATGGAATATGGCCTTTATATGTAATTTTTTTGGCCAGAATTAAAAAGGAAAATAGGAAATGTAAGAAAACTTCCGACCAAACATTGAGGCACTCTTTAAGTTCTTATTAGTTGTTCCATTGGAGACTAATGATAAAGAGTAAGGGTAAAATTTGCAATACATTAAAATGATTCTCCCTGTGTTATACAGCATTTTCTTTTTAGAAATTGAATGATACAATTTTGGTTTGTAAAGTTGCCTATGATATAATTGTATTTGAAACCTCAGTTTAGCATAAAAGTATCAAGAAGGAACATATTACAAGAACATAAAGACAAGCTGCCTTCAGTAACAGCCAAATGTAATAGAAATGGTGCAGAGGTAACTTATATAGGTATCAGCAGTTAGTGTTTTGCTGATGAAACAAAAAAGTAATGTCAGTATAAAAGGGAAATTGTGAGATAATATAACCATGGGGCTTTCTTCAAAGCAACAAAATCATGGTATATTTAGATGGGGACATGGAAGCCAAAAGTAATATGTCAGTGGAGACAATAGTGAATTAGGCAGTGATTGGCTTGTTTCCTCTTGGATCTAGGCAACTACGTTGCTTACCCAGGACAAGAAATGCTTTCAGGTGGAGGTTACTTCACAGATTCTGGCCATGATTGAAAACATACGTGCCAATTTTGTTTTAATGAGCTATCTCTGACAAAGAAAAAGAGAGGAAATTGTGAAGAGGAATTTTAACTGACAGCTGTGTTTATACTTCCTTTAAAATTCCAATCTGCCTCTGTTAGGTATATAGCCAGTTACTGCAGCAACTCAATTGGGTTTGTAGAGAAACACATAATATGCTGGGAAAACAGAACACCTAAATTCAGGAAAGGAAAATCTTTTGTTTTTTCAGCTGTAGGAGGTCATAGTTTCAGTATCACTTCACTGGCAAGAAGCAGGGATATTTGTCAGTTTTGATTCCTGATTTACACTCTTCCATTTCACCAAGGACATGGAAAATCTTCTGCATTTAAACAGAGAGTGGAATCTAGAACGTGAAATTTCAATGTAAAATTTCCTGGGAAATTCCATTCTGAAGAGGAAAGAAGAGATGTCTTCTTCACAGGTAAATGAATGTGTGTGTGTGTGGGGGACAAGTTGATTGTCTTTACAAAAATTCTTCATTATCAGAACTTCTGAACCTTCACGATGCTGACTAATTTTCATAAGTACTTTTATCATTTGATTCTCATTATCTCTTTAAAACGTTTGTCATCTGTTGGCTTAAGGCAGCTTATTTGCAAGTCTTTTTTTCAGAACAACTTCTACAAAACAAAAATGAAATCTGTAAAAATTATAAATTTTCTCATATCAAAGATAGATATAGGCACTCTATATTTGCAGAGATTGAGATGGGTCATTATTTAACGGGGAATAGAAGCCAATATAATATGAATATTTCATCTGAGGGCCTCTTTTGGTAGTTCTCATCCTTCCTATTGATTGCAACTTTAATAGCATCCCTCATGGTGTGGTGATCATGTCATTTGATCCCCCAAAAAGGTCCCCCCACACAAGGTCAGTGCTGCTAGCCTATTGCCTCATTGCAGAGAAGTCAGAAAAGTATTTTTCTCAGAATATAAGTTAGTTTTAAAATGCATATTAGTTTTTTATAACAGACCAAGTTCTTTAGTTAACTAATCTTTCCTTGTGTCAAACATAGAATTTATACAATGGCCATGATGGGATATTGCTAATTTTATTTTCAGGGTCTACTGACTTTCAAGGATGTGGCTATAAACTTTTCCAAGGAAGAGTGGGAATGTCTGGACTCTGCTCAGAGGGCTTTGTACAGAAATGTCATGCTGGAGAACTACAACAACCTGGTTTCTGTGGGTGAGAATATTTTTATTCCATGCTTGCTACTTTGCCTTAGGGATATCTAAAGCTTCTACTAGCTAATATTTTGACTTTACTTCCACTGCTGAGTTTATCACTTAGTTTATCTCATAAGTTTTTATAGGTATTGATTACTGTCTTTTATATAGATAACTTCTTACATCCCTTTACCTTGTTTTTACATTTAACAGAATAATAATTAAATGTTTCATAACTTTTGTGCTGGTAGCCAGTAGCATTTATATGTGAATCCATTTTGAATCCCAACGTTATGCTTTTACTATTATTTTACTTAAGTTTAATTAAGAAAATTAAATACAGAATTTGAAAATCTATTGACTTATGAAGAGTCTAAAACGTCTTGGAAGGAATTGAGAACTAGTAAGTCATTCATATATACTTTCTTCCCTATTTGGTACAATCCTGTGCTAGTACACAGCTACATAGAATGGTGTGTCTGTATTTCTTTTTGAATTCACAGGCATTTCTGTTTCAAAAGCAGAGGTATTAACATGTCTTGGACAAACCAAAATACCCTGGATTGATGATAAAGAGAAGATTAAAGAAAAAGAATCAGGTAAGGTGAAATAAAATGACACAGCATGTGATGACTCTAATCCAAGGAGCAATCTAGACCTGAAGAGTATTTAGCAAACAGATTCAGCAGAAAGTAGGCCTAAGAATTTCTTTTAGAACAAAGTACAAAATG